>NC_092865.1:18879675-19061067 GCF_032062135.1 Pyxicephalus adspersus | reverse complement strand
TCAGAGTCTGCCATTGTAATTGTGCAATCCGCCTTTTTATCTGTAACACACATGACAAATCAGTGTAAAGCCTTCCATGCCAAAATGCTTTTTTACTAATCTACAGTTTGGTACAAAGTAGGAAAATCAACTCTACGTGGCCTAAAGTACGGGGTCCTGTGAAATGGTTTGCAGAAGGTACCCTCTAAAGCGTGGCACAACAACAGTAAGAGCAGACATCCTGATGAGCCATTTACTCATACTAAAAGCAGAACTAAAAGCAAAAATGTGACCAGGTAGGTCCTTGCTAACAGAAGGTCCTTGCTATCACTGCAGAACAGGTAATGTCCCTTATGAAAAAAACAAAACAAAAAAAACACCTTACACACCCAATGGGACAAGGGACAAGTGAGAACAATGAAAAAATTGCAATTTCCTTATGGGTGCTAACATGTTCTTCCCCTTTCCCTCCTTTTCCTGTTTTTGTTATTCAGCCATCTCAATTCATTCAGTCCCAGCAGCCACAGCTTAGGATGGCAATCAGGCAGGTAAAAATATTTATCGCAGAAGGGACATCGCCTGACCCATTCAGCAATAAAGTCCTGCCTGATCACATATTTGAAAATGGAACTCTACTTATAGCCAAGTAAAGCCTCAGTTTAAATTTATGAAAAGTGAACAATGAAAGAACTTTGCATTTGGGCATCTGGAGATTACTCCCGAAACTAATCCCTGGCAACACTGAATGGACTTCTTGCATGAGAGATCACACAAAAAATTGCAAAGAGACAAATATCAGACAATAAGGATGGAATACCTGAGTCATAGTGCACAGAGCCCTTTCCATTCTTTACATCAACGACCCATGTTGCCTCCTTTCCTCCAGGCCCATCTTTTACCTTGAAGGCAAACACTCCTCCAATCTTCTTCACAAATTGCTCTCCTTCCTGTAGGACAAAAGCAAAGAAAAGTCAGTAAAACAGAATACACACACACACACACACACTTTCATAGAGGTCGGAGAGGTCTAAAAATTTTGTAAAGTCTTCTCTAACCACCAGCGTTATCTAAGATATACCTCTTCTGTTCTGGTCTCAGTCTACAGTTTCTCAAAGCAGTGCCAGTATAAGAAGTGTACAAGTGGTATCTATCCTGGCATCTACTGCTCATGGGTCTGGTCTGTTCAGTTCAAGTTTTAAAGCAAAGAGACTTTGAAATAGTTTCTCTTCGACTTACATGCTTACTTGCCAACAATGTCAAGTAAGCAAAGTAGCCATATTCCTGCATTATATTAGTATAGGCGACTTCACTCCCTTGGGCATATAAGTACTTTGGCCTAGTGACTGGCTGCTAGGTCTGAGCAGTGTCACAGGGAAGTCGGTCACCACACCTCCATACCCAGAAGCCCTGGATGGCACTGCCTACAATTTTAGAAATACCATCACTATCCAGAACAAGGATTTATATATCTGACATTTAACTTGGCAAGGTCTTGTGTTAACCGATTTACTTTTAAAAATTGGAAAAAAATATTCAGTTCATTCTAGGACATGAAAGATATGTGCCCTATGCCCAGTTCTTGCGTTCAAATCATATCTTATCAATTGATAAGCAAGGTGACCGTTGATCAATTTAAGGGTCAAACTGAACTTTTTTTTGCTATGACAAACACATTGTAAATTACCCATATTTTAGGTTTTTAAGGGAGCTCCTGCTATAATTTCTAAATCCACAGCTCACAGTACATGCATGTGGTGGTCAGTGGACACAAATTGCTCAAGGATTCATATTTAATGTACAGCGCTGCATAATATGTTGGTGCTATATAAATCCTGTTTATGAAGCAACCTTTGGAGGAACCCTGGGGTACCACAGAATTCTGGTGGGGTAAGCTGGTCTAAAGCAATAGATATTCCTATGTAGGCTGCCACATGTGATGCCGAGCTTCTATCACTGAAACACTTGAAACCAATAAATGAAAAGGGGCGGCCAGTCTGTGAAGGAAAAAAAAATATGATGCTGAACATCTTGCAAGAAATGTGGTGGGCTCTGAGTTGCCACAGCTTCTAATGCACACTAGACGCTCAGAATGAATTTTTTCAGTAAAGGAAAGGAGCCTATAAGACTGAAGGAAAGGCTGCAGAACACTTTAAATATTACATTTCCTATACACACCAATTCTGTGCATTTGCTAAAAAATTAAAAAAAAATCTTGTATGCATTAAAACATTTTTTTTTGTGTAAGGAGGATTCCATGAAGGCCTTAGATTACCTTACAGAGATGTCACGCAGGGACACAAGATGCTGTATACTCCAAGCAGTGAGTAATAAGTGGATTAATTAAGGGTAAAGTAAAGCCTTTTAGGTTTTAGATGATTGTTGCTAGAAACGATCTTCCATGATCATCTCCAGTGACAGATGAATGAATAAGCGCTGTACATACAGCAATGTTCTGTTCAATGGGGAGGGAAGGGGGAAACACGTGGCGCCCCACTGTGCTCTCCTCCATAGTGGTGGATTGATGAACAACATTGTACACGATGATGAGCGCGACCATTCATCTCAGGCAACGATCATCTGACATTCATTTGTAGCTTTAGATCACAGTGCAGATCAGAGAACTCTCTGTAGTAACACAGCATAGTTCCCTTTCTTGCTGTATCTGACAATTGTGCCAAGTTACATTTTTTTTTTTATGTGTAACTAGAAGTTTCCCCATCTTATTTTGTTAAAGCATATTAGATTTAGTCAGGTTAGTATTTAAAAAAGTGTCCTGGCATACAGAAAATATCTGACAGCATGCATCTAGATCTGGTGTGACATTACTGCAAAAACTAACAAAAATGAAAATGTTATGAACTCTATAGGGTCGATTTATACCAAGCAATCCAATCATTGGCGGGAATACAATGTATGTCCTGGGAGATAAGAAAGCCATAGCATTCAGTGATTGTACTGTAATTATAGCAAATCACAAGGGAACAACTTGTCCATTTTAATATTATTTTTCTGTTTTCATCAGATTTAGGTTTTCTTTATATTGGCAAGATTGATGGAGCAAATAGGAATGGTTGGCATTAATCAATGCCATGTCTTGGATTATTATATAATAAACAGTAATGTATAGCGCCAACATATTACATAGCACTGTACATTAAATAAGGATGAGACATTCAAGATGGCTGGGTCTATAAAGGTACAAAAGGAAACTCAGCTATCTTATGCCTGATGTGTACTGGGTACTAGTGGTTTAGAAATTACATTTTAAACCAGATCTCTGTCCCTGGGCTTTCCCATCCACAGCGAATGCTTTTGTTCCCTGCTGCACATTGAAGGTACTTCCACTGACCCCCTACTGTGTCCTTCAGTGACACCGGGGCCAGTGAATGAGACAATTGTGCACAGTGACAGGTGAGTATTATTAATAATGTTGCTAATTATTTTTAAGACTCGAGTACATTGTGCAAATCGTAGGACCCCCATTTATCAGGGCCTAAGTATGACAGAGCTTTCCCACAGAATACTATTTTTCAGCAAGATCTATCTTTGTCCCCTTCTTGCCACTGGTGCTGGGCAACTCCTTGCTGCCACTATTCTGCAGTCCAGAAAAATCACCTCATTTACTGGGTCCCATCTTAATGTCATGCACCCTGGTTCTGCAATGGTGGTGAGATGACAGCAATGAGAGGGGTGGCAACAAGACCACCCAGACAGCAGCTTCTGCAAACCGGTCATCAAAACTGATCAGCATGACAAAGAATTACAGGGACATTTTATCATTACTAAACAGTATTTATATAGCGCCAACATATTACGGAGCGCTGTACATTAAATACACAGAAGGAGAGGACCCTGCCTCGAAGAGCTTACAATCTAGAACATGGATAGGGGTTTTGATTGGGAGCGCTTAGGAGAGGTTTGTGGTGATGAGGACCAACTATGATGTTTTTTGGCTGCAATTTAGCTACAGAGGGTCACTTTCACAAGCAATACACACACACCACAACAACAACAATCAATGAAACATAAAACACTTAAGGGAGATCTAGTTTCCATTGAATATTAAAAGCAATCTGATGGCTGGACACAAATTTGCAAATTATTATTAATAAACAAGATTTATATAGCGCAAACATATTACACAGTGCTGCAAGCAGGACTGCTATTCTCATCTCCCAGCACAGGTGTAGCCACTAATTTTTTTTTTTGAAGCTTGAGTTTTTATTAAACATTTTCTTTTACATGTAACAAGTATAAACATAGCAATACAAATTTGAACTCATAAATAGAAGGAAAGCTGTAGGTTACACAAATAAACAATGGTGGCATTGAAACAAAATATATGTCCATAAGTGGGAACTGCTATATTCGGATGTTTCAGATGTCTGCCAAAAATAATACGGTGAGCAAGAGAACCAAATAAAACTATACATTCTTCTGTACATACCAATGGTGGTAGCCACTATTAAACAGTATTTATATAGTGCCAACATATTACACAGCGCTGTACAATAAATAGGGGTTGCAAATGACAGACAATGACACTGGAGGAGGAGAGGACCCTGCCCCGAAGAGCTTACAATCTAGGAGGGGAGATATGTATTAGTGGGATGGGTAGGCAAGTTTGAAAAGATGGGTTTTGAGTGCTCTTTTAAATGAGCAGAAAGTAGAAAGTCGAATAGGACAAGGAAGACCATTCCAGAGAGTCGGGGCAGCTCTAGAAAAGTCTTGGAGCTGTGCGTGTGATGAGGTTATGAGTGAGGAAGTCATTAGTAGGTCATTGGAGGAGCAAAGAGAGGCTGGGGGAGTCAGTTTAAATATTAGATTATGAAGCGCTGGGATGATTTTAAGAGTTAAAGCTGTACATGTTTTTTTTTTTTTTTTTAATAAGCAACTTTTTGTTTTTAATCTTCTTTGTAACAAAATCAATACATAAAAAGAAGATAAACTTGTATACAGGTTGCCAAGTTATTTATCTTTGCTTTACTCTAGTTATAGGAAATGAAGCCTCAGGTGTTTTTTAGTAATTGCCATTTGGGAATATGGTATTATTTTTGCTCAGTGTATGTGCTTTATACTATGAGATGCTGGTGTTGGTACATCAGGGAGCCGGATCACTCGATGAGAGCAGTCCAGGTCTCTAGGGGTCCAATACTCCCCTGAATAACAATACACATGCTCCCTTGTATTGCACATGCAAAGTAGAGCCAGACCAAATCCTTTAGTTGTTGGTTCTAATTCTGCACTATGCAGTTTTATCTCCAAGTTTAAAACGCAGATCAGCAAATTATCTTCATGTGTAATGGAGCAGGACATAGGACAGTTCAGAAGCTCAGATTTCATTCATGTGGATCCCAGAAAACAGTGTTAACATGAACCCTTAGTGGAATACTAAAGTAAGCCATTTTATTTGGAGTAGGTGGACAGAGAGGGCAGTTGGCATATAAAGTCAGCCAATCATCCCAACCTAATCCAACCATGCTTATTATCAAAAGTTTAGAAAGAACTGTGACCCCATGAAACAGGTACACAATGACAGTTTATTGGATTAAAAGCCGTTGCTTTATCTCTGGTATCTGATCTGTGCCAGAGGGAAAACTAAAATAGGAGTGAAGTTCATGGTTCAGTGTAAAGTCTCCCTGCCTCCATCTGTCACACAGATAAAAAAGCAGCACAAACTCTATAATATCGTATATATAGCAGATAAGAGACTGACCCGTCCATGGTCTTCTGCATTGCTCACACCGACTCTGCCCTTTCACACAAATGTTGGGTGCAAGGTGTGCGTAATATTTGTCACAGCCTGTTTAGGTGATCTCTATAAGGTTTATGTGCTTTTATAGAATCATATCTTCAGGTTAAAGAAAATCAGCATGTCATTCAGATTTATAAAACCACTGTTTATTGAAATGTAGTAAAGTAAAAGATTTGGACCAGGATCTGACACCTGGACAATTCTCTGTGCCCTATTCATTTATTATAAGGAACTATAGGACACCTTGCATGACCTAGAATATGGGAAATCATTATTGTACTTATTTTCATACAATTTGTAGGCATGTGAGCATTATAAAGGCATATAAAAGAGAAAATATTTGTTATATATTTTATGAAGGGGTCATTGTAGATACAATAACATATTGGTCAGCTTTACTGGCCGGCCTGTGACCACATTAATCATACTACACACAGATAAAGCTTGTCAAAAGTTGACTTATCCTATAACATTATTTAAGAACTTGGATTATGTTTATACATGTATTTATTTAGTAATATGCAAGTAATGTTAAGTATTATCTCAATCGTATTACATTTCAGTTAATTGTCTTTTGACCATCTTAAGCTATGTACAGATGTCAAATTTCTATTGCTGGAAATAATCTTTAATTATCTTTTCCAGTGATAGTAAAGTGAATGAACAGTGTTGTTCATTTCTATAGAGAGGAGCAATTAAAAGCAACAGGTTTGAATCTTGGCCAGGACACTATCTGCATGGAGTTTGCAGGTTCTCCTCGTGTTTGTGTGGGTTTCCTCCGGGTACTCCGGTTTCCTCCCACATTCCAAAAACATGCAGTTATGTTAATTGGTTTCCCCCTTAAATTAACCTTGGCCTGTATTAAAGACATATGACTATGGTAGGGACATTAGCTCTCCCTCAAAGGGGCTCACAATATAGTGGCATGACTATGGACTTTGTACAGCGCTGCATAATATGTTGTTGCTACATAAATACAGAAGAAGAAGTGTTACCCACAGCCAATTGTTCAGGGATCTGGTGTGGAAGATTCCAGATGTCCCTTGGCAAGATAAATTTGACACAATATAAAAAGCACCTTTGCATATAAAGTATAATAAAACCTAAAAGATGTACATTTAATGATTTTCAGATCCTGAAGGAATTAATCTTGGTTGATCTTTACAATATAAATAGAGAAAGGTCCAGCACCTGCACATAGCGGTGCTGCCCGTCTCCAGTAGGAGATCCAAACAGTACCAAAATTTATGGCAGTTTATGTTTTAGAATATTATTAGTAGATTAGATCAATCAATGGAACTCTGATGCCAGCCTCAAAGCTCCTGAGGAAGCAGAGTCTGCGAAACGCATTGAAATTGAGAAATTGGATATATTTTGTTTATATTTGTACAAGATAATTAATACGTCTCTCTTTTTAATGTTTAGATAAATTAATATTATTAATAGGATTTATATAGCGCCAACATATTATGCAGCACTGTACAATAAATAGGTTATTCTACTTTGAAGGTGTAATGTGATTTAAAGGTGCCTTCAAATTCCATTTGGATACATGCAAACATCTCTTCTAGGAGTTAGATGAGGACTTGCCCTATATGACTCCTATACCAAAAGCTAAAACTGCCAACTGTGCAGGAGCAAAATCAAGTTAAAGATACTTCTGTAAGCTTATTAGCAGTGGACAAAGACACAACGTGTTCAGTGCTGATGTCTAATGACATGGGAACCTATTAAGGGAGATAAAAGCATGTCATGTAGATACACGAGGGATTACACTATATACTAATACCCTGTGTATATTGGGTATTAAAAAAAAAAGAAAAAAAAGGAAAACACCAAATATAAAGCCTATAAAGAGTTATTAAGGGGACCTCAACTCTTTACTAAACCTAAATTCAGTTGACCCACCTGCTTTCCCAACACTAAAAACCTGCCAGCTGCTATTGCAGACTAAAGTAAAGACGGAGTTACATTGCCTCTTCTTTATACAAGATTTGTGTTAGCGTGCCTATGCCATGCAAAATACAAGTAAAGTGCAATGGATGAGAGCCTGCCTGCCTCCTTTGCCTTAGCATTTGCCATGGAACTTACGAATTGCAATGGTGGGCCAACAAGCATGCACATGAAGCAAGGTCAGGTGGTTTTCTAAAAGAGGAAATTGAAGTTTGCAGAAACATAGGGGGCCAAGGGATCATGGAGGGTCCAACCAGGTAATTTGAAGTGAAAAAGATCTGAAAGTATGTGGTACTAGTTGTGCTTTCATTACCAACCTAAATGCCCCCCTGAACCCCCATAGTACTAGAACTGATCCATAGCAGCTGCTTGCTCCTCAGCAAAAAACATTAGCTGTATTGATAACTCAGAGAATGGGTGATGCCCCCTGTGATGTGACAATGCCTTGAAATCACCATAGGTAAGTATGCTCATCCATATGTACCAGGTATTCTGACCAGTTGTAAAAGAGGAAGAAGCTGCAACCAAAGAACATTGTAAGGCGAATATATGAGGATTGGGGTTCCCCTTTACCATAGTCATGGTGACCGTGTCTCTTTAAGGTCCTATACACCCACATTAAAATAGGGAGCTCAGTGGTTGTACAACATCAGGGCCTAAAACAATAAATTGATCAAAATGCCGGCAGCAAGCAGCCTACACATTCACAGAACTGGTATTTCCAGAACACCAGATTACTGTAAACATGACAGAACAGATTATATAGGAGAAGCCCTCAGCAGAATGTCTGCAATGTACAAATAAAAGATACAAAAGTAAAGTAGATTAAGTTAATTTTTGTAGTGTAAAACTACCCTAGCAATGGAGCGCCCCCCCCTCCCCATTACCTGAACTGCTACACATTCAATGGAAGTTACAGGGAAAAGAGGAAGACTAAGAGCTAAGTAAGGGTAAAACGGCTTGTTATGGGTACATTAGACAAAAATTAGCATAAAAATCTTTAGGGTGAAAAGGGGAAGCTACACAACAAGGGTATCATTAATATTATCATTGTATATTTATATAGCGGTGACATATTGTGCACAGCTCTAGAGAGTCCAAAGGGCAGTTTTAAAATTTTCCCAGTTTTCATATATAAATTCAATCATGCATGATCCTCTTTGGTGATTTATTATGTTGTGCACTGCATTGTAAAGACTAGAAGTTATTGTCTGTTGCCACTCCTGGGTGCATGTAGAGCCCAAACTCGTACAGAACAAGATTGGGTGTCCTGTGTAATATTCTGCAGCCTCCTGGGATATGTGAACAGAAGTCTCCCTGAAGGCTGCGCAACTATCCATCAATTTTTTTTACAACTACTATAACACTGGAAGTGTTAAAAAATGTTTCTATTGACATAAAAAAAAAATACAAATAAATGTTTTTTTTTTTTTTTTTTTTTAAATTAAAGTAAGGAAACAAGTCCGGTTATCTAAAGTTATCTGTACAATGCTCAGCTCACATATTCAGACACAAAAAACTTTTCTACATTCTGATGACGTTTCATATCTGACCTGTTGCTCCCAAAGGATGGCCCTTCGAGATCAATCCTCCACTTGGATTGATGACCCACCGACCACCATATGTGTTGTCTCCTCTGTCAATCAATTCGCCAGCTCGACCTTAAAAAGAAATCACACCATGTTTAATTGAAACTGTCCTTGCATCACATGTCAATTGTAAATATAAACACATGGGGGAAGCCATTATTTTAGCCATCTCTTGCTCTTATATATACTACCTTTGGTTCTAGTTAAATCAGTCTGACGGAGAACACATTACTATAGTTCACATCTAGATTTGTAGATGCCCCCCATAGCACTCCTCCAATGAGCTAATAATGACTTCCTCTCTCATAACTTCATCACACACATGTCTGCAGGACTTTTCTGGAGTTTCCCCAGTTTTCCCCATCCTTTTCGTCCTGCTCCTACTTTCTGCTCATTTAAAACCCATCTTTTCAAACTTGCCTACCCTTCTTCTGTCTCTTTAACCCTCACTATTCCATGTCCCCCCTTCTAATGTGTGCTGCTCCCCCACCTCTTAGATTGTAAGCTCTTATGGGCAGGGTCTCCTCCTATGTCACTGTCTGTAATTTGCAACCCCTATTTAATGTACAGCACTGCATAACATGTTGGTGCTATATAAATCCTGTTTAATAATAATCGTGGCTACACCGGTGTTAGGAAATGAGAATAGCAGCCCTGGTTGTAGTCTGTTAAGAGAAACTCAATAAGCCCCATAAAATGTCTATTTTCATTCAGGTCAGACCTGGCACACTGACTTAACCCTAAGAGCAATGCAGCTTTGCAGGGAGGCAGCCATGGTGTCCTAAATATATTTTATAAAAGTTTGTGAACACCTGACCATCAACTCCTATATCTATCCTGTCCGGCATCCCATTCCAAAACGTTGGATAGCAATAAGGAGTCCCCTGCCCCAGAGCTACAACAACCTGCACTTCTATGGGGAGGATTTCCACAAGATTCTGATGTATGTCTACAGAATCAACCAAATGAACATTAGTGAGGAGAGATGCTGATATTGGACAATGATACCTGACTCGCAACCAACATTCTCCGAAATCAGTAGGGATGAGATCAAGGATTAGAGCAGGAAAGAAGGTTACATACTCACGCATACCTAGATTACTAAGATTTTTAGAGAAATAGAAGGGCGGTGTCAGGGGGAAAAGGGGGACACAGAATCTAAAACCACAGGTTTTTTGAGCTTGCAACAGAATCAATCATTCACTTACACTGAATGATCTAGATCATAACCAGAAAGTTACCCTAAAGTCAATAAAGTCACCCTCTTCAAGCACAATAGGTTATGATAGTGTAACAGTGGTTAGAAAACAGGGCTCACCTATAGGACAGAGTCCCAATGCTTCATATGTAATGAGCTCATTAGCAGAGAAGCAATCATGAAGTTCAATCACATCCACATCGTCTGGCCTTACACCGGTTTTCTCATAACAACGTTGGGCTGCAATCCTAGTCATGTCAAAGCCAACCTGTGAGGAATACAAGGACAAGACAGCAATAAATAGAAGTATATAACAGATGTATAAAGATATGGCTGTCATCAGAATTGTGATACAAGCCCTATGAGTGAACTAGAGTCAAGGAAGTGATATGAACTCTACAGAACCGCTGGCGGTGCAAAGGGCCATTGTTATGCTTACACTAGGGTCTCTCGACCTTCTTAAAGTGGGGGATCCGCTTGAAATAACTTAGGTCTCAGGAAACCCCAGCTATAATTACTATATCTACACCTGACAGTTCATTAGTGTTGGTGGTCAGTATGGAGAATTCCTCTTACATTACTGTCCATTGGGAAGAATGTCACCCCTACTGATAGCCAAAAAAGAGCATTGGGGTCACCTAAACTGACCTAAGAAAAAAAGGTTGCTCAAGGACTTATACATCAAATGCCTATATACAAATTTCAAGTCATCCTTACCACTTTAATGCAGCTCTCCTCCTCAAAAGTAGTGGGGGTGTCAGTGACCATCTCCTGTGCCAGGATCTCTACCGCCTGCTTCTCCAACTTATGTTTATGTACAAAGTCCTCACTAGCTAGAACAGCAGCAGCTGCTCCATCTGAAGTTGGGCTGCAAGACAAACAAGAAAAAATTTATAGTGATACATGATATACAACCTTACTAGCAGATCATTTTAGATGCAGGATAAATATCACTGCAGCAGAAAGCAGTGTCTTTATGTGTTGATCAGGTTATTCCGGGTCTGGAAGTTTTGCATTACATGTTTCAATGTGGAGTCTGCAAGTTATCAGTAGCAAATGTAAGCGTGTGCAGCAGAACAAGAGTTAATTGGTATTTGGGCTTAGTTTTAGTGATTAGGTGGTAAAAGGTAATAAGAGAAATAGAGAAAGTTGTATTTGCTGCAGTGGCAGATTTTATAAAGTGCAACTCTGGGTTGGAGTTTAAATAAGATTGAGAGAAGAGGCAGTAAATCACAACCAATGTCTGCAACTGCAAAGCAGAACCTGCATACGTAATGAGCAAATAGAGATGCCTTCATACACACACACACACACAATCACATATACAAGGTATTTCAAACATTAACAGAGTGATAAGATTTACAACAAGTTGAACTTTTACATAGTTGTAGCAAAACAAAGCTGATCTACAAAATAAGTTCCAGTGATCTGGAAAAGCTCACAGGGATTTAGCACACAAGTATGTGTTCCAAATAAAACTCCCCCCCCCCCACAAAGTTCACACATTTACAATCCACCAAGGTGTTTCAGCCTCTAAATGTTCTAATCATTGCTGGCTGCTAAAACTAAAGATACATAAACAGGTCAAATATGTGTTCCTGGAAATGTATTTTTCGTGATCATTACAAACACAGCACTGTTTAGTTCTATGGAAAGGAGAGGATGAGCAGGAAGCATCTCACTGTGTCCTTACCAAGAGGAAACTATAGAGATCATCCAGAGGTGGTCAAGTGATACACGAAAGGGAATTGCAAAGACATTGGGGGAGCACTTTATACACGCTGCATTTAGACAAATATCTAGCATATGTACAATAACCTGTGCCATGACTAATGGCCAATACCCCTTCTCACACAGGTGGTGGCGGGGGTACAATTAAAACCTAAAAATGCTAAAAAAAAAAAAATAAATAAAAACAATTAACAAAAGATTCCTTTAAACTTCTATGCTGCAAATTAAAGTTACACAAACTGTAAGGTATACATATAAAGAACCTCCAGCAATGACTCAGGTAAGGAGGCATTCTGGTGTATAAAGCAAATATACAGTACACTTCCAGCTCTAATTATTTTATATGGTATTCATAACAATAGTAAAGGCGCTAAATTCCATTTAACACTTTATTATCTTAAACTTTTTACTTACCAGCACTGAAGAACCGTAAGATAATCAAAGACTTTCCGGGATTTTCGCACCTCATCAAGGCTGTATTCCTCTTGGAACTGTGAATTCCTGCAGTAAGAATAAAGTAGGTAACATCTAATCTGAACATTTTGCAGAAGGGTGAAAACCCCATATGAATACTTAGACACAGACTAACAGTGCCCTATAAAGTCAGGTGAGGTTTAGGCTGGAGGGGGTGCCTCTTACTATTAGGGTGCCTCTTTATACAAGCTCTGGGCCTGAACTGTGTGTGCCAAGATTTGTAGACAATCCTTAAGGTGAATATACAAGCTGTAATTAGGTAAAATACTTGTGAGGCAACAGATCTGAAGAAACATCTTAAGCAACTTATGAGAAGCAAGAGAAAAGGTTTGAAGATAATACTCTAAACATTCACTGTTGATGGTACAGTACAGCCCCATAGGTGTGTGGTTCCAGGAACACCACACGATTTACAGACACTCCAGCTGCTGTCTCTATCAGTATAGGACAGGGACTTAAACATATAAAGGAATATTAAGAAAATATATATAGGACTATGGGGAACATCACACCACACTTACGGGTTGTTGATAGAGTGCTTGTGGTTCTTCCATGCAATCTTAGCAAAATGTTCTGGCTTTGTTCCTAAGTGGGGAAAAAAAAAAAAAATTAAGAAATATATAGGAATGACGAAAGACTACGCTCAGCCAATATAAAGAAATCAGTTCACATGCCATCACACAAGCGCAATTTACCAACATATATTCATTTCTGATTAATGCTGGTAGATAAGCAACCCATTCTTTTATTTTATAGTGCTTTAAAGAGACAAACTATTCTAACAAAGTAAGAAATAGTTCAGTACAAGTGGCCTTCTTTAAGCCCAACTGATCACTTTTATTTTCTGCTCTATCAGGCTGCTTAACTCTATATGGAGGGATTCTGGCATCATGACATCACTCTGGGGTAAGTTTTTTGCCCTTTGCGTGACACACGGCTCCCTATGCATGCGCGGCCTGGAGTCTGTCTATTTAGTGGTCCGCGAGCTCCAAAAGATTGGGGACCACTGATCTAAGGCACTGTTGTCTCTTGACAGTTGAAAGGGAGATTTTTGATCTGACTGTTCACCTTGCTGGAGGCTGTGACATGAGGAAGCAGAGCCCTCTTTCTACCAAGATGGTGAAATTCAAACAGAGATACAGCGCAGAACAAGACATGGAAAAAATCATCTGCAGGGAGAACACAGGCAGTGCTGACTATTTAATTGCCCTTCATTTGGCTTCTTGGGTAGGGCTTTCAGAGTTTAGTTCATCTTTAATATAAATGTAGTATATGAAACATATTGGAATGTGTAATGAATTGCCTTCCATTCTAGGGGCTAAATGGAGTGCAGCTACTGCTACAGTTTATTTCATCCCTGCACACAATGAAGTATACACAGCAGTTTAGTAATCAGGGAACAGAAAACAGAAACATTTTCCTGACTTTACCGCCTCCAGCTAAAGCAAACTTCATTAGTTTGTTCTCTGTGGTGTTAAATGAGCTTGGGGTGAAAGTATACTTCAAAATATATCTCAGGTATTTAACATGTTTGATAATATAGTCTATTGTTTCCCATAGTTAACCTGCAGCATCCTCTTCACAAATATTTTCTAGGCTTGGCTGAGTTGAATGTACAACTTTATATGGCATCTTGCTTTGTCTGGGGGGGGTCCAGTTTTACTTGCAAATTTGACCATCCAAAGTCTAAAGACACCTTAACCCAGCAGAAGAACCCTATAGAATCCTACATCCAAAACCACTTTCTATCCTATACTGGCCAATAATGCATTTAATATTTCCACATCTGTACATTATTGTATTTCCAAGCTATTAAAAATACTATTTATGGTTTAAATGCTTTTAAGAAGTTATGGTCAATAAAAATAAAAATACAATTCTCAATTTTCAACCTTGGGCGTCAGTGATCCCCGCTCCATCTTCTCAAAACCCAGGGCTAGAACACAGTCTGCCAGATCTGCAGGGAAATTAAATTTAAAAAGTAATGAACAAATGAGCTTTAGGATGATGTAAAATCAATGCATCTTCTAGGTAAAATGATGATTTGGTTCTATCAGACAATGACACAGGACATTAAATGTGCACCAAAATTTAGGACATAGGAGGACAATGGACCACATTTCCTGGTCTCTACACTATGCTTCTTGGCTTGCAGTATACAGGAATTAGGGCACCAATAACGAATAAACAGTTTAAGGATTCATAACAGATCCCTACCGGTTAAACAGACCCCAACACTTCCTTCCTTGGCCCAAACCCTAACAAACTCTAAAACTTACGCTCCCTTGACCCAAAACCAAAAACTAAACCCTTCCCTGACTCAAACAAACTTTAGTCCATAAGGACCCAACCCAAGTAAATACCTAACTCTCCCCTGTTGTTCTACACTTTTCTGTCCAAACTTTAAAACCAAACCAACTTGATCTATCTAATGCTATATAATGGATATTGATTTACCTACACCTTTACCTCACCTGTAAACATAATCCTTGGCATGTCCCTCAACCTGAACCTTAGTACTTGACCCATACCTAAATCAGAACATCCCTTCTATAATACTTATAACCACAGCCCACAGTACATTAGCTTGATGGTCAGTGGGAATAATGCTTCCTGCATTGATGGCAATTGGGAAGAATGTCACCCTTACAAGTAGCCACAAAATCATTGGGGTCACCTAAATTAACCCGAGAGTCACTCCTAATCTAGATTGGGACATTAAATTAAGCCCTGCTGCAGAATCATTTTAATAACTGGCAGCATAACCATCAGTGTCTAAGGTTGTCCGACGTGCATTAATATCTAACAGTGATGAGATCTCAGTGCTGGAAAGTACCAGTTTGTAAGTAAACTGAATAGTTAATACAAAAACCAGAACAGAATATCTATTTCATTTATCATTCAGGTGAGAATTCGGTTTAGGACTTTGGCAGTTGTGCTCACCTCCCTGCACCAGCTGTCTGGCCATGAAAAGGGCGGTGGAGCCAGTGGAGCAGTTATTGTTGACATTGATGATTGGGATTCCTGTGAGCCCCAGGCTGTGATAGATGGCTCGCTGTCCACAGGTGGAGTCACCTAAAAAACAAAGGATAAGGATGTGGATTTTCATATCAGCACATACACTACAGAGGACTTCTCTAAAGCCTGCAAGTTTGTGGGGGGAGGAGGTCATTAAACAAAGCAGTGCATTATTTGCCATCATTCCACATGGATTGTGTTTCACAAGGAATGTCACAGTTGTAGGGATTGTCCACATTGATGGCATGCAGTGTGTTACTGTGGGGCAATCCTTAACCCTAGCTACCCCTGGCTGCATGTGCTTACCCAACCCTAGTTCCCATAGGGTTAGCCAGAGCTAATTATGGTTATGGTCAGGGATTGCTGCTCAGTAATGCAATGCAAACAATAAAGGCTCTATTTATAAAATAGGGAATACGACATTCCCTGGTGGAAATCAATTACTCCCATTGAAACACATGAATCTGGAAGATTCCAATGAGGGAATGTGCGTTTCTCTGTTTTATAAATAGAACGCTCAATGTGGTTTTCCCTAAATTTCCATCATGGTTACCGTTTATTACACATACCTTTCAGACCTATAAAAAATTCTTGCTGATCTATAAATAAAAAAAAGTCTATTTTTTATCTATATTTTATATCTTTGAAGAGGTTTAGTAGGAAGACAACAGGGAAAACGATTGTAGTCCACTCCCATATCTCTTTATGGATTTCTTCAAACAATGTTCTCACTTTTCATCTCGCAACTACATACCATAGACATAGCCAACACAAGCCTGCTCCACCAAAGAATATGGAATCCCGGCATCCGCAAGAGCTTTCTGACCTGTAAGGGGAAGAGGAACACAAAGCAGATGACAACAATATAAGTGACACAATCTATTTATACATTTTGTAACTTTATCAGCATGTTCTCATATTGCTGTACAATGTCAAAGTATCGGTTTGGAAAGCTGATGATGGTTTGAATCATTTTAAACATTTGAGATATCTGAATTCACTCGGTTTGATAATCATTAACAAAAAAGTGCACAGCAATGCTGATGAACGGGGATTGTTGCTGGAAACAAAAGACCGTCCTGGCGGATCTGTTTGGGCGACGATCGTTTGCCATCTAGTGTGTGTACGGTTGTTCAGTGATCGTAGATTGTACCGGAGAAAGTTTATCACAGAACATGTCACTTCCTGCATCGTTCAAACGATTGTATATAGTGTGTACATTATTGGTGGATTATATTTTGAACATATGTACGCACGTACAGAATCATCCACTATGTGATCATTCAAAATAATTGTTAACAATTTTGATCTGTCATTAGTCGTTCATTTTCTAATGACAATTATTGCACATGTGTACCTGAACCATTATTTGTAAAGTCCAGCACTTTTTATCAGGACCCAGTACGAAAGTACCCCTTGTCCTTCCCCGGATAGCCACCCTGATCACAGGTAATGAATAACCTGTGTATGGAAATCTGAGATCTCCCATTGTATCTGATGGGGTGACTGCAGTGTACAGTGTTCTTATTCACAGTAATCACAATATAAATACAGATCTCTTCTCTTACCAGCTTCCTTCGCCATGTCTGGATAGTCAACGGAATCACGAGGCTTCAGAAACTGCAATAAGAAAATTTTCAGTATTGTTATTTTGTATATTGACATATAGGAGGGTAAACCGAAAGCATCATACACCTCATATCAGCTTTTCCCAACCTCTTTAATATGGGGGAACACTTGAAATAACTTTTAGCTCTTCAGGGAACCCCTCCTATAATTACTATATCCACAGCTCACAGTACATAAGTGTGGTCAGTAAGAATAATCTCCTATATTGCTGGTCATTGGGAATAATTTCACCCTTACAGATAACGAAAACCAATTTATGTAACTTAAACTAACTGGAGACACAAACTGCTCAAGTGACCCCTAGCAACCTCCGGAGGAACCCTGGTTGAGAAACACTTCTTTACAGTGTGTCCCCAGGCTAAACTCTATTCTTAATTTTGGAGTTTGTAAAGTTTGATCCTCTGTCAAGTTTTCAATCCTGTGTCCACATCGTGAAGTCATCCTGCCATACATTATCATCAGTACCAGATAAGGGGAAATATTCCATTGGTAACATCTGACCAGAAAGGATAACTTCCCTTTTTTACTTGGAAGATTCCTTCTACTTTTCTGTAGTATACAGACAGCAAAAATAACCATATAGAGTTAAACTATGTTGAAGCGGGGAAAAAAAATTAAGTTCTTGCTAAACAAACACTCAAAGTACATCCAAATTGACACAAAAAATATTTTGTAACTGACTAATAATTGTTTGGCATAAGTGATGTTGCAAGCAAGAGTTTGGTAAATGTATTACAGGGTGTTTCCACTTACTAGTCTGAGGTGGCTATGTTTCTGGCTGAATCATCCAATGGAGTGTAGCCACCAAAATGCTAAATCCCAGAACAAACTACAGGTAGGTGCCAACACAGCAAGTGCCCAGGTGGCCTACACTATGCAATGGGGGTTTCTCCTTCCTCCCAGTGCCAACAATAATACCGGCCCATACAGGGCAGGGAACTTCTCTCTCTCCCCTTTCTCCTCATTATCACTTCCTTTATGGCTACTGTGCTTTGTTCTCCTGGACACAAACATTATGGGGCAAATAATGCAGAACCAGGACTGAGTGGTGAATAGGAGCAAGGTGAAAAAACAAAAAATGTAAGTTTAGCACTATTATGCAATGCAAAATGATAGAAGCCCCTTGCTGTTCAAGAACAATCTCAGTAGCAAGTACTCTTCCTTTGCAGCACTAGGGCCCTAGGATTGAACCACAGCCAGAATGCTATCTGCATCTGGATTGGTTATTCTTCCTATATACTTTCCCCCACCATCCAAAACACATACTGTAAGATTATTAGCCCCCCATATTGGCTATAGACTATGGTTATGGTATGAACAGGGGCAGACATAGAGAGGTGCAAAGTGTACCACTGCACAAGGGCCCTGGGCCCTCCTTAGCCAACAGGGCCCCAAATGCAGGGTTCTGCACTGGGACCCACTGTTGGCTATGTCCACCACGCATTAGATTGTAAGCTCTTCTGAGGGAGTCAGTTATATGACTATGGACTCTGCACTATATAAATACATGATAATAATATTCTACTGCAGCAGTTTTCTGTTGTAGCTCTAGAATGGAGCAAGCATCCTTAAACAGGGTCTGGGGGCCTGCAAACCCATCTGCCACCCATGTATAATGTGTTACCATCTCACCCCAAGAGGCAATTCACACCTTCAACCTCGTACTGCACCTGTCCCGGCATTCATGGAACAATTACTGGATTAGGAACACAGAACTTGGTGTTTTCACAAAACTCATTAATTATAATATTAGTTCCTGGACCATCAATATCAGCCTGGTCACATTCCATGGGGATTGGTCTGATCTATAACTTTACCCTAAAAATGAAATAAATTGCAGCTTACTTGTCCATAGACGTAATAATGGCTGCATTTGTTTTCAAAATTATTTTCATCAAGTACAGAAGAGGCCTAATAAGAACCTCTCCCCTTTTCTTTATACTACTAGTCTCACCAATCCACCTTGTAAGGGAGGGGAACCAATGCAGACGCCATAGCAATTGTATAGAACCTCATCTGTAAAAAACTGCTGCCCATAAATTGTTGCTTTCCCCATGATGAAGCAGAATATGATGGGTAGCAGAAATTGACACTTTGGGCTCTATAAAAGGGGGAATTCTATCAAACATTCCCTTATGGGAATCTGCTACGTTCATGAGTTTTAATGGCAGCAATTGATTCCCTCCAGGGAATGTTTGGGAGAAAGTCAGATTACCCGTTTTATAAAGAAAGGCCTCTGAGAAGCAGAGTTTGAATAGAGGTAAAAGGTCAACCTTCCCCCACCTCCTAGATTGTAAGCTCTTCGGGGCAGGGTTCTCTCCTCCTCCTGTGTCACTGTCTGTATCTGTCTGTCATTTGCAACCCCTATTTAATGTACAGCGCTGCCTAAAATGTTGGCGCCATATAAATCCTGTTTATTATAATAATAATTATGGTTACAGGGGCACCGATCACCATATTTTACAATGGTATGAAAGAAAGGGTATTCCTTTAATTTATGGGGGAGGACACCTCCTCTTCCGTCTTTACTGCCACGAGCGCTGGAAAGGAGAGGGAAGCTGAGCCAGCGGCGGGATTCACTTTGTGGATAGATCAATGGCTTGTAATCGGTATAACTTTTTTTTTTTTTTTTTATAAATGTTTCAACTTTAAATACCGACTTTAACTTAGGGTGAAGAAATAAGCAGAAATATATCCCTTCTCCCTGCTACAGGCTTTCTCTCCGCCACACAACTGATCCACACATTTTTTTTTCTTTTTGTGCTCAACTGCTTGTGGCCTCTCCATTGGTATTACAAAGAGTGCAGGAGCTGTGGTCCTGCATTGTGCTGAGGAGTAGGGATGAGCGAGAGAAATTTTAAAATTCAATCTTGTGGCGAATCCAGCCGTTCTGGCTTATCGAACATGTAAGCGAGAACAGCCTGTGTAAATTCGGTCGTCAAGATAAAAAATTTTTGGGACCTGCAAGAGCAATCAGGGGTGCAGAGCCGTCAGCTCTGCACCCCTAATTGCTCTTGCAGCTCCGTAGTATGTGTTCTTGGATAGAGATTCTCTATCCAAGAACGCAGAGTCCCGCAGCTGTGCTCATCATGAATGAATGCAGCTGTGGGAACCATCCTGTGCGCGATCACAGGAGGATTCCATGGTGGCATTCATGAATGCATCAGCGGTACTCCTTCTGTAATGATTTCCTCGATCTTCCGATGGGACACATCGGAAGTTCGAGGAAATTTTCGCGAGAATGTCAGAGGCATTTTCGCTCATCCCTACTGAAGAGGTGAAGAGCTCGCAACTTTCAAAGAGTGTTAGATTATGGGAAAGTGCACCACCTGCTGGAGAAGGGAGGAATATGATACATATTACTGTTTATTCCTGTACATATAGACCAGCAGTAGCACACCTTTTGGACCTCACGGAACACTAAATTCCTCATTTTAAATCCCATGGACCATTATTATGAATTTTTATAAAGTAAAATACATTTGTGAAATAATAATCTTCCTAATGGTGCCTGACGAGGACTGCGGAGGCTCTGATTTATTGATCAGCTCACGGTTGTTACTATTATCATTAGTTGCATTAAAATATCTTTGGTATTACTAAAGAAATGCAAAATATTTATTTTCTTTTTCTCACTCACTATGGGTTTATTTCATTCCAATCGAAGACCAAACAAGAAATGATGGTTATCAAGGTCAAACTATTTGCTATTAAATATACCAGTTAAAAAAATACACAGTTAAGGCCATACGTACCTAAAAGAACATCTGAGAAATAAATTTAAAAATAAAACAATCCAATGAGAATCGGTATTGGCGGAGCGGGGTGTAATGGTGGAAACAATACTGAAGCGTACGGCTCGGTAACGGTTGCCTCATACAACTAGAAGTGCCTGGAGTTAACCCCTAGTGGTGCCTGGGTAGGGATTTTAGGGTAAATTGTGGTTACCCCCATATGACACTTATTAGCGTTTTTTCTGATGTTACAGCCTGATAACTGCTCAAGGTTAGGAGATGGACTTGACTAAGGCCAAGGAGGGTCAGATCAGCGTATGATGTATAATCCAACCTTTAGTGATCCTGGGAGTGCTTTGATATGAGCACTTTCAGTTTGCAGCAGTCATTTTCTCACTGTTTAGCCAGGATGAGAAATAATGGTGTACAATGATCTGCTCCAGTTGTATGGCAGCTGTGCAGGGGAGAATCTGGTGCCTACATCACATTCACACTTATGGTCCTGTCAGCCTTTTTTGTAATAGCAAAGAAGTATGAGTACAGATAAAGGTCAATAGAAATTCACCAATACCCAACAAAAGTAATATTCTAATAAATTCCTATATTCTGAATGACAATTTTCACCTTTATATTGCACTAAATTCACAAACTGTACTAGAGATGGAAAAACAAGGAAGGCGCAGCGTGATGTCAGTGTAGTGTTAAGTTGTATGAGGAAGTCGTTGCCGAGCCGTACGCTTCAGTATTGTTTCCACCGTTACAACAGTCACCCCGCTACGCGAATACCGATCCTCATCCTATTATTTTATTTTATTTGGTTATTTCTCAGATGCTCTTTGAGGTAAGTATGACCTTAACTGTGTATTTTCTTTACCTGTTATGTTTAATGCCATCAAATAGTTTGACTTTGATAACTATCATTTCTTTTTTGGACTTAGATCCAAATTAAATAAAACCATAATGAGTGAGAAAAAGCAAACAAATATTTTGCATTTCTTTAGTAATACCAAAGATAATGCAACTAATTATAAAAGTAACAATAGTAATACTTCACTTACCTGATCAATGAATCAGAGTCTCCACAGTCCTTGTCAGGCACCATTAGGAAGATCTTTATTTTACAAATTAATTTATCTTTTTATAAAAATGATATTATTGGTCTATAGACCCCAAGAACTAAAATGTCATCTATTGAAAATATATGTCTATTCACAGATAAGCAGTTTTTAAAAAGAAGTTGGTGAAAGGGGCAGGTTAGTATGTTTTATTGCAGATGGGACATCCCTTGTTCCTTCCTATACAGACTGCCTGCTCACAAACCAGAACCAGGTTAAAACATTTTGGCTGCACCTGGGGAATCATTGCAATAATAAATTAATGGGAAATTCTATTTGCAATGGTTGACAGTCCCCCTCATACAATAACCATCAGCATGCCAACAGTCAGCTTAAAAGGTCTTTGGTTTCATGAAGCCGGCTCTACCAATTGGTGTCGCACCAGATCTATGCAGGCATCATCAAATGGTAGGTCAATCATCCACAGCTCAAAGAACTCTAGTTGAAAATGGCTGCTTTAGATCACTCAATAGGTCTCTGTACATGCAGCTTTTCAATGTATTTATTTATTAGTTAGACTCAATTAGCTAGCGTCATTTTTTTTATCCTGACTACCTATATAGATTGGGTCAGGCACTCCCCATCACTTTAAAACAAGGCAATAACTTGCTTGTCCACATTACTAGGTGACAAAGGTTACTTACTAGAGATAGGAATGCATATATGTGCTGCTTCTCTATACACAAGCTTTTAGCTTTATTGTAAGTGAGTTTTACATTGATTCTAAGGCTTGCACAGGACAATTCATTACAGTTAATAATGTAAAACAGTGTACAGAATGAGACAGCTTGAAATATTGTATGTACAGCATGTACAATGAGGTGGAATAGATTAGGAAATGTGCAACCCATCATACAGAAGGAATACATAATGTAGCATAGGGAATGTACAGTCCTGAGAGCAGGATAAGGCGTTGTAAGGGACATTGGGGTTCCCACATACTTAATTGTCATAGACGTCCTCTAGGCACTTTATTGCTCCCACCTGGGATTGAAAAATCAGATTTAACTCATCTGTTTTTTTAATTATTATTTATATACATTTGCACACAAGTTTTAGGAACCTTGAGTATATACTGTACCACAACACAGACTACATACATTTCTAAGTGTTTTTGTTTTTGTTTTTTTATTACGGAAATGCTATACCCATCACTACTGCAGATTTTACATATTTTCTGTCTGCTTATCACCAAGAAAGCAGGAGGGTAAAGATCTTTTAATATTGCTCTGACATACACTGTACATGTTACAATTATAAAAAAAAGGCATAATTTTTCAGAATGGGTATAAAACTTGTCTGTGTGAACTGGGCTGAGCTTTTGTTTTTAACCGGACCCCATATATAGAAATCTCCATAAAGATGCAGAAAAGAAAAACAAATTCACAGTCAGCCTATTAGTATTTTTTTAATTAAAAATATTTGTAACTATTAACAAATTAGAAAAACATTTTGTTATATTCGAGTCCTGAAGAATGCAGGGTATATATCCAGGTACAGAGCAGCAAGATTCCAGAATAATGGCTCATATCTGTCTGATCAATGGAATTAGCTCAATTATGGATACTATATTAATCTGCTTCAGGCATAATTCAGATCCATTAGTGTTCGTGAGTCGGACAGAAAACAGAGCACAGATAGAGTGATGCCTCCATACAACCCATGTAATTTATAGAGAGGCCGGCAATGCTCATCTCCGGTATCTTGAACAACACACAGGTGTAGTAATATATTACTACAGAGATTCACAGTACTGTGTCTGGTATTGGCCTCTCTAGAAATAAAGGGGAGATGGTTGATCACTTCCCAGCCGCATAATAGCAGCAGTTGTTGTTAATGCCAAATAAGTCCGTCCTATGTTTTCACGACAACCGTTGGACTCCAGCATTGTGGGTTACAGTTGTCCGGTAGTGGCTTGTCACTTTAAAGCTTGGCTTTCACTGGCTGCAGTTGCAGGCTCTGCAGTTTCATGGCCAGTCCCATATTTCCTACCTGAGTCATAGTGCACAGAGCCCTTTCCATTCTTCACATCAACGACCCATGTTGCCTCCTTTCCTCCAGGCCCATGTTTTACCTTGAAGGCAAACACTCCTCCAATCTTCTTCACAAATTGCTCTCCTTCCTGTAGGACAAAAGCAAAGAGAAGTCAGTAAAACAGAATACACACACACACACTTTCATAGAGGTCGGAGAGGTCTAACAATTTTGTAAAGTCTTCTCTAACCACCACTTTTTGTTCCAGCGTTATCTTGAGTACCTCTTCTGTTCTGGTCTCAGTCTACAGTTTCTCAAAGCAGTGCCAGTATAAGAAGTGTACAAGTGGTATCTATCCTGGCATCTACTGCTCATGGGTCTGGTTTGTTCAGTTCAAGTTTTAAAGTAAACAGACTTTGAAATAGTTCTCTTCAACTTACATGCTTACTTGCCAACAATGTCAAGTAAGCAAAGTAGCCATATTCCTGCATTATATTAGTATAGGCGACCTCACTCCCTTGGGCATATAAGTACTTTGGCCTAGTGACTGGCTGCTAGGTCTGAGCAGTGTCACAGGGAAGTCGGTCACCACACCTCCATACCCAGAAGCCCTGGATGGCACTGCCTACTATTTTAGAAATACCATCACTATCCAGAACAAGGATTTATATATCTGTCATTTAACTTGGCAAGGTCTTGTGTTAACAAAACTAATTGACTTTTAAAATTGGAACAAAAAATAAAAACTGTACTAAAAGTTTATTCTAGGGCTTGAAAGGTGTGTGTGCCATATGCCCAGTTCTTGCATTCAAACCATATCTTATCAATTGATGAGCGAGGTGACCATTGATCACAGAATTTAAGGGTCAAACTGAACTTTTACAATGTGTTTGTCATAGCTAAAAAAAAATTACCCTCTACAAATAAATCATTCCCCCTCCCCAGGTTACCTCTTGCAGTTTCTTCTCAATCTCCTTAAAAACATATTGGGCTTTAAACCCATCTTCAGCGCTGGTTGGTGTCAGCTGGATGCGGGTGGATCTGGAAAGACAGACATCGCTTAATCATGCGGCAGTAATAGATTGCATTGCTCAGTGACTGCAACAAGTTCAGCCCCAGACACAGAGCAGGGATTTCTTTAAAGTGACCAGTCAACAATTAAACATTTGAAGTATCTATACCCCAAACTCATACTTTTTTACATTTTGGATGGAGCGAAGGATATGGAAGAATTAGAACTCTGGTTAGGTTTTACTGCAGTCGGAGTGATTAATTTTCTGTCTGGTAAAACTGGTGTCACCACCAGGACAGGAAGCAAAGCAACAGCAACATAAACAGTTGTATTTCTTGTCCTTTATACTATGGGGGAACAAAAAAAATCCAAAACATATTTTAGGGTTTTCAGGGAGTTCCTGCTATAATTTCTAAATCCACAGCTCACAGTACATGCATGTGGTGGTCAGTGGACACAAATTGCTCAAGGATTCCTATTTAATGTACAGCGCTGCGTAATATGTTGCCGCTATATAAATCTGGTTGTTATTATTAATAATCTTTAGCAACCTTTGGAGGAACCCTGGGGTTCTACAGAATTCTGGTGGGGTAAGCTGGTCTAAAGCAATGGATATTCCTATGTAGGTTGCCCTGGGTCAATCCCACATGTGATGCCGAGGTTCTATGACTGAAACTCTTGAACCCAATAAATGGGCAGCCAGGCTGTGAAGGAAAGAAAAATATGATGCTGAACATCTTGCAGGAAATGTGGTGGGCTCTGATCTGCCACAGGTTCTAATGCACACTAGAAGCTCAGAATAAATTTTCAGTAAAGGAAAGGAGCCTAGAAGGCTGAAGGAAAGGCTGCAGAACACTTTCAAATTTTATATTTCATATCCACACCATGAAGGCCTTAGATTACCTTCTAGAAATGTCAGGCAGGGACACAAGATGCTGTATACTCCAAGCAGTGAGTAATAAGTGGATTAATTAAGGGTAAAGTAAAGCCTTGTACAGGTGTCAGATGATTGTTGCTGGAAACGATCTTTTGTGATCATCTCCAGTGACAGATGAATGAATAAGCGCTGTACATACAGCAATGTTCTGTTCAATGGGGAGGGGGAAAGACGTGACACCCCACTGTGCTCTCCTCCATAGTGGAGGATTGATGAACAACACGATGATGAGCGCGACCATTCATCTCAGCCAAAGATCATCTGACATTCATTCGTAGCTTTAGATCACAGTGCAGATTAGAGAACTCTCTGTAGTTAACACAGCATAGTTCCCTTTCTTTTTTTCTTCTTTTTTTTAATGTGTAGCTAGAAGTTTCTCCATTCTATTTTGTTAAAGCATATTAGATTTAGTCAGGTTTGTATTTTAAAAAAGTGTCCTGACATACAGAAAATATCTGATAGCATGCATCTAGATCTGGTGTGACATTACTGCAAAAACTAATAAAAATGAAAACGTTATGAACTCTATAGGGTCGATATATACCAAGCAATCCAATCATTGGTGGGAATACAATGTATGTCCTGGGAGATAAGAAAGCCATAGCAATCAGTGATTGTACTGTAATTATAGCAAATATTAGCGATAGATTTTCTATATATTGGCAAGATTGATGGAATAGGAATGGTTGGCTATAATCAATGCCATGTCTTAGTTTTTTATTAATAAACAGTATTATATAGCGCCAACAGATTGCATAGCGCTGTACATTAAATAAGGATGTTACATTCAAGATGGCTTGGTCTTTAAAGGTACAAAATGGGAACTCCGCTATCATATGCCTGATGTGTACTGGGTACTAGTGGTTTAGAAGTTACATTTTAAACCAGATCTCTGTCCCTGGGCTTTCCCATCCATAGCGAATGCTTTTGTTCCCTGCTGCACATTGAAGGTACTTCCACTGACCCCCTACTGTGTCCTTCAGTGACACCGGGGCCAGTGAATGAGACAATTGTGCACAGTGACAGGTGAGCAATATTAATGTTGACAATCATTTTGAAGTCTGGAGTACATTGTGCAAATCATAGGACCCCCATTTATCAGGGCCTAAGTATGACAGAGCTTTCCCATAGAATACTATTTTTCAGCAAGATCTATCTTTGTCCCCTTCTTCCCACTGGTGCTGAGCAACTCCTTGCTGCCACTATTCTGCAGTCCAGAAATCCAGAAAAATCACCTCCTTGACCTGTAATTGGACAGTGAAGCAGCAGGCTCATAAGGTCATCTCTCTGCTCTATCCTCATGTCAGCATGCTCTTTATACGCAAAATAGGTGATGGAACAGTCAACAGGTGCCTGCAGCTTTGTTACCCGACGCGTTTTGCCTACATTAGGATTCTTCAGGGGTAGCTGTGCGCCTTAGCCAGTATAATCTGAGTGCATTATTAAAATAAGAGAAATTATAAGTCTAACATAACAGTATGCTGCTAGTATATACAGTCAATATAGGTAACATAAAGCATCTTAATCACATAAGAACGTTGGTATAATATATATGAGATACATTGTGAATTTTTTTTAGAAAAAATTGTAAAAAATTACCATAGTCATGATAGCGCAGTTATAAGTGTTAGGAAACGTCACTTACGTTGACCTGGATAAGGATTATTATGAAGTAGGGGAGTTGTGTTGAATGGAGATACAATTGTCATTAGTTGCTCTATATATATTGGAATAGATATATGTTAAATTGGAACTATATTATTATTAGGTAGAAAGGTTTTTTTTTAATGAAATTACAAGGTTACCTGGTCTCAGGAGTATGTCAGAGAAGGAGAGATGAGGGTCACCTATATGGCCTACCCATCCAACGTATTGGGATCCCACAGTAATGGAATGTGACATAAATGGTAATAAATAAGTTGCTAGATAGTATATCATCTAGAGTACTGTAAGTATTGACCCAGTATCATCTATAATGTATTGACTATAATTTCTATTGATGTTTAAATTGGAGTACTAATTGTTGGCTCATATTGGAATAAGGCACATAAAAAAGTAAATAGTAAGTACTGTTGCATTTGCAGTAAGTCTAACAGAGCAAAAGTAGGGGCATTAATGAAGGTAAGGGTACATACCGGATGGATGTCACCACCTTGATAGAGTGCTCTTCAGCAGCAGCGTCCTCCTGAGGATAGGATGCACGCCCCAGGGGATTCCGGAGCTTGCTTTAAAGGCATGCGGGCGTCAGCGTTCCAGATCTCCCAGTGACGTCAGAACGTCTGGGACTCAACAAGAGTCTCGTCGGTTGTCTGGGCAATACATCAACCCTGTCCTGTGAGTGTCATAGTGATGCCCACAGGGCAGGGTTAACTCGGTCGGGTTTTCTGCCTCCGCCAGCCGGCTTGATCGCGGATTAGAAGGCCACTAGTTGCGGCCAATCTGTGACGGGTGCCTGTAAAACAGTGCTGCACCAATGGGGAGATAGCAGAGCCAGACAGTGTGGCTCCACAGGGTATGCATCGGGACATTAGTCACGATGCCCCCGTCCCCATAAGCTGGCTGGTGGGGGAAGAAGCAGTAAAACGAATGGAGGGGGTGGGGAAATGGTCAGGGACATACATGAGGTGTAGACAATTGCGGTTTATAGCAAAAAAGTGAAATGAAAAAGAATGTAAAAATAAAAATTCTGTATCCTAATACAAGAACAAACAGTATTTAAGTCCAGTGGTTTTTAAGTACACTATATCTCATATATAATGTGAATGTAGATTGAAGTAAATGTTGTAATATAAGTGCAGTTTAATACAATACAATTTAGAATTCATCAGTTACATTTGATATATTCAAACATGACAATGTTGTACCCATAGTCCATTGAAACTAAGAACAGAGATTTAATCTTACATTATTGGAGCAATGACAGAAAATCAGGATATGCTGAAAGTTATAATAATGCTTTGAAGCTAAATGCTTTGTTTAATCCAGGTGGGTAGATAGCTTCTAATTAAAAGATCCATTTGCTTTCATGTTGTAATAGAGTTTTGTCTAGGTTACCCCCTCTAGGTTTAGGGGGGATGTGTTCAAGGGCAGCAAATTTGATGCAATGTGCATCAAATTGATGTACGGTGCCTACGTGAACACTAATAGGTGTTAGCATTTTGCCATTTGTGATACCATATACATGTTAGTAAATGCGTTGTCACAAAGTTCTTTGTCTTTCCAACGTAAAAGCGCCCGCATTTATAGGTAATTAAGTGTATAATGCCCATGGATTGGCAAGTAACATGTTCTTGAAGTCTATGTATACTTTCATTAGGTAGTTTTAATGTTTCGTTCTCATGAATCCAGTTGCATTGTCTGCAGTGGCCACACTGGAATGTGCCATTTGTCAAAGTGGTTTTAGATTTTGTATGTTCAGGATCATAAGGACTTTGGACTAAGAAGTCCTTTAAGGATCCTGACTTCCTGCAGGTTATTTGGGGTTTCATGTTGATGTTAGCTGACGCCCGCATGCCTTTAAAGCGGGTTCCGGAATCCCCTGGGGTGCATCCTATCCTCAGGGGGACGCTGCAGAGCACTCTATCAAGTTGGTGACAACCATCGGGTATGTACTCTTACCTTCATTAATGCCCCTACTTATGCTCTCTTGGACTTACTGCAAAAGCAACAGTACTTTTACTTTTTACTATTTGCTTTATTTCAATATGAGCAAACAATTAGTACTCTTATTTAAACATCAATAGAAATTATAGTCAATACATTATAGATGATACTGGGTCAATACTTACTACTCCAGATGATATACTATCTAGCAACTTATTTATTACCATTTATTTTACATTCCATTACTGTGGGATCCCTCAACTTACCAATACCTTGGATGGGTAGGCCATATAGGCGACCCTCATCTCTCCATTTCTGACTACTCTTATGACCAGGTAACCTTCTAATTTCGTTAAAAAAAATCTTTCTACCCAATAATAAAATATATCTATTCCAATATATATAGAACATCTAATGACAATTGTATCTCCATTGGACACAACTCCCCTACTTCATAATACTCCTTATCCAGGTCAACGTAAGTGACGTTTCCTAACACTTATAACTGCGCTATCATGACTATGTTAATTTTTTACTATTTTTTCTAAAAAACTTCACAATGTATCTCATATATATTATACCAACGTTCTTATGTGATTAAGATGCTTTAAGTTACCTAAGGATTTATATTGACTGTGTATACTAGCAGCATACTGTTATGTTAAGACTTTTTCTTATTTTATTAATGCATTCAGAATATACTGGCTAAGGCACACAGCTACCCCTGAAGAAGCCTAATGTAGGCGAAACGTGTCGTGTAATAAAGCTGCGGGCACCTGTTGACTGCTCCATCTCCTATTTTGCGTCGGCGTACAGCCGGTTTTCGCTAAACTTATTTCTGATGACTAAATATCTGTACAATAGGTGATAAATGTCTAGTCTTGCTATTATATAAAAAATTGATGGGACCGAAGATAGGAAGGTCTTGTATAAATTTTCTGCCAATTAGGTGAAAACAAACCGATTATGGTTTGTATATTGATTATTGAATATAACTGAAATTGCCTCAAAAACCCTCTTTTGTCCCCTCTGTTTTGTTCTGTTGATTATACTACCAGGGTTGGCAATCATCCCACTCGAGAGATTGTACATATTTTGCAAGTACGTGACTCCACTGGTCCCCCTTTTTTATACACTTTCATGTTGTGAGATGACAGCAATGAGAGGGGTGGCAACAAGACCACCCAGACAGCAGCTTCTGCCAACCGGTCATCACAACTGATCAGCATGACAAAAAATGACAGGGACATTTTATCATTACTAACCAGTATTTATATAGCAAAAAAAACAACCAATGAAGCATAAAACAGTCAAGGGGGTTCTAGTTTCCTTTTATCATTGAACGCAACCTGATGGCTGCACACAAATTTGCAGATTAATATTAATAAACAGGATTTATATAGTGCAAACATTACACAGCGCTGCAAGCAGGACTGCCAAAAATAATACGGTGAGCAAGAGAACCAAATAAAACTATACATTCTTCTGCACATACCAATGGTAGTAGCCACTATTATTAAACAGTATTTATATAGTGCCAACATATTACACAGAGCTGTACAATAAATAGGGGTTGCAAGTGACAGAAAATGACACAGGAGGAGGAGAGGACCCTGCCCGAAGAGCTTACAATCTAGGAGGTGGGTGATGTAACACACAATAGGAGGGGAGATATAGAATGGTGGGAAGTAGTGAGGGTTTAAGAGACAGAAATAGAAGCCTCAGGTGTTTTTTAGTAATTGCAGTTTGGGAATATGGTATTTTTGCTTAGTGTATGTGCTTTGTACTATGAGATGCTGGTGTTGGAGCCGGATCATTTGCTGAGAGCGGTCCAGGTCTCTAGGGGTCCAATACTCCTCTGAATAACAATACACGTGCTCCCTTGTATTGCACATGGAAAGTAGAGCCAGAGCCAGACCAAATATCCTAGTTGTTGGTTCTAAATCTACACTATGCAATTTTATCTCCAAGTTTAGAATGCAGAACAAATGCAGATCAGCAAAGTATCTTTATGTGTGATGGACCAGGAGATAGGACAGTTCAGAAGCTGCATTTGACCTGCTTTGCATTGTATTTCTTTGGATGCAGCATGTCGTATAGAGGTGCGTTTGACCTGGAGGTCAGATGCAATCTTCTTTGTCAACATTGTTTTCTGGAACCCACATGAATTAAATACATATTCAACATATATCCTTAGTGGAATACTAAAGTAAGCCATTTTATTTGGGGTAGGAGGGCATAGAGAGGGCATTTGGTATATAAAGCCAGCCAGATCTCTGGTACAATCATCCTAATCTACTTATTATCAAAAGTTTAGAAATAAAGAACTGTGACCCATGGAACAGGTACAAAATGACAGTTTATTGGATTAAAAGCCATTGCTTTATCTTTCGTATCTGATCTGTGCCAGTGTGGAAAACTAAGATAGGAATCAAGTTCAAGGTGCGCAGTGTAAAGTCTCCCTGTCTCCATCTGTAACACAGATAAAAAAGCAGCACAAACGCCATAATATCGTATATATAGCAGATAAGAGACTGACCCGTCCATGGTCTTCTGCATTGCTCACACCCACTCCGCCCTTTCACACAAACGTTGGGTGCAAGGTGTGCGCAATATTTGTCACAGCCTGTTTAGGTGAGCTCCAAATGTTTATGTGCTTTTATAGAATCATATCTTCAGGTTAAATAAGGTCAGCCTAATGAAAAATCAGCAAGTTATTCAGATAAGATTTATAAAACCACTGTTTATTGAAATGTAGAAGTAGTAAAACATTTAGGCAAGGATCTGACCCCCGGACAATTCTCTGTGCCCTCTCCCTATTCATCTATTATAGGGAACTATAGGACACGTTGCATGACCTAGAACATGGGAAATCATTATTGTACTTATTTCCATACAATTTGTGGGCATGTGATTATTATAAAGGCATATAAAAGAGAAAGTATCTGTTATATATTTTATGAAGGGGTCATTGTAGATACAATAACATATTGGTCAGCTTTACCGGCCGGCCTGTGACCACATCACTCATAGTACACACACACAGATAAAAAAAACCTATTTTTAAAGGAAAAGCTTGTCAAAAGTTTACTTATCCTTTAACATCTCTTATGTACTATTGGCTCGGCAACCACTCTAGTGGTATTTTCTATCCTTATCACTGCGGGATAGGCTTCCTCTCCTTTAACATTATTTACAAACTTGGATTATGTATATAGATGTATTTATTTAGTAATATGCAAGTATTGTTAAGTATGATCTCTATTGTATTACATTTCAGTTGACTATGGACCATCTTAAGCTATGTAAATGTCTGCTAGAAAATAATATAGTGATACTCAGCATGGCTTCAAGAAAGACAGAAGTTATCAAACAAATTTACTCTCTTTTTATGAGGAAGTAAGTAGACAGGTAGATAGTGGAATAGCAGTTGATATAGTGTACTTGGACATTGCTAAAGCATTTGACACAGTACCACACAGATGGTTATTGTGCAAGTTAGGGTCGATAGGTTTAGAAAAGTCGATCTGTAAATGGATAGAGAACTGGCCTAATGATCACATTCATTCAGTAAAATTAATGATTCATACTCTGAATGGTCTAAGGTTATTAGTGGTGTACCCCAGGGATCAGTGTTGGGACTTTTACTGTTTTTTAACACAGGGGTTGGCAAACTTTTTGAACTACTAGGCCATTTTAGGTCAAGAAGACACACTAGGCCAGAAGAAACAAGGTGTCCAAGGAAAGTTTTTTTCCCCAACTGTGACTGCAAGCAAGCAGCCCCAGTATTCTGCGGTGTAGTCTCTGTAGGCGTGCGCGTGCTTGGTATTGAAATGCCCCTTGAGATTTGACCACTTGAAAGTGCTGTTGGTGTCACTGCACACTAATTACAGGGCTTTGTTGCTGCGTTGGACAAAGTATAATTCGTCAGTCAATTCCGGGTTGAAGACACAACATTCGAGGTCAGCCTTCCGGAGACTGCTAGCTGCGCATTGCTTCTGCTCTTTAGGCATTGTAATTGGGGTTACTGTGTGGGAACTCGATGATATCGATATTGTGGGAACTCGCAATAACGCAACAATTCAATTAGGCTGGATCCAACAATAAATACCTAGGGGGGCCTTAGGCCGGACTGCAATACTGGCTAGGTCGTATTCGGCCTAAAGGATGTCTGTAATCTACAAGCAGACCTGGATGTACTGTTTGATTGGGCAGCCAAGTGGCAAATGACATTTATTATAAATAAATGTAAAGTTATGCACTTGGGGGCTAACAACATGCATGCTTCATACTGTTTAGGGGGAATACATTTGCGGGAGTCAGAAATGGAAAAGTATCTGGGGGTTCTGGTAGATTATAGACTTAATAACAGCATGCAATGCCAAGCTGCAATATCTAAAGCTAGTAAAGTACTTTCTTGTATTAAAAGAGGAATAGACTGCAGAGATAGAGACATAATCCTGTCCTTGTACAAAGCATTGGTCAGACCACATCTGGAATATGCAGTCCAGTTTTGGGCACTAGTGGTATTGGAGAGAGTGCAGAGAAGGACAACTAAACTAATAAAAGGAATGGAGGAGCTCAGCTATGAGGAGAGATTAGCTGAACTGAATCTATTCTCCCTTGAGAAGAGATGTATAAGGGGAGATATGATCACCCTGTAAAAATATAAACGCTCCATATAGAGAACTCTCTTCCCAATTATTCACTTTGAGATAGTTGAGGTTTTAGAACGTTATTATTAGATGAGATCCATCAATGGAACTCTGATGCCAGCCTTAAAGCACCTGAGGAAGCAGAGTCTGCGAAACGCAATGAAATTGAGACTGGATATATTTTGTTTTATATTTGTACAAGCTAATTGATAGGTCTCTTTTTAATGTTTAGATAAATTAATGTTTTTCAACTTTGAAGGTGTAATGTGATTGAAAGGTGCCTTTAAAGTCAATTTGGATACATGCAAACATCTCTTCTAGGAGTTAGATGAGGACTTGCCCTATATGACCCTTTTAACAAAAACTAAAACTGCAGGACGTACAGGAGCAAAATCAAGTTAAAGATACTTCTGTAAGCTTATTAGCAGTGGACAAAGACACAAAGTGTTCAGTGCTGATGTCTAATAAGATAGGAACCTATTAATAGGGAGATAAAAGCATGTCATGTAGATACACGAGGGATTACACTATATACTAATACCCTTTGAAAAAAAAAAAGAAAAACACAGCTGATTATAAGGAATATAAGTAATGCCAGGTAGTAACCTAGTACAGTTATTAAGGGGACCTCAACTCTTTACTAAACCTAAATTCAGTTCACCCACCTACTTTCCCAACACTAAAAACCTGCCAGCTGCTATTGCAGACTAAAGTAAAGACAGGGAGTTACATTGCCTCTTCTTTATACAAGATTTGTGTTAGAGAGTGCCTATGCCATGCAAAATACAAGTAAAGTGCAATGGATGAGAGCCTGCCTGCCTCCTTTGCCTTAGCATTTGCCATGGAACTTACGAATTGCAACGGTGGGCCAACAAGCATGCACATGAAGCAAGGTCAAGTGGTTTTCTAAAAGAGGAAGTTGAAGTTTGCAGAAACATAGGGGGCCAAGGGATCATGGAGGGTCCAACCAGGTAATTTGAAGTGAAAAAGATCTGAAAGTATGTGGTACTAGTTGTGCTTTCATTATCAATCTAAACTCCCCCCGAACCCCCATAGTACTAGAACTGATCCATAGCAGCTGCTTGCTCCTCAGCAAAAAACATTAGCTGTATTGATAATTCAGAGAATGGGTGATGCCCCCTGTGATGTGACAATGCCTTGCAATCACCATAGGTAAGTATGCTCATCCATATGTACCAGGTATTCTGACCAGTTGTAAAAGAGGAAGAAGCTGCAACCAAAGAACATTGTAAGGCGAATATATGAGGATTGGGGTTCCCCTTTACCATAGTCATGGTGACCATGCCACCTTAAGGTTCTATACACCCACATTAAAATGGGGAGCTCAGTGGTTGTATAACATCAGGGACTAAAACAGTAAATTGATCAAAATGCCGGCAGCAAGAAGCCTACACATTCACAGAACTGGTATTTTCAGATCGCCAGTATGTAAACATGACAGAACAGAATATATAGCAGAAGCCCTCAGCAGAATGTCTGCAATGTACAAATAAAAGATACAAAAGTAAAGTAAATTTAGTTAATTTGTGTAGTGTAAAACTACCCTAGCAGTGGAGCCTTCCCCATTACCTGAACTGCTACACATTCAATGGAAGTTACAGGGACAAGAGGAAGACTAAGAACAAAGTATAAGTAAACAGCTTGTTATGGGTACATTAGACAAAAATGAGCATAAAAATCTTTAGGTGAAAAGGGGAAGCTACACAACAAGGGTATCAATTATTATTATCATTGTGTATTTATATAGCGGTGACATATTGTGCACAGCTCTAGAGAGTCCAAAGGGCAGTTTTTAAATTTTCCCAGTTTTCATATATAAATTTAATCATGCGTGATCCTCTTCGGTGATTTATTATGTTGTGCACTGCCTTATAAAGACTATAAAGTTATTGTCTGTTGCCACTCCTGGGTGCCTAGCAGTTCTAGTAAATGCTACAATTATGTAGAGCCCAAACTCATACAGAACAAGATTGGGTGTCCTGTGCAATATTCTGCAGCCTCCTGGGATATTTGAACAGAAGTCTCCCTGGAGGCTGCGCAAATATCCATTAATTTTTTTTTTTACAACTACAATAACGCTGGAAGTGTTTAAACTTTTCTATAGGAAAAAAAAAAAATAAAAAAAATAAATACAAATAATGTTTTTTTTAAATTGAGGTGAGGAAACAGTCGTATCCAAAGTCATCTGTACAATGCTCAGCTCACATATTCTGGCACAGAACTTTTTTACATTCTGATGACATTTCATATCTGACCTGTTGCTCCCAGAGGATGTCCCCTAGAGATCAATCCTCCACTTGGATTGATGACCCACCGACCACCATATGTGTTGTCTCCTCTGTCAATCAATTCGCCAGCTCGACCTTAAAAAGAAATCACACCATGTTTAATTGAAACTGTCCTTGCATCACATGTCAATTGTAAATATATACACATGGGAAAAAAAACACTACAAATACTATTGCTTGCTGGTCTCCACAATCTTGTTCCTTTATTTTGTATCCATTATTTTAGCCATCTCTTGCTCTTATATATACTACTTTTGGTTCTAGTTAAATTGACAGTTTGACAGAGAACACATTACTATAGTTCACATCTAGATTTGTAGATGCCCCCCATAGTGCTCTCTTTGCTCCTCCAATGAGCTCATAATGACATCCTCTCTCATAACTTCATCACACGCATGGCTTCAGGACTTTTCTGGAGTTTCCCCAGTCTTCCCCTTCCTATTCGTTCTGCTCATTTAAAAAAAGCTTTTAAAACCTCTCTTTTCAAACTTACCTACCCTTCTTCTGTCTCTTTAGTCCTCACTACTTACCCACCATTCTATATCTCCCCTCCTATTGTGTGCTGCTTCCCCCGTCTCAGAGTGTAAGCTCTTCTGGGTGGGTCCTCTCCTCCTCCTATGTCACTGTCTGTATCTGTCTGTCATTTGCAACCCCTATTTATTGTACAGCACTGTGGAATATGCTGGCAATAAATAAATCCTGTTAAACAGAAATAGTGGCTACAGCGGTGTTAGGAAATGAGAATAGCAGCCCTACTTGTAGTCTGTTGAGAGAAGCTCAAAAAGTCCCATAAAATGTCTATTTTCATTCAGGTCAGACCTGGCACACTGACCTAACCCTAAGAGCAATGCAGCTTTGCAAGAAGGCAGCCATGATGTCCTAAAAACATTTTATGAACAAAGGTTTGTGCACACCTGACCATCACTCCTATATCTATCCTGTTGGGCATCCCATTCCAAAACTGTGGATATCAATAAGGAGTCCCCTTCCCCAGAGCTATACCCACCTGTATTCTTCTGGAAAGGGATTTCCACAAGATTCTGATATGTCTACAGAATCAACTAAAGGAACATTAGTGAGGCCAGATGCTGAATTTGGACAATGATACCTGGCTCGCAACCAATATTCTCTAGATTATTAGGTACAGGATTTCTAGAGAAATAGAGGGGGTGTCAGGGGAAAGGGGGACACAGAAGCTGAAACAGCAGGTTTGTTGTCCTCGCAACAGGATCAATCATTCACAAAAACCTTTCCACCATGACTGATGATAGTTTGGAAGACTGTTTGAGGCTGGCTACCAGCAACTACTGTCAGGACTATGCAACTTTGGCTGATTCCAGTCAATTAAAGATGTCATCAGAGTAAGGTAATAACCAAAAATGTACAGAATTGTATTGTGCCATACATGGTAATGCTGTTATGCAAGGTAAACAGTATTTAATTTAAATATAAAGTATACTCAGTATAAAAAAGTTATAAGTTTAGCATTTTTATTTTTGGTAGATCATTTTGACTTGGTCATTTTAAAAGTAGCTTGCAAGCCAAAAAAAGCGTGGGCACCCCTGATCTAGATCATACCCAGAAAATTACCCTCAGTCAATAAAGTCATCTTTTCCAAGCACAATAGGTTATGATAGTGTAACAGTGGTTAGAAAACAGGGCTCACCTATAGGACAGAGTCCCAAGGCTTCATATGTAATGAGCTCATTAGCAGAGAAGCAATCATGAAGTTCAATCACATCCACATCGTCTGGCCTTACACCAATTTCCTCATAACAACGCTGGGCTGCAATCCTAGTCATGTCAAAGCCAACCTGTGAGGAATACAAGGACAAGACAGCAATAAATAGAAGTATATAACAGATGTATAAAGATATGACTGTCATCAGAATTGTGATACGAGCCCAATGAGCAAACTAGGGTCAAGAAAGGGATATGAACTCTACAGAACCGCTGGTGGTGCAAAGTGCCATTATTCTGCTTACGCCAGGGTTTCTCAACCTTCCTAAAGTGGGGGATCCGTTTGAAATAACTTTTAGGTCTTAAGGAAACCCCAGCTATAATTACTATATCTACACCTCACAGTTCATTAGTGTTGGTGGTCAGTATGGAGCATTCCTCTTACATTACTGTCCATTGGGAAGAATGTCATCCTTAGAGATAGTCATAAGATTATGGTGTCACCCAAACTGACCTAAGAGGCACACATTGCTCGAGGAGCCCTCAGCAGCCTCTGGAGGAACACTGGCTGAGAAACACCAGCTTACAGTATATCATATAAAAACAGAGGTGTATTACATTTACATGATCACATTACAAATCGCTAATAAAGCAAATGCCTATATACACATTTCAAGTCATCCTTACCACTTTAATGCAGCTCTCCTCCTCAAAAGAAGTGGGGGTGTCAGTGACCATCTCCTGTGCCAGGATCTCTACCGCCTGCTTCTCCAACTTATGTTTATGTACAAAGTCCTCACTAGCTAGAACAGCAGCAGCTGCTCCATCTGAAGTTGGGCTGCAAGACAAAAAAGAAAAATTTTATAGTGATACATGATATACAAGATTTGTACAACCTTACTAGCAGATCATTTTAGATTGAGGATAAATATCACTGCAGCAGAAAGCATACATCACCTACGCAGTGCAGGCAGATATATTAGTATTTTGCAGATCCAATACTAATAACAGTCCATGTATTTAGGGCGCTCCAAATTATAAAGTCAATTATGATTTGGATATTTATAAATGATTATAATTGTGTTTTATGAATGTTGTCAGAGTGTTTCCTCTTAACACAACATTCTCCATTTTCCCAGTGTAAGGTCAAAAAGTTGACAGGGTAGTGTCAAGCTGGCCCCTGAGCCACTAAAAGAAGCTGAAAAGTCAGACTCAAAAGTAAATAAAGATAAATAAGAGGGGCAGCCTAAATATTTTATTATGTAAACGTGCGGATATGTAGACTATAAGCCTAAGTAATCAAACAATTGCATATTTATTGTAGTGACTGGCTTTCTTCAAGTGTTGAGTGTGAACAATAAAAGGTTATATTACTGGAAGGTAGAGAAAAAAGGAATAAAATCAATTTATAGAACAGCAATGTCTTTATAGAAAAGAAGATCTTTATGTGTTGATCAGGTTATTCTGGGTCTGGAAGTTTGGCGTTACATGTTTCAATGTAGAGTCTCTGCAAGGTATCAGTAGAGAATGAAAGTGTGTGCAGCAAAAAAAGGTTAAGATGATAAGAATTAGATAGGGTGAAGTTTGAGACAGTTGTAGCAAAACAAAGCTAATATACTTAATGGCAACAGAATAAATGGATTTAGCAAGTATCTATTCACCCCCTAAAGTTCACACATTTACAAACCACCAAGGTGATTCACCTTTAAATGTTCTAATCATTGCTGGATGCCAAAACTAAAGATACATACACACATCAAATATGTGTTCCTGGAAATGTATTTTTCGTGATCATTTCAAACACAGCAAAGTTTTAGTTTTATGGAAAGGGGAGGATGAGCAGGAAGCATCCAGCCATGTCCATCCCAAAAGGAAATTATAGAGATCCACAGGTGGTCAAGTGATGCACCGAAATGAATTGCAAAGACATTGAGGGGACTACTTAATACACGCTGCATTTAGACAAATATCTAGCATGTGTACAGTAGCCCAAACCATGACTAATGGCCAATACCCCCTCTTCGCACACAGGTGGTGACAGGGGTACAATTTAAAACCAACTGCTAAAAAAAATAAAATAAAAAAAATAACTAACAAAAAAATTCTTTTAACCTTCTATGCTGCAAATTAAAGTTATACAAACTGTAAGGTATACATACAAAGATCCTTCTGATTCCGGATATACATTCCAGCAATGACTCAGGTAAGGAGGCATCCTGGTGTATAAAGCAAGTATGCAGTACACCTCCAGCTCCAGAATTATTTTATATGGTTTACGTAACAATAGGAAAGACTCTATATTCTATTTAATGCTTTTTTATCTTAAAACTTAGATTTTACTTACCAGCATTGAAGAAGTGTAAGATAATCAAAGACTTTCCGGGATTTTTGCACCTCATCAAGGCTGTATTCCTGTTGGAACTGTGAATGCCTGCAATAAGATTAAAGTAGATAATAACTAATCTGAACATTTTACAGAAGGGTGAAAACCCCACATGAACACCTGGACACAGACTGACAGTGCCCTATAAAGTCAGGTGAGGGTTAGGCTTTTAACATGTCAAAACTTTTAGGGTGGGGGGGTCTCTTATTAAGGTGCTCCTTTATACAGGGAAAGCCCTGGGTTTGAAATGTTTATGTTAAAAATTTCTGACAATCCCCAAGGTGAATACAAGCTGTAATTGCTAACCTCCTTCTGAAAAGTACTTTAGCACTTTTTGGGACACTAACCTAAAATAAGCTTGCAGCGAATCGATTCAGAATAAAAGCATCACTTCTGACGGACATGCCTGTTCCAAGCCAGTGCAAATGTACTAAACTAGCATATCAGCATAACAGCCAGGCAACCCAAAATTATCAATTGAGAGAAGCACAGTACATTCAGATATTACTCAAGTTCTCTTTTAGAACTGCAGAATTATAAAAATTCTGTGTAAAATACTTGTGAGGCAACTGGACTGAAAAAACATCTGAAGTCAACTTCTAAGAAGGAAGAGAAGAGGTTTGAGGATATTGCAATACCCTAAGTGTTCCCTGTTGATGGCACAGCCCTATAGGTGTAGGTTCCAGGTACAGAACACCGCACAATGTACAGACACACCAGTCGCGGTCACTATCCATATAGGACATATTAGAATATATATAGGACTATAGAAGACATTACACCACACTTACGGGTTGTTGATAGAGTGCTTGTGGTTCTTCCATGCAATCTTGGCAAAATGTTCTGGCTTTGTTCCTAAGTGGAAAAAAAATAAACAGTTTAAGAAATATACAAGAATGAAGAATGACTATGCCCAGCCAATATAGAGAAATCAGTTTTGACATGCTGTCACTGAAGTTTTAATCAAACACATAAGCTCAATTTACTAACATATATTAATTTCTGATGAATGCTGGTAGATAAGTAAAGGATAAATATAAAGGAGGACAGAAAAAGGGTTTGTTGGCAAATATTCAAACCTGTATTTAAATGTCATACAGCCTTATGAAAAAAATACATATATCCCACAATAAAGATGAACCAATTCTAGTATATTGCTTTACAGCACGTTACATTCAACAGATAGGCACATCTCAGTTCCATCCTTCAGGGTGATAGTGCCTGATAACTATGCAAAAGCAACTACCGTATATATTTTCCAAACATATGCACAAATCCTGATGCGTTTCGTTGCTAGGCTTCCTCAGGGGACATATTGAGAGTGCTACATCATTGTATTTGGATGTGGAAGGTAAGAAGTCTTAGGTGCAGGTGCCAACGTATGGCATATGTAGATTGCAATCTTAGCACCAGCACCTAACGCTGGTTAGCATAAGGATATCCTTATTATCAGGATCCTAACATGAAGACCTGGATTGCTGGAGCAATTGATGTAACTGGAGCAATGTTTGGGCTAGGTGCTAGACCGCTGGGTTATTGCTACTTGTAAGAGAAACCTTGCTTGCCCCCAGAGGTATTGAAGCCATTAGACCATTGTAACAACCAGGCAGGTAGTTTTTTTAGAAGCAAAGGGCAGCAGTCTCCTTTCTCTCTTAGAACATTTCCTTGAACAGGTTGTACACTTACCATATTTCTCCATGTGCTCACGTCCGGCTCTTCCAAACATCTGCGGAGCTAGTGGAATAGGCTCCAGGCCATATTTATTTACCATAACTTCTACATGTCTATCCACGGGGTTGGTTCGGTCAAACTAAAAACAGAAAAGGGCATTACGTGCAACAAAAAATTTAGTGCAACCCTGCAGAAAAAAAGAGGAAACTCAAAAACAAAGACTAGGTTATGGGGCACATGTTTATAGTACATGAGACCTGCTAATTAAATATATACATTCTAGTCTGAATTCCTATGATATGTGAATGTGATTACACAGCAGTTTAGTCTTCAGGGGACAGAAAGCAGTAACATTTTGCAGCCTTTACTACTTCCAGCTTGTTTAGTGAGCTTGGGATAAATGTATATTTCAGGTTATGAACAAGTTTGAAATTCTAGTCTATAGTTCTCCGTAGTTGAGTCCCCATCTCCTCCCCACAAATATTTTCTAGGCTTGGAAGACTGGAATGCACAGCTTTATAAGGCATTCTGCTTTGTCTGGGGAGGAAGGGGGTTTAGTTTCACCTGCACATTTGACCATACTAGGTCTAAAAACACCTTACCCCAGTGGAAGCACCCCAAAGAATCCTACATCCAACAGCCAAAACCACTTTCTATCCTATAAACGGCTAATATATCCAATATTTCCGTGTATCCACATTTGTTAATACATGTATTTCCAAGCTATTAAAATGATATTTATAGTTTAAATGCGTTTAAGCAGTTATTGTCATTAAAAAAAGAAAGGAAAAGAAATTCTCAATGTTGACCTTGGGCTTCAATGATCCCTGCTTCATCTTCTCAAAACCCAGGGCTAGAACACAGTCTGCCAGACCTGCACAGAAATAAAAATGAGCTTTAGGATGATGTAAAGTCAATGCATCTTCTAGGTAAAATGATTGTTTGCTTCGATCAGAAAATGACACAGGACATGAAATGTGTACCAGAATTTAAGACATATTATTAATATTAAACAGGATTTATATAGCGCCAACATATTATGCAGCACTTTACATTAAATAGGGATTGCAAATGACAGACTAATACAGACAGTGATACAGGAGGAGAGAACCCTGCCCCGAAGAGTTTACAATCTAGTAGGTGGGGAGGTAGACATAAGAGGACGAAGGACCTCATTGCCTGGTCTCCACACTTCTTGGATTGCAGCATGCAGGAATTAGGGCACTAATAACCAATTATAAGTAAACAGTTCTACATTCCTTAACAGATCCCTAACTGTTAAACAGAGCCCAACACTTCCTTACTTGGGCCAAACACCTAACCTAAACATACCTCAACTTTAAATCTAAAAACTTACCCTCCCCTGACCTAAAACTAAACCCATCGCTGACTCAAACCCAAACCTTTAGTTCCTAAGGACCCAACCCAAACAAATACCTAACCCTCCCCTGTTCCACACTGTCCAAACTTTAAAACCTAACCAACTAGACCTATCTAATGCCCTATAATGGGCGCCTTACCTTGACTTACCTACACCTTTACCTTACCTGTAAACATAATCCTTGGCATGTCCCTCAACCTGAACCTTAGTACTTGACCCATACCTAAATCTGAACACCCCTTCTATAATAATTATAACCACAGCTCACAGTACATTAGTGTGGTGGTCAGTGGGAATAATGCTTCCTGCATTGATGGCAATTCGGAAGAATGTCTCCCATTACAAATCAATGTTACCCAATGGGGACATTTAAGTTGACCTGAGAGACACAAATTGCTCATTGCTCAAGGAACCTCTAACAACCTCTGGAGGTACCCTGGTTAGAAACACTGATGTGCCCATTCCAACTATAGGCAACTGTATCCAACATAATCCCGATACAAACTAAACTCCAAATCTAGACCATGACATTAAATTAAGCCCTGCTGCAGAATCATTTTAATAACTGGCAGCATAACCATCAGTGTCTAAGGTTGTCCGCCATGCATTAATATCTAACAGTGATGAGATCTCAGTGCTGGAAAGTACCAGTTTGTAAGTAAACTGAATAGTTAATACAAAAACCAGAATGGAATATCCATTTCATTTATCATTCAGGTGAGAATTCGGTTTAGGACTTTGGCAGTTGTGCTCACCTCCCTGCACCAGCTGTCTGGCCATAAAAAGGGCGGTGGAGCCAGTGGAGCAGTTATTGTTGACATTGATGATTGGGATTCCTGTGAGCCCCAGGCTGTGATAGATGGCTCGCTGTCCACAGGTGGAATCACCTAAAAAACAAAGGATAAGGATGTGGATTTTCATATCAGCACATACTATATGGAGGACTTCTCTAAAGCCTACAGATTTTTTTCCTTTTTTGGGGACGAAGGAGGTCATTAGACAAAACAGTGCATTATTTGCCATCATTCCAAGTGAACTGTGTTCAAGAAGTATCACAATTGTAGCACCTATGCTTACTGATTGTCCACATTGATGACATGCAGTATGTTACTGTGGGGCAATCCTTAACCCTAGCTACCCCTGGCTGCATGTGCTTACCCAACCCTAGTTCCCACAGGGTTAGTTAGCCAGAGCCAACTATGGTAATGGTCAGGGATGGCTGCTAAATAACGCAATGCAAACACTAAAGGCTCTATTTATAAAACAGGGAATCTGACATTCCCTTAAACAGTCCTTGGTGGGAATTAATTACTGCCATTGAAACCCATGGAACTGGAAGACTCCAATGAGGGAATGTTGAGGTAATGTCTGATTCTAGGTTTTCCCTGAAATATCCATCATGGTTAGGCATGGTTACTGTTTTATTACTCATTAAGTACCTTTCAGATCTATAAAAAGAAGTCTTGCTTTTCTTTTATATTATAATTTATAAGAGGTTCAGTAGGAAGACAATACACCAGGACAAATGATTGTAGTTCACTTTCATATCTCTTTGGATTTCTTCACACTACTTTCTCACAACTACATACCATAGACATAGCCGACATAGGCCTGCTCCACCAAAGAATAGGAAATCCCGGCATCTGCAAGAGCATTCTGACCTGTAAGGAGAGAAGGAACACAAAGCAGAAGACAATATAAGTGACACAATCTATTTTTACATTTTGTAACTTTCTCAACATATTGCTGTACAATGTCACAGTATCAATCAAAAAGCTGATCATGGTTAGAATTGTTTTAAACAATTGGGATATTGGAATTAACTTTTTATCAGGACCCAGTACAGAAATACCCCTTGTCCTTTCCCCGATGGCGGCCATGATCACAGGTAATGAATAACCTGTGTTCTGATTGACAGTAATCACAATATAAATACATATCTCTTCTCTTACCAGCTTCCTCCGCCATTTCTGGATAGTCAACCGAATCACAAGGCTTCAGAAACTTCAATAAGAAAAATTTCAGTATTGTTATTTTGTATATTGACATATATGAGGGTAAACTGAAGGCATTCTACTCCTTATATCAGCCTTTCTCAACCTCTTTAAACACTTGAAATAACTTTTAGCTCTTCAGGGAACCCCTCCTATAATTACTATATCCACAGCTCACAGTACATAAGTGTGGTCAGTAGGAAGAATGTCCTATATTGCTGGTCATTGGGCAGAATTTCACCGTAACAGATAACCAAAACCAATTTATGTAACTTAAAACTAACCCAAGACACAAATTGCTCAAGTGACCCCTAGCAACCTCCGGAGGAACCCTGGTTGAGAAACTTCTTTAAAGTGTGTCCTTAGGAAAAACTCTATTCTTAATTTTGGAGTTTGTAAAGTTTGATCCTCTGTCAAGTTTTCATGTGTCCACATCGAGAAGAGAGGTCACCCTGCCATACATTATCATCAGAACCAGATAAGGGGAAATATTCCATTGGTAACATCTGACCAGAAAGGATAACTTCCCTTTTTTACTTGGAAGATTTCTTCTACTTTTCTGTAGTGTCTCTAGAACAGAAAGTGCAGGGAAATCTCCCCAGTGGTACACAGACAGCAAAAATACCCATGTAGGGTTAATACCCGTGTAGGGTTAAACTATGTCCAAGCAGGTACAAATTAAGTTTTGGATAAACAAACACTCAAAGTACATCCAAACTAAACGGACACTAAAAATATTTTGTATCTGACTAATAATTGTTACAGTTTGGTAAATGTATTACAGGGTGTTTCCACTTACTAGAGGTGGCTATGTTTCTGGCTGAATAATCCAATGGAGTGTAGTCACCAGGCGGGGAAAGTATCACACAATAGGAGGGGAGATATGGAATGGTGGGAAGTAGTGAAGGTTTAAGAGACAGAAGAAAATGGGTAGGCAAGTTTGAAAAGATGGGTTATGAGTTTTCTTTTAAATGAGCAGAAAGTAGTAGCAACCCAAATAGGACGAGGAGGACCATTCTATAGAGTTGAAGCAGCTCTAGAAAAGTCTTGGAGCTGTGCGTGTGATGAGGTCATGAGTGGGGAAGTCAGGTGCATATTAATAGGTTGCAGCTTACCTGTTCATTGAGGTAATAATGGCAGCATTAGTTTTGACAATTATTTTCAGCAAGTACAGAAGAGGCCCAATAAGAACCTCACCCCTATTCTATAGTCCCATCATCCCATCTGATCCTATATCAGTCCCATCAATCCAGGAGACACCATAGCAATTGTATAGAACCTCATCTGTAAAAAACTGCTGCCCATAAAATGTTGATTTCTTTAAAATGTTGTTTGGAGCAGAAAGATAATGGGAAAGAGAGGGCGGGGGTCTATATATCCTTGGCTTGAGTTATTAAAGCCTACCCCAGAAATGTCAGATAGATATAAAAGAAAAAGAGAAAAGGACAGTTTTTTTTAGGCAAGATTATAGTTAATATATTAAGTTATATATTAATATATAATATATATATAACTTATATTAAGTTAAATATTAGTATAATTATTGAGTTATATTCATAGCATACAACACACATCATACAGTAATATAATAAATAGGTTATCTTATGTTATATTACTGTATGCTATGTGCATTGTATGCTATGAATATAACTCAATGAATACATTAATGAGTAATATCTTGCCTAAAAAACCCCGGCCTTTTCTCTTTTTATTTTATATCTGTTTGAATCAGAATATGATGGGTAGCAGAAATTGACACTCTGGGCTCTATTTAAAAAAGGGGGAATTCTATCAAACATTCCCCCGTAGGATTCTAGCAGGTCCGTGAGATTTAATGGCAACAACTGATTCCCTCCAGGGAATGTTTGAGGGAATGTCAGATTCCCCGTTTTATAAATAAAGCCCTCTGAGAAGCAGAATTTGAAAAGAGGTAAAAGATGAACAATGAATATTTACATATGAAAATGGCTTCATGTAGTAAACAAAATTTCATAGTTTGTTTCCTTTTCTCTTGGCCTTAAATTCCCAACATGACATTTTATATAATTTTCCAATTTAATGAACAAACATTTCCTATTAATTAGCTGCACCATCTACAATATGGCAACCAATCAAGATTTAGTTTATTATCCAGAAAATAAATGAAGCGTGATTGGTTACAATGGGGAAAGTTGGGTTCCCAATATGATCAAGTGATGCATGTCTGAGGAGGTCGTTCTCATTAGTATCCATTGCCATTTAAAGGAATCGGCAGCCCAAAGCACCACGCTGCACAGAGACATTGGGTCTGATTTATTAAAGCTCTCCAAGGCTGGAGAGGATACACTTTCACCCCCATCTGAACTCACCTTGGTCATGCCAACTCCCACCACGTACACCTTCCTCCGGACGGGCCCCATGACTCCGGGCGATGATCGGATCTCTTCCCGGACTAACAGAACAAAAATCAGGACTTTCTGCCCGACTTCAGCTTCTTAAAGCGGCGACACTAATTCCTATTCTGGAGCAGCCGGTATTAATATACTGTTTTAAGGGGCGGGGCCTGCTGTCACCGCGCAGACCAATCAAAAGGCAGCGGCGTGTTAATGACAAGTTTAGACGGTGCCTCTGTTGTGTTTGGTTGATTCTTGTGTGTGACAGTAGGTGGCGCGCTTTTACACTGCACGGCAATGGGGAGCTTGGCAAGGCAGCTGGCTGTGGCTCGGAGGGTTGTGCGGCGCGGGCTGAGCTCAGCTGCGGGCCATGGAGAGGTGCGGGTCACCCACCTGGAGGGGCCCAATGAGGGTGAGTGTGACTTACACATGTGACTTTGGGGGGGGGGTAGCAGAGGAGGGGGCATAAGGTGCAAGGTGTCTGCACCCAGCACAATGCCCGGACATAACACCCACAGGGGAGCCGCCTGCTGCGCCCTTCACCCCTCCTCCATGGTCATTGGTAACTTTCCACTTCCTGCACACTTTTCACCCACCGCTGTGTTGTAATATCTCTATTCATTAACCAGGGATGGGTGTGGTGGGACTTGTAGTGCCATGTGTGGTTATATCACTATCAAAGCTCAATTCACATACAATAAAACTATATAATATTAATATAAAGAAAAGGCAGAAAATAACCCTAAGGTTGTGATGGAAACAGCGCTCACTAAAGTGGCCAATGCCCCCATCAGAGCTAAGTCTCAAGGTAACTTTCTCCTCCATCTTTTCTCTGCCCTTCTAATACAAATCATGCTTCCATTGGTATTGGCGACAGCGCTCTCTTGTGGTTTGCTTCCTATCTGCAAGTTTACAAGCCTCACTTGAACCCATATTACTGGACTGCTTCTTTTGTACTTCAGTTTACCACATTGTTTGTTTATTGTACGCATATGGTTCCCAATTATCTGTAAAAATATATTATTCACCCTGCTCTCTCTTTGTTGGTACCACTCCCTGCACTCCCCAGTCTGATAACTCATTGTCACTCTGCTCCTTCCCTCTTCTTATTTCTCTGTGCTCCTGCATCTTTCCTTCTCTGCACTCTCTCCAATACCACAATGTCCTTTTTGTGAACTGGTGCCCAAAACTGAACTGCATATTCCAGATGTGGTCTGACCAATGCTTTGTACAGGGGCAGGATAAAGTCTCCATCTCTGCAGTCTTTTCCTCTTTTAATACAAGAAAGTACTTTACTAGCTTTAGATATTGCAGCTTGGCATTGCATGCTGTTATTAAGTTCATGATCTACCAGAACCCCCAAATCCTTTTCTATTTCTGACTCTCCCAAATGTATTCCCCCTACCCACAGTATGAAGCATGCATGTTGTTAGCTCCAAGTGCATAACTTTACATTTATCTATATTAAATGTCATTTGTCACTTGGCTGCCCAATTAAACATTACATCCAGATCTGCTTGTAGATTATAGACATCCTGTATGGACATAATTCCATTACATAGTTTGGTGTCATCCGCAAACACAGAAATGGTACTTTTAATCCCAAACTCTATATCATTTATAAAGATGTGAAACAGTAAAGGTCCCAACACTGATCCCCGGGGTACACTACTAATACCCTTAGACCATTCAGAGTATTAATCATTAACTACAACTCTCTGGATGCGATCTTTAAGCCAGTTCTCTATCCATTTACAGATTGACTTATAAACCTATCGACCCTAACTTGCATATTAACAGTCTGTGGGGTACAGTGTCAAATGCTTTAGCAAAATCCAAGTACATGATATCAACTGCTATTCCACGGTCTACAGGTTTACTTACTTCCTCATAAAAAGAGAGTCAATTTGACAACTTCGGTCTTTCTTGAAGCCATGCTGACTATCACTTATAATATTATTTTCTTGCAGAAACTCCTCTATGTGTTTCTTTATCAAACTCTCCAAGACCTTTCCAAAAATGGATGTTAAACTAACGGGTCTGTAGTTACCTGGTAATGACTTTGCTCCCTTTTTGAAGATAGGAATCACATTGGCCTTACGCCAATCCATTGGTACCTTGCCAGTGACTAAAGAGTCTCAAAAATGTGAATTTAGTGCAAAATAAAGGCGAAAGTTGTCATTCAGAACATAAGATTTTTTTAGGTTATTATTAAAGTTTTATTAAAATAAAAATTGCAAATAATGTACAAATTTTTCTGTGGACCACCAAAATTTTATCTCGGGCCACTGATCTAGACAAGTGTGGGTTTATCCCTGTCTGTACAGAAGGAGGACAGAATAGAGGGGTTTGTATTTGTTCTTCTAGCTGGGTATTAAAGGGACATTGTTGGCCCATCAATGTCTCCATGAACATGAAGCTTGTAAAAAATTGCCTCCCCTGCTGCCTGTAATACTCTTTTGAAGAGCAATTGTGACCTTATGTTCTTTTTATGAACGTAAACTTCACTTCCAGCAGCATGGATTTTCTGTGGTTCCTGGCCATCACATCAGTATAGGACTTGTTGGTGATCCCAGGGGTCAGCAGTAGGAACCATCAAATGCTTCAGGGAGCAGGGGTTTCACATTTCCGGAAGCGTCAGCTTCAAAGGGATACTTCGGGGGATGATTACTCTTCAGCAGGGATGCAGCAGGATGCGTAAGTATTTCCTAATGAATTGGTAAGGGCAGCACAGTGGCTCAGTAGTTAGCACTCTTGCCTTAGCAGTGTTAGGTCCCAGTTTTGAATCTCAGCCGGGACTATCTTCATGGAGTTTGCATGTTCTCCCCATGTCTGCATGGGTTTCCTCCGGGTACTCCAGTTTTCCACATTCCAAAAACATGCAGTTAGGTTAATTGGCTTCCCCCAAATCGGCCTTAGACTGTATTAGAGACAAATGATTATAGTAGGGACATTAGATTGTGAGCTCCTTTGTGGGGCAGTTAGTGACATGACTATGGACTTTGTACAGCGCTGCATAACATGTCAGCGCTATATAAATATTGTATATTAATGGAGACCTTAAAGAGCCTGTTTATTGTTCTGACAGGGTCACTTTTAAAAACTAAAAAAAGACCCGTCCGTGCCAGTGGCAGATGCACAGAGATAACTACTAAAAGAATATATACTTACCTTCCCATTTACTAATAGTCACAGCTTCACTGGTCACATTGGGTTGACTTGCCTGCTACCCCTACAATTTTCTGTGGTTCCCTCCACTAATACATTCAGTATAGACAAGTAAAACAGTGGAATAAACCACAGCAAGTCATTGTGGGGACAGGGTGAATCCTTCCGGTTGGGATTCAGCTGCAGTCATCTGAAATCTCGGTTTACTTTTAGCTCCTGTTTTTAATGGAATACAAGTAAGTACGTTTTATTGCCAGTAACATAAGTGCTCTAAGGTGGTTTCAGTACCCTAAAGAAAACCGATCTGGTTCCTGTTGCAGCTTTGAGACAGAAAGCAGGAAATTTCTCAATGAGCCAAAAAAACCCAAAAAACTTTTCTGAAAGTGGCTATACCCCACCCTCAAAAAAAAACATGTGCTTCTTGGTACTAGGTTACTGACAATGATACCTGTTGTACTTGACAATCCTGGAGTCAGATAAATCCCCTAATGTTACATGAAAGATGAAGTCCATTATTGTTTTCCTGACCATTTACTAATTTGGATGGGGAGCAGTTATATAATCTATGGCAGCCAATAGAAAATCAAGGTTTAATATTGTATGTAAGTAATGACTTGGGTGTGGATCTGCTCACTGACTTTTTAGCATTGCCCATCTATATTTCCAAGTTTTTGGAAATTTTCCACGTGCCCATCACCAATGAAAAGATGGTACAAAGGTGATTAACGCTCATAGACCTTTTCAGGTCATGGGTCAAACCACCTGAGAGGTTGAAAACCATTGGTCAGATATATCCTGTCCAGGCACAGATGGGGCTTTCATGGAATGATTGCTGTTATCCAGTTTGATGTCATTTTCTATCTTACATCCTCCAGGAATTGCAGAGATTGTCATGTCCAGGCCTCACGCTCGGAACTCGTTGGGAAAATTGTTTGTCAATGAGGTAACATCACAAACATAACTAATGCTCTGAGAAAAAAAAAACTGTATTCTTATATAGTCTTAGATCTGTAAGCTCATCTCTAGCTTCAGGTTGGTTCCCATTAGCACCCACACCTACTTCAAGGTGGATGACCATGTGTGCTTGGTATGGCCCTGACACTTATTGATTCTAAGCACTACTTATCCAGGCAGATCTGACAGTAGTATAAGTAATTGAACTTCTTCAACATTATAGAACAAGTCCATGAATGTGATAACTATTCACCATATATCAAGATCTGAAGAAATGAAAACTATCACGGAGACATTTAATTTTTATTTACGAAAAAGATTTATACCATATGAATAAAATGAGTCCATTGTAAGAACCCCTGTATGTAGTTAATCCATATGTCTTAAACCAGCGGTCGCCAACCTTTCAGACCTCATGGACCACTAAATTTATCATTTTAAATCAAGCGGACTAATAATATGAATTTTTTACAAAAGATAAATACATTTGCAAAATATTGATCTTCCTACTGGTGCCTGACAAGGACTGTGGAGGTTCTGATTACTATTGTTATTATTATCATTATTTGTATTATCTTTGGTATTACTAAAGAAATGCAAAATATTTGTTTGCTTTTCTCACTCATTATGGGTTTATTTCATTCCAATCTAAGGCCAAACCAGAAATGATAGGTATCAAAGTCAAACTATTTGATGCCATTAAATATAACAGTTAAAGAAAAAACACAGTTAAGGTTATACTTACCTAAAAGAGCATCTGAGAAATAAACAAATAAAATAAAACAATTAGATGAGAGTCAGTATTCACGGAACAGGGTGACGGTTGTAATGGTGGAAACAATATTGAAGCGTACGGCTCGGCAACGTTGGCCTCATACAACTTAAGACTACACTGACGTCACGCTGCGCCTCCCTTGTTTTTCTGTCTCTAGTACAGTTCATGAATTTAGAGTAAAAAAAAGGCAAAAATTGTCATTCAGAATATAAGAATTTATTAGAATATTATTTTCGTTTTATTAATAATAAAACATAAAAATTGCAAATAATGTCCAAATGTTTCTTTGGACCACCAAATTTTTTCACGGACAACCAGTTTGCGACTGCTGTCTTAAAATATATCTAAACTCAAAAACTGTAAAATTCTGCACAGGCAGACAGTTCAGAGCTTACCCAAAACATGGGTGAATGGGCATGTATTGCACAGATTATTAATATGTTGTATTTATATATCACCAACATATTACTCAGCACTGTACAGAGCTTTAGTCATGCAATCAACCTACCAGTATGTTTTTGGAATGATGGATGGAAGAAGCTGGGGTACCTGGAAACCTGAGACTTGGTAAGGCCAGAGTGCTAGCCCCAGGACCACCATGCTGTTTTTTTTTTTTTTTTTTTTTTTTTATTCTAATAATAAACAGGATTTTTTATAGCGCCAACATATTATGCAGTGCTGTACATCATGCTACTCCAGATCAGTATTCTCTCCAGATTTATTTTTAAGCTAGATGGGAAGTAGCTGTAGCTGGGTGTCAACCCCTGTATTGTGACCCAACTCTTCAGTAATGACCCAAACCCAGCCAGGTAGTTACTGAAAAGTGTTGGGTTGGGTACTAAATGAGTAAGTACTAAACGCCACATATGACCCCATCAGACTATTATCTATTTGGAATTTTAAAGAAATACCTAAAAGGGAAGAAATTTGACTCTGATGTTGAGGAGTTCATTGAGGGCCAAGATGTTGAGATCTGAAGTGTGCATTCTGCTTCATGGAAATTATATTGAAATTGAATGGAAAATAAAGTTCCTAGCTTATGTCTTTATGGTTGAGGCTCATTACTTGTCAAACAGCTCTTGTATATTGTTAAATAATCATTTTTCCCCATCATTTCCCATATATCTGGTTCCAGTTCTTCAAGTCTGTAGAAAGTCTCCGTCATGACAGTGGTGTCCGCGTGGTGGTGGTTAGGAGTGCAGTCCCCGGGGTGTTCTGTGCTGGTAAGTAACAAACCGTATTCTTTTCTGTAGATAATTTGCATCTTTTCACATTGGGTTGTAGTTACAGTTTGGTCTGTTGATTTTAGGCATTTTGTAAAGATATTCACAGTTTTTATTTTATTTTGTTGCTGCAATGGAGCCAATCTTGTGAGTATTACAATGTCAGGTGTCTGTGGCCTGTGGTTTGCTCATGCTAATAAATCTCAGGAATAAGAACACATGTGTATGTCCATGTAAATTATGGATAAGTGAACCAAACTTCTCAACTGTGAAAAGTGATTGTGTCTTACTTAGATACATCTGATCATACTGTGACTGAACCCTAACTGTGGCCCTCAATGATTCCTCCGGACAAGCATGCTGAGGTTTTCTATTGCCATGTGTTCCCCATGAGATATTCCATGCTGCATTCATGACCATTTAAAACCTCCGAATGCTTCTGTACGCATCAGTACTGATGATATAAGTGTTGTCAGTGGGTTCTAAGCCTTGGCTGTCTCAGACCTGGTAGATAGCCCAGGCATGGCACATGTCATTCAGTAACAATTAAGGAACTGCAAGATTGATGTATTCTATTGTTTTAATTTAAAAATCTTTAAAGCAGTTATTCTTAACCAGGATTCTGTGGAATCCCAGGGTTCCTCAGGAGGTTTCTTGGGGTTCCTTGAACGGTTCTTCATTGAGCTCATATTTAATGAAGCCTGTGTAGCTTTGGGACGGACACCATTTAGATGCAGGACTCTAAAGATGTTTTTAGTAGTCTGTAAGGGTGATATTTTACCCAACAATGTTAGGGGGAACATTCTGGATACTTGTATTTGTATTTTGGCTTCAGCAGGGGTTCTTTAAGACCCCCAATACATTGTTTTTATCAGGCTTTCCCTATGACCTGAAAATCATATCAAGGGTTCTTTAGGGGTAAAAACGAAAGTCCGCTCCAAACCTTGACCCTACTAAACCTTTCTTTTCATATAGGCGCAGACCTCAAGGAGAGGGCAAAAATGTCCAATTCTGAAGTGGCCCTGTTTGTTCAAAAACTCAGAAAACTAATGAATGAAATTGGTGAGTGTTCCACACAAGGCTGGTAAGAGTGACACTGTAATAATGATAATAAACATGTGTTTTGACAAGTTACATATAACATCTTAGTACTTGCATATGGTTGGGATTATTATTATTATCCAGTATTTATATAGCGGCGACATATTATGCAGCGCCCAAAACCCACAGTTGTGTCACTAACTATCCCTCTAAGGGGCTCATAATCTAATTTCTCTACCATAGTCACATGTTATTAATACAGTTTAAGGCAAATTAACCTAACTGCATGTTTTTGGAATGTGGGAGGAAACCAGAGTACCCAGAGGAAACCCACACAAACACATGGAGAACCTGCAAACTCCATGCTGATAGTCCTGGCAGAGATTCAAATCTGGGACCTAACACTGCTAAGGCCAGAGTGCTAACCACTAGGCCAGCATGCTGCCCTTACCAGTCAAGTAGTAAATACGTACCCATTCTGTAAACCCCATACAGATAGTGTCCTGGCCAAGATTTGAACCTGGGACCCAGCGTTGCAAAGGCCAAAGTGCTACCCTCGGCGTTGCCAACAGTTAATAGGTTGTTAAAATTCCTACATGTAGGCTGTTTTGCTTGTCAAAGGATTTGTAACTATGTTCAGCTATTGAAACCTTTCCTGCATTAGCAATTCCGTTATTGACTTTATTTGTTGCCCTTTTAATATATAAATGTTCTCTGTTTCTATCCTCTCTGTTTAGCTGCCCTCCCAATGCCAACTATTGCAGCTGTGGATGTCCATGCTTTGGGTGGTGGTCTAGAACTGGCATTGGCTTGTGATCTCCGTATTACTGGTATGTTATTATCAAAGGAGAGATGCAAAAAAGACACAGGGGGCAAATGAACTATTCTTCAGAAGAGGGTAAGGGTGCTTACATCATTGCTGCACCTGAATCTGAACACCAGGCAGCTATAAATATAACAATAGATGCAGCTCTGTATCCATTATTCGGTCACTAAATGCCACTATTGTATTTACCCCAATCTGAGCTGGTATCAGCCTTTTGCAATGCTCCGATACAGAAGCATTTAAAACTGAGTGAGGAATAAGCAAGACTGGCAGCCAAATAGGTGTGGAAATATTTAAGTGAAGGTTTAAAGGTAAAGTTTTAGATTGAGAAACCTTTTCTAAATGATGGAAGGTCCGCTTTAATTTGTAAGCATTTAAAGGTCATACACTTCAAAATGCTCCTTCAGAGCAGGGGAGAAAGTGACCACAACCATGGCTATTCTGCAGGTAGATAAGGTTATGGGACCATAGCCACATCTGTATTTTCTATTCAGTCATATTCATAACATACAAGTGTTGCTGGTTTAGCCCTGCCATGGAACTATTTACTCTGATTTATCTGGGACTTAAAAATGTCTGACCTATCCTAATCTTCTTCAGCCCAGAACACTCAGTTCAGTTTAACAGATCTAACAACAACATTCATTTCTGTATTGCAGCATCTTCAGCTAAATTGGGACTGATTGAAACTACAAGAGGATTACTTCCTGGAGCTGGTAAGGAAAAACATTACTCTACTATTATTAAACTGTCCACCTTGCAATGCAAAGTGTATAAAGCAGAGTCCTAACATAAAGAATTTCATTATTGGCAGGAGGGTCTCAGCGCCTTCCCCGGCTGATTGGAGTTGGTTTAGCCAAAGAACTCATCTTCACTGGGAGACAGATCGAGGGGGCGCAGGCATATGACATCGGACTAGTGAATGACGCCGTCCCACAGAATGAATCTAAGGATGCTGCACATAAGAGAGCCTTGGAGCTGGCCCAGGAAATCCTGCCACAGGTACAATGAATGTCAGATTTCCTATCGCTATCTGTCCCATTATTAATGGTCACAAGCAAATGGAATAAATCTCTGCACTGGCAACAATGATATGTCCAGGAAATACTGGACACAGTTGTAACACTTCCCCATTCAACCCAAATGCAGATGCAGTCTTATCTTTTCCATTTTACCTAAATGAATAAAGTTGCGTGTTTTAAATGAGTCCCATTTGTTATTCACTTATACATTTTACAGTAATCTTGATTGTAAGCTTTTGTGGGCAGGGTCCTCTCCTCCTCCTGTGTCATGGTCTGTCGTTTGCAACTCCTATTTATTGTACAGTGCTGCGTAATATGTTGGCGCTATATAAATCCTGTTTATTAAAAATAATAATCTGTTTGAATTAGCAGGCAGTGCATTTCCCAGCAGTAAGAAGTAATTTCTTTTTTTTTAGGTTGCTTTGCTGTAAAATGAGCTGATGCTAATAAAATGATTGCTGTTCATATCCGTGATAGAAAATATATTAGAAAGATAAACCACAATTATGTGCTGGATTTTAAAAATTATGCTTGGCCCCTAGCAGTATAACATAAATAGCAGGACTTCTCTTTAGAGCTGCCCTCAGCAGTACCTCTTTTCCACCACAAGATGTCTTCCATTTTGGGTGCTTGACACCCAGCCTTGTCAAACCCTGGAAGATTAATGTCATGTGTGAAAACAGGGTGTCATGGTCCTGCCCATGTCATCCCGTTGCCCTTCATTCCCAGTATAAAGGTGTACAGAGAGGCTCTGCATTACAAAGGACAAAAAAGTTGAGTTTTTATTATGGTTTTAGTGTTATGTAACCCCTTTACTCTTTTGCAGGCTCCAATTGCTGTCAGAATGGCCAAGCTGGCCATGAACAAAGGAATGGAGGTAAAATGATGTCCATAGCATTGATTTTACCCTTACATAAGTAATATTCTGCTTTATCCTTGTATGCTACATTTGCAAAAAAAAAAAAAAATCTTTTAAGAGTAAATTTACCTCTAATAGAGTCATTGACTAGGAAGAGGTCAGTAGCTGTAGGGATTTATAGCGGGGGAATTAGGAAGTGCTGCCCTCTGATTTAATTTATTGTTATATAAGCATATTCCAAGATACAGAAGCATGTCTGTCTGCTAGCTTTATATTTTACTGATTCTGTACAGTCACCTGCTCCAATATGGCTTTCAGCAGGTTTCACCCGCACAGCCTTATATAAAAAGTCATGTTTATTACAGCTGTTTTAATTGCTATATAATTAAAACTCCATACAATTACATTTGGAAGATCCCTGTTTTATAGAACATTGCTTCTGTCACAAGAACATCTGTAATATCTGCAAGTTCATACTTGCATAATCAGCTTACAGGAGTCTGCATTTTAATGTAAATGGTATATGCAGTACTTTGCGCAGGAACATCTCTCATTGTAGGTTTATCCTGGAAGAAAGAATAAGTATCAGAAAAAGTATTTCAAATCTATTATTCCCTGGAGTCTGGGTGGGTGGTGAATTTGGTGTGGTAGATCAATGAGAAGGTGCTATAAAGGGCTGGATCAAGTGATGACCCCTTGTGGCCATTTATGTGCACTACACAGATACAGCAAGCCCAGCAAACATTACATTTAAATCATTAACACAAATTCTTTTCCATTAGAAGAAATGAAAAACGGACCTATCCAGATAATTTGATGGGTTAACATGATGGATTGTATGTAAGTCGGAAGTTATGCGACATTCAAGTCGGCCTTCAAGAACAGATGTTGTTCAGTGACTTAGCAGCGAGGAAGCTTTTTGATTTTTGGGCCTTTTCTTACTAAAATCTGCGCAATTTGTGCTAATTGCAAAACAACTCTAGCAAGAAAGTAAAGTATAAAAGTTTAATAACTCAATAGTAAATGTTGTGTGTGGAAGCAATTGGGTCAAAGGTTCTGGAAGTGCCCCATGTTAAAGTATGCTAAAGTGCAAAGGTGCTGGAATCCGACAGTTCAACATTATCCAGTAATGGGAACTATGGCCCTGATTTAATAAAGCTCCCCAAGGCTGGAGAGGATACACTGTCAGTGAAGCTGGGTGGTCCAGCAAACCAGGAATGGATTTCTTAAAAGTAATTTGTTAGCAATTGTTTTGAATCCTGGACCATATCCATTACAGGCTTGCTGGATCACCCAGCTTCACTGATGAAAGTGTTGGAGAGCTTTAATAAATCAGGGCCTTTGTGTGAAGCAGACTAAATAGTTAATTTATGCTACCTACCTATGTGGAGTTGGTATGTGACCCTTTACAGCAGGGGTGTCCAAACTTTTTGCAAAGAGGGCCAGATTTGGTGAGGTGAAAATGTGTGGGGGCTGACCATGAAGCACGTACTTGGTTACTGTGGGTGTGGTCTGTGCGGGTCCCACACAGTACACGCCCACTTTAATGGCGTAGGGGATTCCCGTCCTGCTGATTATGCCCGCTGATTATGCCCGCTGAGTGGCGGGCCAATAATTGCAAGGAGGTTGATCATCTCCAATGAAATAAAAAAAGCTTTTTTTTATACGCTTGTATTTTGTACTGTAGTCAACAGTGCTGGCGGGCCGCATATTATTGATTTTTTTGACAGAGGCTACGGGCTGGTGGAAATATGAACACGGGTGGCAATTGGCCCCCCGGGCCTTACACAGAGTGTGACAATTTAGGGTTACTGAGTTGCTGCCATCAATGGCAGACCACACTTGATGATTAGCAGGCCAGGCTGCTGTCAAACCTCAAGTGACATCTGAGAGCCAAGACGAAGACCAACATAAAGGACATAAAACCATCATCATCATCATATTTATGTATTTTTCTTTTAGAATAGCCAGGAGAGCAATCCTTCAATGTGATCAGATTGGTGGTTTTCAGCTATCTTAGAAATTGCCTATAAATAACATGTGTACGTAAAATGTGTATTTTATGGGATGTGTCAATGGTGACCACTGGTGGGCTTCATGAAGTGTTGTGTATTGGCAGGTGGACATTGCATCTGGAATGGCCATTGAGGGAATGTGCTATGGACAGGTAAGTTTTATTTCTACTTTTCAAAGACCTACAACTTGGGAGTCACACATTTGTCCCACAAAGATGTGGGGAAAAAATAAATCGGTTCAGCATGTTTGATAGGTGAATGAATTTAAAGTGGAACTATCACAAATAGAAAAAAAATACACAGGTCTTACAGGTGGTAAGCTGCCAATCCCTCTGTAATCCTAGTTGAGTTGGTCCTGTCTTCCTTCTTGATCCCAGTACAGGCTGCACACCAGGCGCCATCATCTTCTTGCATCACCCGCTCTCATGCTGCACAGGAGTGAGATCGAGTGATGTGCTTCCATAAAATGTAAAAAAAAATTGTTCTAATCTCACTGCACATGTGTGATATTGGCACTTTTACTTTTTTTAAGTGGAGGAAAGCCCTGTCTCCGCATGCATGATCTTGTGATATGAGGCAGGCTTCCTATACAGTGGTAAAGACAGAAGTGGGCCGTCTTCCCTTTAAATTTGAAAAAAAAGATTTTTACCCTTTATGGGTTATTTACTCTTTTACATAAAGTAAAAAATATGATCAGTCCGCTTGAAGTAATAAAGAATGTAATAGTGCAAAATACATTTTTATTTGCCATAACCTGCTTGTGTCTCTTAGGTTATTCCTACCAAGGATCGTCTAGAAGGCATGGCAGCATTTCAGGAGAAGCGTTCACCTCACTATAAGGGGGAGTAAGAATCCATTTATCAACCTGCCTCCATTCAGGAGTTCATGTCAATATCCCTTCTAGAATTGACAATTTTTATACATTTCTGTTAAATACATTTCTTATGAACATTATCAGTGCAACAGTAGTGCTTAATTTTCAGGTTTGACGAAGCTGATTTTGAACAACTGTAAACTGTTGGGGTTCACGTGTGTTATGGTCTATTGTAATCGGTGGCTGTGACCATGTTGTTGCAGTAAACAGCGGGCAGGTGGTTCTGCCTTTGACAATCACCAGACAATTGGAATGCTGCCTGCTGTTTACCTTAACACCGCATTGCCATCTAAGCAGCCGGCTCCTGAACTCTAAGCTGCCATACTAGCAAACTTATAAGTGATCAACTACCCTGAAAAACAAGCACCAAATTCAGTGGTTGGGTTGGGTTTGTGTCCAGTACAAATGAGTTAATAAAGAAGCTATAATAATCACAGCACTGAATTTGGTGTGCAATGGCTTGGAAATGATTGCCTCTTATCTGAACTTCAGTATTAAAAACCGGTACTATACAAACATTAAAATCTGGTGAAAAATAATTTGGGTCCCTTTATGAAATGTATCCAGGCCAAGAACAGAAATATAATATCTCTGCTTTGTCATACTTCTATAGAATGGCTTCAATAGTTTTCTTTATTCAAGCTTTTCTCCTTTTTCTTTTTGCACCCTGGGATTCTGCTGATAATATACTTCCTGTATCTATGGAGGTGCAGAATTGTCACCTCAACACTGGACTACACAACACCTCACCCTCCTCAGGTATTTTGTATTCCATTGAGTGCTAGGAAAAATATAAATGAAAAAGAATGCAGCAGACAATACAACAGAAAGTTATCATCTTACTTGATTTCTATTAGGACCAACAGCTGGTTTTTGCACTTCTCAAATAAAGCATCTCTAATGGTATATGTACAGACCCAAAAAGCATTGTTTTTTAGGGTTTATGTACACTTTACCAGGTTTCTAATATTTTCTAAACTCCATTTGAAATATGTGATAATTTGCAATAATATCCCTGCTTTGCATCCTCTGACTTGTTTGTATGTATGTAGTGTTCAGATCGGTCATTAAAAGGTGAACTGCAGTCTGGATGGAAAGTAATCTATGGGTTCCAAAATCAAAAGGTTTACTTAATAATCACAATATATTTACATCTTCTCCATACTGTATATTCCTGAATAACCTCTCTGGAATAACCTCTCTAACCAATGCTATGTTGTACTTGCAGGGGTAAAGTAATGCTATAGCAATTTTTTTTTTCCTTACATTTTGGAATGATTTGGATTAGGCAATGGGAAGAATAATTCTCACAATGTTTTTCTGATGGACATAACCACAAAGACTGAAGTTGATGGAACAGCCAACATCCTAAATTGTTACCAGAACAGGAAGATTTCCTCTTTAAAAAAAAAAAAGTGATAGCCATTTGGATGAACTAATCCTTGAAAGAATTACTAGCTAAAATATTCAATATTTCTGTACATGCATCGAGCAGAAGTTGAATCCAAAGTCCTCAAATTTTACAAGTAGTGGTCAAAATTGTGGAAACCTTTTGGTAAAAAGTGTGTTTTTGAGGTTTCATGGCTCATAACACCACTTTTGGAGTAATACCATAAAATTATAACATATAAAAATATATCAATGGAAGTAATTTAAACAAGAATGTAATGCAACAAAGTTTGTTCACTTATCTGTATTCTATCAAAAACTATAGCCAAGTAACCTTTTAGTGAGCTTGTACTAAATAATAAATAAAGAAATGGCACAAAGAGATGACTGGTCACCCAGAAAGTGATATAAAATAGTACTATCAGCTGAACAAGGTTTTAGTTATGAAGAAAAAATGGTGGAAACTTAACCAAAGGTGGCATTTCTACATTTATGAAGAGGTATAAGGTGACTCAGTCACTACAAAAGGTAAATGGTGCACAAAGGCAAGTGATGATAGAAGAATTAAGAGACGCACGTGCTAGGTGACAGAAGAAAGTCATCTGGGTGTATACAAGGGGAAATAGTGCAATGTGAAGATGAATGCAAGGACTGTTTGGCATAGACTACAGGAATTTGTCCCAATGCTAAAATTTCACACAAAAACAAAAAACAAAAACATTTTTATCTCCCAAGCAAAGGTGTAAAAGATGAATTAAACTGGGCCAAAACTCGTGTTAACTGTGAACAATGGGACAGTTCTATTTGGAGTGAGGAGAGATTTGCACTCTGATTGCATTACAACTATCGTGAAACACCCAGTGAGTGTTATGATCTGGGGTTGTATGACATGGAAAAATGTGGGCAGAATGTGCGCGAGCAATGGGAATATAAATGCCCAAAAATACATAAATGAAATACTTGAGCTCAAACTGAAGCCTTCCCTTTGTGATATTTTCCAAGATAAAGAAGCATTTTTATTTCAACCGGATCCCTGTCATGTTGCTGCTGCGTGAAAAAAGTGGTTTCAAGTATTTCACTGCTGGAAATGTCCTGGGAATAGCCCAAACCTTAACCCAATCCAAAATCTATAATGCTGACAAAAGAAACTTGTTAGTCAGAAGCAACCCAGCAGTAAAACCCAAATAATAGAAGAAAAAATTCATATCTAGTTTCACATTACAACAGCTGCAGAACTAAAAAACTTGGATCATCCTTCATAAAAGTTATTGCATTACATTCTTGTTTAAATTGTCTTTCCATTGATTTATAACTTTATGGTATTACTCCAAAACAAGTGGTGTTATGAGCTATCAAACCCCAAAAATATACTTTTCCAAAAGGTTTCCACAATTTCCGCCACTACTGTATATAGCTATAAAAAATATTGCCATCTTTTTCTTCCCCTTGAAAGGTCTGCAGAAATGAGCAATGTACGGTTCTGCATCAGGCTGCTACTTGGTGTACAACATCAGCATCCCGCAGCATCAACCCCTTGATTTCTCTGCCCACATCTATATTTACAGCGTGGCAGCTGCCTTATTTACCATGCATATTTTTTTTTTTTTTTTTAATAACCAAGTTACTGTTAAAGCCCAACTCCAGGCACTATTTTTTACTATACATTTTTTTTACATTTTGTAAAAACTTCTATTTTTCTTTAGTTGTTTCTAAGCTTTGCTGCATTGGAGCTGGAAAGTACAACATCGGTTCTCTGCTGCATTGGAAAAGGGTCTATGATAGACTATGATTGTTCTTTACAAAGCCTGAGATGATGATGTGGCATTACTTTGAGGAGAAAAGAAAATGTGGCAACAATGGTTTTCATCATAAATGTCTCAATAAATTGTGCTATGGTTGTATATTTCTACAGGTCTATTAAAACAATGACTCGTTCTGACATCTAGTGGCCAATCGCTAAAAGTGCACAGATGTCACAATAGGAAAAACAAAAGAAAGGAATTGAATTTTATCAGCAAACTGAAGAGGGAATTCTCTATATATACAGCCCATAGACTCCTTTCTGATGTAGCAGAGTGGAAAGTAAGGGTATCACTACTTCCCCCCCCCCCCACCAGCTCTGTGTAGCTTAGAAACAGATATTTTTTTTTTGTAATACTAAATCACAAGTCAAAAGTAACATGCAAATATTAAAAATTTAGGTATTTAAAAATGTAAAAGTGCAGTGTCTGGAGCAGGGCTTTATTTGGGAAACACAAATTGTTTACTCACAAAAGAGCACAACTGAAGGATGCTACAGCTTCAGCTGTCTATGATGCTATCATGTCATACTGGGGTGATAAAGAAGACGCAATGAACACACTGCATACATGACCAATTTACAAATAGGACTCTTCCCAGTCAGGGTCAATGCAGAGTACAAACTTAATTTTTTGTGACATACGGATGTTACAGCCAAATGTATTTTTGCTGCCAAACTTTTCCTCATTATACAATGGCTTACTCACTCACTTTGTGCAACTTGGCATATGTGCTAATGCTGAATTAAAGCTTTCAACATCCAATCTCTGACTGCAACTTTCCACTGAGGTTTGCCAGTTCGTCTTCCTGTTATTTGTTGGATTCTGATGCACGTGAGCTAGTTAATAAAAAAAAAATCAAACTATATTTTCCTACAACATAATCTCCTAAAAGGACAAATTCACAATTTAGGCTCCATTGATGGTTTTATCCTCTTTCAGAGCTGAGACAAGCATTATTTCTCTCCAGGATATACATTTCTCTGTATCATGTGTCAAACACGGGGAGATTCGCTCCATAAAGTGGAAGGTTGAGGGAAATGAATTGCGGTATTCATGCTCACAGCAAATGGTGTAATGTAGCAGCCATGTGTGTATTAATACTGACATACTCCTCCTATACATATTCTTCTATTTATGAAACAATCAAAAATGCATCATCTACTCCATTCCTGAACTGTTCCATATATACAACACACGGACATCTGATACTAGGCAAATTCATACAGATGACTCCACGGTCACTTGCAGGGTGGTGGTCTTTGAAATACAGAATTGCCATGCCTTGTAAGATGCCTTGCGAGGTTATCCAGAATGGCAGTGGTAATACGTAAAACATCTGGGTTGGCATCTGCATGGTCTCGGATATTGTGCAGTTTTGCCAGACCGCCCTCTTCGATTAACATGCTGCAGTATCGAACAGCTGGAAAAATAGAAGCAATGAGGTCAAGAAACAAGGATTTTGAATAGTGAACACATTCATTTGCCTATGCTAGGGGGGACATGCAATTTCTTCCAGTACAACCACGAATATACAATTTAAAATGAACCTGCAACTTTCCTATGCAGAGTAAATACCAAAAAAAAATAATATCCCAAAGTTATATCTGCAGCCCAGAGTACAGCATCAGGGCAACACAAGCTTGAAATTTAGAATATTTCTTTCAACCCCAAACTATTTCAGTTTACCAGCCCTTGTATTCAGTCAGACCTTCCCCACTGCCCCCTAATTGTTTTTAAGCTGGTGATCCTGCCAGTAGAACACACACACTGTCTCAGAGTGACAGTGATCAGTGACTGTATCTATGGAGGCTTCTAGCTCTTGGTCTACAAAACAAACATCCCATCTTTATTTTCAGTACATAGGGTGGAGATATTTTGTTTACAGAGGTGTTCGAGACGTTGGTTCAGTGCATAGAAAGTTACAAGGACAATCTGGTAAGATCAACTGAAATGTTTCTGTATTAGCAGAAAACATTCTTAGGCCCAAATAGAAAAACCAATGCAGCCACTATATAGAAGGACAATAAGGAAAAAATATATCACATTGTTTTTCTTGGTTTTAGATATTCTTTATTTATCCAATAGGTACAACTATATGCAATGGAATATAATGGATGGCATATACAGACCATACTGGGCATTCAAAAGGATATTGTATAATACAGTCACAAGCATTGTACAGTCACAAACATTGTGACTGTCAGGTGTGACAACTGAACAAAGAATATTGCACATAAGAAAAGTAAACATTTTCAGGGGAACGTTTCTTTCTCAAGGCAAGCTGCAGACTTTTCTGCACATGCATGCTGAATGAACAGATGTGTTATATCAATAAAACAAAAATAATAAGGATTTAAAAATATATAAATATTCCAGAAATACATACGATTTTTGCTGCAAACATGCTGCATAGCCCATACAGCCCAGAGCTGCACACCCGGTGTGTTGAAACATGCCAGCAGTGGGAAGAAAGGATTAAATGATCTGCAATGAGAATAGGTGGTCGTTCAGTCCAGGTCTGAATTGAGATGGGGTGACTAGCAGGCAGCTGCCCCTTAACCCTTGCTAGCCACCCCCCCTCCCCAGTTCTAGCTGCTTTAAAATAAAAAAAAATAGGGTAAAAAACTATACTTTCTTGTAATTTGGTTTTGAAACCTTTAACTGCACTAATTTTGAAAATACTTTCATTCTAAAACTGGTTGTTTATATGAAATCATCCATCCTGCCTCAAATCTTCAATAATGAGAAACCACACATAGCACAAGTATAACCAGAATATAACTACTATCACTTACCTATAGGCAACCATTTCACATTCTGGTGTTGGCCAGCCAAGTATGGCAGAATGCTGCAATGATAAACAAGAAGTCAGGAACAATGCTATAATGATGCATACAATGTATCATAAAACAGACAAATCAAGTTATGATGGGTTGTCCTTATTAAAAGAAATCTGTAAGAAAAAAATTGGCATGGATTATGAATTACAAAAGGTTTGTATTTCTGTCCATCCAGTTCAATATTTGTACAAGGCTCTGCCAGCAGTTCAGTCTAGCAGGTTTGGGCACCTGATTTTTCTGCTGTAGAGAAATCTGCAACCCTGTGGCTGGACAGTAAAATGATAAGCAGCAGACTAATTTGTTGTTTAGTCTGCTTTCTTCTATCAGCATTTCCCTTAAACGGCAGCACAACTGATTGACTGGGGGAGAAGCAGCACAAGGATTCAGAGTGCTGCTGTAAAAGGACTGCATGGGGCAGGAAGTTACAGTACATTTTTTTGAAAGCAAAGGGAGCATATAACAAATACAGAGCTGGAATAATGTGTGTATTTTTAGAAGGCAATTAGTTAAGCAAGCCCATGTGGTTTTGTTCAGCACACAGAGTGAAGCTGTGATCTGCCCACACAGGGAAAAAAAACTGTTTTAGTTTAATGCCAACCCTTATGTCATATATAATTTTGCTTCCAACGGGAATAAAGAGAGATCACCTTTGGGAAGAATAAGGTTGCCAATATATAATTGTAAGCAGATATTGGTACCTGCTATATACCAAAAAATTACTCTACAACACAACTTGTATTTTATAGGTCAATTATAACATGCAGCCTGTGGTATTTAAAGGAGCTCTGCTTAATACAGAAGGGTGATTACAAGACTGACAGATCCCCTTCACACATGTCATTCATTCCAATGGTATTCACTGGGTTTCAGAGCCCCAAAGCCAGCAGCATCAAGCACATTTGTGGTTATAAATACAGTTTGTTGTGTCGTAACGCTACTTCTTCACAATGGACCATGGAAGCTTGGGTTTTAGTTTATGAAGTAGAGCATGGAGGTAAAGTGATACAATCATGTGTAATGAGAGAGTTCAATTCTCTATTCTACTTACCAGTTGCTCCAGTAGTGTTTCCCGCAAACTTATACTGAGGGTCCAGGTCTCCTCCCCCCGTGATACTAGATGTGCAATTATTCCTGCCGCAAAATAACTGACCTCCACTTCTACACTGTGCAGGAGCTTACTGATCTGATCAATGAAGTCCTTCCACATGAGTTCAGAATGCAGCTCCTTCACCTCTGCTATGTTGTTCTACAGGGAACATGGGATATTTGTTAAGTTAAAGAACACACATATACACACACAAAACATTCAAAAATATAAAGGATTTAAAAAAACAACTTGAACAAAACAAACTAGAGTTGAACACTACAACCAGATATTTAACTTCTCTCTAACTCTTAGTCATCCCCCCATTATACTTCCCCATACATACATTTTAAAATCATTGTGAGTAAAAATGGAGTCATGCTGCTTGCTCAGTTACAATTATGGTTTCTTTAAATGCAAAACAGTTATTGTGAAACATTACAGAAAACATAGGTGTTGCTCTATTTCCCCAGGCCTTGGCTGCAGAATGTTGATATCACTTGAAACACGAGCCAATCATTGCACATAAGCAGTGTTCTAACATGTTTACCAGGAGAAGAGTCAGCACCTAGGCTGGTTTAAACAGGGCACAAATTACAGTGGCAAAGCTTAAAAAAAAGCAGCCAAGACATAAAGAACAAGAAATGTTTTTTTTTCTTACCAGCAAACCTAGAACTTTCTGCTGGATTGACGACTCCGTTGGGAAAGTCTTAAACAGAGAAAGAAAAAAAAAAAAAAAAAGAGAAAGTAAATAAAATTGAGTAAGCTTTTAACTGTATGTCAAACCGACTACACACAAAAAAGTTCCAAAAAATTACAACTGTGAGATGATATAAAAATACCCTGTAGTATAAACAGATCCAAGAATTATGACTATGAGCACTGGTCACAAGCCATTGTTTAAGTGGAAATTCTCTTTAAAGATTTTACATAGTTATCCTTTAAAAACCCTTCCCATCTGCAATCACAAAAGATCGTTTCCACCTACAATTTTCTGACATTCAAGACATATTGCAACTTTGTGACAAAGAGAAATCTTCATGTACTTAAACCCCAGCAAGAAAAAGCAGCGACAAGGGGATATTTTATTACAGGGAAAACGCAAAGAGTAGCTTACTACACTCAGAGGATGATGTCAGGTCGGTGCCAAATAATATGCCATGCCCACCATTTCTATTGCAAAACTAGCAGAAATTGTAAATACAGATAATTAGGTACTTTCGTAAATAGGGTAGCTCCTGGTGTTTAACCCATGTGAGACTTCAGAGATTGAGCAACTGAGGCAATGACAGTGCAATTGGAACTAGGAATTGCTTCACAGCAGAGTCTGGAAAGTGCTCTACATGCATTAAAGCCCAATGTCACTTCCAGGCTATCTTGGAATTTCCAATCTGGACCTTGTATTCCAAAAGCCAGGCTGAGGGGGCCCAATAAACAGATACAAATAAAATAAAAATAAAACTTCAGCAGTGAAGTTGAGAAATAAAAAAAACATATATTGCATATAAAAAAAATGTAGCAATGCAAATTATTCATACTGTCAACTTCGACACATTTTCAATTCTACATTTGGCCTGGGCATCCAGACATCAATAACCTTTGCTTTTAAATCTCTGGAAGGTTAAAAATTATGATTTTTACCTCAAGGACCTTCATGAAGAGCTCCAAGCCCTGGTTCTCTATAAAGTGGCGGCATGTGGTTGGAGATTCATCTGTCAAGTTCCACAAGGCACTGAGGGTGAACTTTAAAGTGGTGTCCACCAAGCTCTGGCTTGTCTTCTGTCGAACTATTTGCAAGAGTTGCTGAATGAAAGAAGGGCACAAACATGTTTATAAACAATCAAAATGCTAGGAATAAATATAGACAGTTTATGAGGGAAAACCTCTTATATAGTAAAATACATACCCTTACAATGAAGAGTTCTGCTCCTAGTTGAGCTGTCTGTTCTGTCGAAAGCTGAAAAGCACATTAGATTCTAAGCATGAAAAAAGAAAACATGTATGCAGTGAAAACACAGTACACTAATATACTCAAACCCATGGCTTCTAGGAGGTTATGCCATCATTAAAATGCTTTTATAAGTGGATGTAATTCTGAGGTGGGAATCCTAGTCAGGCTGTATAAACATGAAGACTGCCTATGTGAAGCCGAGTCTGCATGAATGAAAACTAAGATCCAAGAAAGGGGTAGGCCAGGGACAGTACAGCTGGGAAGAGAAGAATATATGATGTTACATGTACTATACCCAGGAAAATAGGTGGGAAGTATCAGTCTTACTACAAGTTTTAAAAACATTTTATAAGCAGTTTGCATCCAGGACAGGAGCCTGTACAACTGTGCAAGACTGAAGGTAAGGGGGGCTGGTGTTCAGCATTAAAACAAAATAATGACTGGCATGGTTGCGATGCAGAGAACCCAGGGTTACCTACTAACAGAGGGCCTCTGCATAAATATTTGTGTGGGTTTCCTCCAGGGGACAATACCACCTCTTAAACATACTGCAATACCATCTCTATTAAATAAATATGGAAAACAGACATTCCATTTACATTGCAGAATCATACAGCTACCATAGTCTTCTACTACTAATAAACAACCAGCACATAGACCAATGTTTCTCGACTTTTTCAACATAGGGGAACCCTTCAAAATCACTTTCAGGTCTTGGGGAACCCCTTCAGTAATTTCTATATCCGCAGTTCACAGCACATTATAAAGTGGTGGTTATTAGGTAGAACACATCTTACATTTCTGGCCTTTGGGAGAAATAACACCTTTATAGATCGCCAAAAAGATCATTGGTGTCACATAAACTGATCTGAGAGGCAAAAAGTGCTCATTGCATAAGGAACCCCTAGTAACCTCTGGAGGAAGATGGACGCCTGGCATTTAAAGCAGGAATGCGTAACACAAATTGCACATAGAATTAGCTCAAAATGGTTTAAGATATCTGGGTATATAGTTAACAGAATTACAGACCTTTGCAGCGAGAATAGAGATAATGGCCACTGCCATCCTTTGCATGTTCTGGTCCTCATGATTACACAACCATTGCATTACAAGCTTTGCTGCATCAAATCTGATAAATATTGGAAAATATATGTAAAGAAGCTTAGTATTGCACACAACGGTTCAGAATATGTATAAAATACTAATATGCAACATTTTTGATTTAGCTGACATTTTTTTCCTTTCTGTTTTTTCGATCTAACTACAAGATAAAAAAATACTGAAATACCCACTGCTTGGAAGCTTTGGTGATCCTGTACACTGCATAATGCAACAGTTTCTGCTGCACCACAACACACTTCCCCTTAAAGGTTATTGCACCTCCATTCTTAGACATCTAGTCTCAGCTGCCCATTCTTGTGTTCCAGTATTGTGGAAATCCTCCAGCCCACCTACAGTGGACATGTGGCTACTTAGGTTGAACAAAATCATGCTCAAGGAGGATCTAACAGCCAGCATACAAGACTACCATTAAAAGTTTCTGGCAAAATGGTACGCACTCTATGCCGTTTCCGGATTCCCAAGAATATACACGCCACCTGGACCCTCCCTCTTTGTAAGATGCGGGGATTGATTTTATTTGTAACCTACTATAAGAAAGATTGTGTTAAATATTTTTACGAGGTTTAGCTGTTAAGGCCACTGCATAAACCCAATATCACAGACACAGACTTGATTCTCTGGATGAATAGTCTCATTGTATGTAATATGCTAATGTCATAAGATCTTTATGTTCTCACCCCCTTGGCATATATAATATCCCACCTCCTACCTGACTTTCATTTTCTTATATTATTGTTCTGTACTGGTATAGTTTATAAAAATATTTTCAGTAAATGTTGACAACCATGCTAAAATACCTGTTAAAGGGAACATCTTGCAAGATTCTATCACTGCAAAGGGAGAGGAGACAGTTTTTCTGTAACTAAAACACAAAAAGGACAAAAATATGATTTTTATAATTTGAAGTTGCTAAAGCTATGCAAGAGCTTCTAACATTCAGTTTACTTTTCATATTCAGAAGCATGTAATCCTTTGTGCAAGGCAACCATGTGCAAGAATCCACAGACAAGCTTACCGTTAGCAAATAAAGATTAATTTAATTGTTACCGTAGACATGAGAATCATTGCACACAACAGACAATAATGGCTATATTGGGCAACAGTACCATGGTTAAACACACTCCCTGTTGTCTCCAGATATACCCTGGACAGCCCTTCCAGGTTTTTTGTTCATTTAAGCAGGCTGTGCTTCCTTTATTTAACGTTTATTGAACTACTCTTTAAATTCTTTTATAAAAAGCAATCAATCAGTCTTCTAGATTACCATGTGCATTGTGGGGGCTAGCCCTTCTAAAAGGAATTTTTTACTAATTTTGTTTTCCCAGGTTAACATTTGTTAAGGCCTAGGGGAAGTGTAAATGGCAAGATGACCTATTTAACCCTCCGTCTGCCAGTGCAGCTCCTCTTCCATATAACTTCTGTTGACCATATAACAAGTTGTTGACTGGTACTCAGGACCTAAAGCTACGTACACACGTCAGATTTTTATCGCCCGATAATCGGCCAATTATCGGGCGAAAATCTGCCGTGTGTACAGTCGGTGTCGTCCATCGTCCGGATGACCGACCTGCCGGATCCACGGACGATGGACGACAGCCGATCCTAATGAAAGGGAAGGGGAGAGCGCACAGCAGGGTGCCGCTCCGTCGCTCTCCCCCTCCCCTCTCCATAGAGCATAAACGGTGCTGTATGTACAGCACCGTTCATGCATCGTGCACTCCCTTGTCGTTGGAAAGGATCGTGAAAGATCCTTTCCAACGACAAAAATTGCAAGTGTGTACGCAGCTTAACTCTTCTGCATTGCAAGGGATAACATCAGTGCCTTTGAATTGCATCCTAGGATAGCCAGTGGAGGATGCGTGGGATCTAGTTCAGAGTAGTAGTCTGCACGAGCCAGGGAATAAGACAAGTAATCTTGCAGTTTACATTGCCCTCAGACCTAAATGAGTAATTAACCCCCTGCAGTGTGAGGGTAGCCCTAATGCAATGGAAGACTGATTCATTTTAATCCTGGAGATGTGTTAAACAACAACCAAGATATCAAATGACAAATATCTCATTTTATTTTGAAAAAAAAATTGTAAGAAGTAAAGATATAATATATATTAGTACAGGATTATGGAGATATAATGTTTGTTGTTTTTGTTGCGGTAAAAGTTGCTGAGTCACAGGTTTAGGGTAGATATCAGTGTGTGGCACTTTTCCAAGTTATTTTTAGATCGGGGAAGACATTTCAGTCTCAGCCAATTGAACTGCTCATAGATATCTTTAGAAATATCAAAAAAGGAGAGCAAAGACAGGTTTTTTTTGGCATATATTAATAAAATGTATTTCACTCAAAGTTCAGTGGATAAAGTGATTACAATAGTCAATTTATAAAAAAACAATAGTGAAACTGTATAATCAAAATACAATCCTGGTGAGGCAGTCCCAGATGTTATAATAGTAGGGATATGCCTTACTTTCTAGACCATTAATGTCTGACTAATTAGTTGCAACAGGTTTACATGCTCCAAAGACTCTGTCCCGATGCATTTCACCATTGGGCTTCATCAGAGGGTACAAATAGAGACTGTCAGAGCAACCGTGTAACAAAACATAATAATGCACGGTATCACCAATCAATTGGAAAATGACAAAGTTAATATAGTAAATATAACAATTATGACAATGTGTACAATGCACATGATTGGATACAAGATGATAAAGATTAAAAACACATGCGACAATGTAACGATCAATGTGCACAGTCATAATGAAATGACATTGTAATTCATGATCACCTAGTAAACTTGAAAAATAATGATGAAGATCATCCTGAACATATGTTAAAACATAGTATCAAGGTGATAAGTCATAATGAAATGATGGTATGGTTCATGATCACATAACAAGGTATACTGAAGGAGGATGAGGTCAACCAGTGTTATTGGAATAATGAAAGTATTCTATTTGCTTTACATTTCATATATGTGTATCTAAGTGTGTCTACATATCATATAAGTGTATATTTCTGTGTAACTTTTTAAGAAAACAATGTTCATATTATCAATGTGTGTCTTAGTATAAGTCCTTCAAGAGATATTCGAACATACTACTTACATCAAAAAATTTGTGCCGAGAGGCTCAGATAAACAGCAAAATAAAAGTAATCATATGTAAATAAATATTAGTGCTCACAGGCTACATCTTTATAACTGTCCAAGCTAGTTAAAAATAAAATGGAATAGATTTCAATAGTAATCTTACCCTTAGGGGACTGTTAGTAGTAAACGTGCAGTTAAACCAGAAGGCTGGATTGGATGTCAGAGCCGTTAGGGAAACTTTGGTAAACTTGGTTTATAAAGAGACACGGGGAAGCGTCTCTATCAACAGCGTAAGTGGACGTCAATTGTGACGTCACTGCGGATAGTTGTTGGCTTGAAGAATTGTACTTCCGCCCTCACTCTGATGCCAGCCTTCCGCGTCCAATCGAGCCGCCTATGAGTTTGAGGAAAGGGCTCGATGAACATATGTTAAAACACAGTTTCACTATTGCTTTTTTTATGAATTGACTACTGTAATCACTTTATCCAAAACTTGAGCCAAAAAGAAAACCCTGTCTCTGCTCCCCTTTTTTGATATATGAATCACTACGGGGTTGGCAGTAAATTCTGATTGACAATTTAGGCAGGGTCATACTTTCTTTTCCTTTTTCTCATATCTTTAGAAATGAACAGCAACTGGGTATAACTTTTTAGGCTGGCGGTGTTAATATTATTTTAAAAACAGGATTTATATAGCGCCAACATATTATGCAGCTCTGTACATTAAATAGGGTTTGCAAATGACAGGCAGATACAGACAGTGACACAGGAAGACAGTGAAAAGGGAAGGACCCTGCCCCACAGAGCTTACAATCTATGATGTGGGGGAATTAACATACAATAGGAGGTGAGAAGCCACCTGGAACACACTCTGTCCTGTGACTGATGTATGTTTACATGGTCCTACCTGCTGGTGATTTGGGAAATGTTTCATGGCTTCTAAAAGTAAATGAGTCACATCAGCCAGGAGTTTCACAGGCATCCCTGCTGCTAGGTCCTGCTTGGTCAGGTTAAAAACACAGGCGCTGGCTGCTAGTTGTACAGGAAGATTGGTTGGGTGGTTTCTCATTCCTACCACCACTAACTGCAAAAAAAAAAAAAAGCAAATACCATATACATGTATTACAGAGAGAAAACACAGCATAGAAGTATAAGGTTCTTTTGTCAGAAGCCATTTATTACCTTTAGCATCTCAGGGTTGGCTTTATCCATGATGTGCGTCAGACTGAACAGGTGAAAGAGAGCCTCCCGTACAAAGAAGGAACGCTCGCTGTATCGGCGTAGCGCCTCAGCAATCTGCGTCTGATTTGCTTCTCCTGACACCTTTTTACATAAACAAGTGTTAATCATGATATGTTCATCACAACCTAAAAGGGTCTTAGAAAAACAAGGTATGTTCTACCACAAAGACAAAAATCAAATTAAAATACTGCATAAAGTTGGCACTGCCATGCACCACTTCCATCACTAGGCCCTTTAATTCCTATTGACACAAAATTCACATTACTTTTTTTGGCTAAAGAACATCGACACATTGCACAATCATACCTGTACACATGCTTTAATATGCATAGGTTTAAATTCGCCCTTAAACAGTTTTGCTGCAAAACTTTGTAATTTAGCTTACAAATTTACTCAAAAGAGAGCTAAATCTGCACGTCTCATCTATCAGTGTTCCAGCACCCGACACCACCACCAGACAGCCTGCACAGGAGTTCATTCATCCGAGCACATGCATGGGAAGTAGGAATCGGGAGTAGAGTCTCAAACACCTAGAAATCATTGTATATGCAATGTATAGGGGTGCTAACTTTTCCATGGTCATGTTAGTTGTATTTGTGGTTTCAGAGTAGTAAAATAGACATTTTAATGAATAATGAAAATCTGTTAGAAAGTTGTAAAAAACGTGAAAAAATACTTTTGCTGCTGCCTGCTAAAAATGAATAATTCAATAGTAATAGAACATAAATACAGAAATGACATTCACACCTTCACATTTCCTTCTCCAGAAAGAAGCTCTGAATATCCAGCCTCTGTGGCCAAAAGACCAACAAACTGGATTTGAGGGCGCTGCAAGATAAAAGTCTCCACTGCTTTATCCGTAACATGCTTTCTTCCAGAAATGTCCAATGATACCAAGTTGAGTAAAATATCATTCTGTTCTAGTAAACGGCAAGCAATGTCCGAAGTGAACTGCTTGTCATCAGATATATCTAAATGGGTAAGATTATTCAGTTCTTTGATTACTTCCAGGATTTGTGTGGTTGTCATCTTTAAACACTTCAGATGGTGCATAGTGAGCGATTTAAGTCGGTCTTTGCATCCTAGAAGAGCAGTAATGTCAGTCACTGAGGTGTTGGAGATATCCAGGCTTTCCAACCTAGGAAGTGAAGCAACGTCTGCCAGGTCTTCATTATAGAAAAGAACATTGGTGATGCTCAGAGCTCGAAGTCCAGACAGGCGGCTAAAGCATCGCTCATAAGGATCCTCCAATGAAAGAGTTAGAGAATTTAGTACTAGACTCTGAAGATTTTCCCGGATCCATTTACTGCTGCTAAGTCCACTGATAATGTCCGTAATTGTTATATCAGCATTGACACCGGTAGCATCCAGCTCTACCAACTTGTGGTGGCAGAAGGCCCTACGAAAGGCTACAGCAGATATTTTGGCCTTGCGGATGCAGGCACGCTTTAACCTCAACTGGTTTCCACGGAAAATTCCTACAGTTACTTCATTTAGTTTTCCTAAAAGAAAAAGGGCAAACAGTTTATCAAACCATAAACCGTGAGCAATTACAATTCCTTTATATTCACCTTTAAAGCGGACATTGCACTCAACAGAAAGTCATTTATTAGTCATTCATTAGTTTTTCACAGCAGCTCATGCCACAACCCTACAAGAAAATCAGCAAGAGCCTAGGCAGCATTGCCTCATCAATCAAGAATGAATGGGAGCACAGAGCCTCCCAGGATACCTAAGTCAGGCTTCCCAGGAGGCTCCTGGCTGCTCCTTCTGCACATGCCCGAGCATCTCAGGCATGCGCAGAAGAAGCCCTTTCATAAATAGAAAAAAAAACTGCAGATCTCACGCATGCGCAGTGAGATTGGCAATTTTTTCCCCAATCTAAGCCACCCGATCTCGGACCTGCGCAGTGCAAGATCAGGTGACACAGGAAAAAGAACCCGGAAGATGTCAGCGCCCAGCACTCTCCAGGACGACGCAGGACCCGATAGAAGAAACCTCCTGGCGGATAGACTGATCTGAAGGATTGAAGGCAAGTGTGATTTTTTTTGTTTTGGGTGTACTTACGCTTTAAATCATTTGTCCCACCCCCCACAATGCTCAGTAGTTTACCACCAACCTCCCTGTTATCTGAGAGATACCAGAGTGATGTAGAGATCAGGAAGGAACCATTGACACAGGAGGATAAAGAAGCCCAACACTTTATAACAATGTATATATTAAAAAAGAAAAAATCTTACTTTGAATTGCCATGGTTTGCAACAGTCGGTCTGCAACTTCCTGTGGAAAGACTGCAGCATCTTGTAAACAAAACGTTCCATCTGGTCTTTCCCAGCAAAACTTTTCTAAGTTGGAGCTCAAGTAGTTTAAAGTTATGTCAACTAGCGAATTGGGAGAGGCTTCCTCCTAGAAGTATAAAATGGGAAAAAGTGTGGATGAACAGGTTAGAACATAGGTGAAATAATAAAACGGGCTTCTAAATAGCTATGCCATAAGTGGAACTGTGGTATCATACTCTTACTTATATTAGGAAGTGAAAAACAAAAGAAGTATTTTTTTGAATAGCAGCAGAGTTAGTAATTCAATTTCAACCCTTTGTGACTCTTCTAATACCCTACAATGCAGATCACAAGGTGAGGAAAACAGACGAAGCATGAAAGCCAATCAGCTGTGTACAGGTTAAGACTCATATGGAAAGGAGGAGACTGACAACAGAGAGATGAGCTCATCTATCTGCTGCTTATTCTTCTACCCCCTTTCCAGTTACAACATGGGGAGGAACAATACCTATGTGTTGATAAATGTCAGCAAGAAAAAAAAATGCAAATCTTCTGGATACACAGAAATACAATTACCTTAGACATTTGCAAAAGCTTATTACAAGATATTGTACTTCCATTTATTCTGAATGGCTCCCTAATAAACTAAGGCAGTGCACCGGCCCATGTATTGTGACCCAACTCTTCAGTCACCACCCAAAACAACCAGGTGGGCACTGAAAGATGCTGGATGGTACACCCAGGTAAAACGGGCTGGGGAAAACACAGAGATATATATACTATATGTGTGTACACAACTGCATTGCATTACAGAGAGCTGAGGTTTTATTATACAAGTTTAATGGCACAGCTCTATGTACAAACATTCCTCCCAGATATGAAAGGCAGCCATGCCTTGGGCTAGTTTGTTATTTGCTTTGAGAAAAAAAAAAAGCTCTCCACAAACTGTCCTTTCCATCTGTTAAGTATGTCAGTCTTCATATGACATTCTTCATCAAAACTAAAGTAGATATTCTGTCAGAATTCAACATGTATATTGAGCCTAAAGGGGGAATGTCCATTTCTTTTTAAAGACTTTCACTTGGCGCCTACTGCACCTTTAGGCCAGGAGGTCTTCTGAGCAGGGTACAATCCCATAAGAAAGAAATAGAAAATACACTAAACGAGTTTCAAACCCTTTGCAATTTACTCAATACAAAAAAAAAAAAGATTGTACGTTTGTACTTTGAGCCCTGCTCTATTCAATGTAGCACTTGTGTAATATTCCTTCACCTAAATATTCATGCTGAGTTGATTTCCGGTAAGATAAAATCGCTTTTTGGGCAACTGGGTAAGTTGTGAGAAAACACAGAAGAACATGGAAACACTGAAAACATTACCAGTTGTTACATAATCCAAAACCAAACACTAGCAGTGAACTAGCAGTAACCATTTAGATCAAAATCAGCCAACCTAACAGACAATATGTTAAAAGACAAAAAAAAAAAAAAAAAGAATGATTTGTAACACCAGGGAAGCTTTCTCCCCTTCACTTTTATTATGATCGTTCCTCCGTCCGTGAATCCGCCAGAACGGTTGTCAGAATGACGGACGACGAGCGCTGTACACACAGCAGATTCTCTTCCAATATCAGCCCTGAAACAATCGGATTAGGTTCTTCTGACGTGCGTACATAGCCTTACATTGGGCCTGATTTATTAAAGCCCTCCCAAGGCTGGAGAGGATACACTGGAGAGGATATCAGTGAAGCTGGGTGATCCAGCAAACCTGAAATGGATCTGGTTCAGGATTGAAAACATTTGCTAACAAATAGCAAATGATTTTTAAGAAATCTATTACAAATTCAAGTTCACTGATAAAAGTGCATCCTCTCCAGTCTTGGAGAGCTTTGATAAATCAGACCCATAGTTTATGCCTAGCCAAGAATTCCAAATCCAGAAAAGAACAGTGAGGATTTTGGTGCTAGAGAGAGATGAGGAAAGTTTGCTTCCATGGGTCCTTCGGTTAGCTTGACTTAAGTGGAACTCCAGAAAACTACAGCTGAAATAGAGATATAGGAAACACTTTATGATTTGCACATTTATAAAGGTTTTTTTTAAAAACAAAATCTGCACTTTTTGAGTTCTGGTCAAAAATTACAAAGTGATTGAAGGATAAGGACAAAAAATATACCTAAGGTGCAGCCCTGCACCCTATCCCTATCATGAATATGCAACTGCTACTTTTGCTTAAAAATGGGACTTTAGTGAACCCTCTAAATATAAATATGATGTTGGTTTCACCTGCTAGATTAGTAATTTCATTCAGAGAATTTTTGTGATCCCTATACTTCTGTGAAGCCAGGGAGGCAGCTCCATTATTTAACTGCCTGCCTATTGTGTCCAATAAAAAGGTTGATGATACAATGAGGACACAAAATGCATAGGAGGTCACTGCCTGACTGTACAGAGTTATGCGAATCATAGGACTTGATTGAACAAAAAGTAACTTTGGAAAGATAGAGACAGTATGTACTGGTGTAAAATTACCAGCTGCTGTCCCAATTCATTGCCTTTCACAATTTCCAACCTGAAACAAACGGGTACACCTGGAGCTGTGACTTTACATGTATGCTACTTTTGGCCAAACACTCTTAAGAATCTATGCAGCCCCATGCACTTTGCAAACGCTGTATACAACCAGGGATTCTTGGCTTGACAATACATGTTAATGCTAGCCAAATTCACCAAAATGATCCTTTTATAGCCAATCCCTACCCTATCAGAAATATAACCAATTAATTAATTTATCCTTTTTAAATGACCCTATTGTGCCAATATGAAAAAAGCTGACAGATTTAGTTTCTAGAGTTGGGTTTCTCAACCTTTTTAACATAGAGAAACCCTTAAAAAAAACTTTCAGTTCTTGAGGAAACCCTGCTATAATTACTATATCCACAGCTCACAGTATATTAGGTGGTGGTCAGTAGGAAGAATGTCTTATATTGCTGGCCAGTGGGAAGAATGTCACCCTTACAGATCTCTAAAATGATCATTGGTGTCATTTACACGGATCTAAATGTCACAAACAAACCACCTAATGACCTCTGGAGGAACCCTTAGTTGAGAAACACTGATTTAAGGTACACAAGTCGGGTCATGTTTAAGCCAATCAGACCAAGGGGTTTCCAACTTGTCCTGTAATTTACCCCACCCCTGCAAAGTAATAGAAGAGCAGAACATCAAACACCTGAGACATCTAACCACCTACCAATCTGAAAACCAATTGGACTGGTTGGTCAAGTGCAAAATTGCCAGTTGATCGGTTCATGTGCCTATCTATGGTGTTCTCTGTGAATTTGTAATGAATTTGTCTAAATTGTTCATCATTGCAGATGCAAATTATCAGCTGCACCATATAACACATAGAAAGTGAAGATGGTGATTCTATTAGATTCAAATGGAGTACATTGCTCACAAAAACATCCAGAAAATGCTATAATTCATACAATAAACTGGACTTTTTTAGAGCAATTCTATCTTAGCATCAAAACACTACAAGACAGTAACTCAAGGCTAAAACCATGTGGCATCAGAAGTGATATCAATATACAGAAAAAGGATTACTGTACTTCTTGTTTTGTGATTGAATAATTTATAGCTTTCTGTCTATTCTAAAAATTCTTCAGCAAATATTAGTTCTTATGGAAGAAATGCAAGAAAAACAAAGCAATGCAGCAATCTATAAATACACAAACATCATACTGAAAGATCTTATATGCAGAACTTGTACAAACAAATCTGGCACAACTATAGGCAAAAGTTACAGTATAAACAGTCAGAACAAGAATGGGCCTTTGGAGTGTTTAGAAGTTGAAGTATGTAGTTTGAAGAAGAGATAAAATATAAGCACACTTTTTCCAACTGACCAGCAAAGGCGGCAGCCTAACTTTTTTAACATGTGGGAACCCCTGCTATAGTAACTGTTTCTACAATACATTGGTGGGGTGGTCACTGGGAAAAATGTCACTCTTACAAATAGTCAAAAAGATGGGATCACTTAAAACTGATTGAGAGGCACAAACTGCTCAAGAACTAGCATCCTCTGGAAGAACTTTAGGCTTCCACATTGAGAAGCATTGCCTTAACCCCTACAGATCATCATGGACTGCACAGGTGGGGGGTCCAGTAATGGTGGTCTTTTCTCCATAGATCACCCATGTATGGGGTTCTTCTCTAATGACCAACAAAGTGAAGGAGCAACATTTTTTACTGTTCCACTCATTCAATTGTGGAAATAAAATGTTATCTGGAGAAACCCTAAATGCCAAATATTCTACACCAACATTTCTCAACCTTTCAAGCTCTGATAAGCGCTTCAAATAATAAGTCCAAAGGGACCCTCTGCTAAAACTAAATTTAATTGGAGTCAGTGGGGGGGAAGAATAACCGGCTCTACAAAGTGGTGTTGGCCCCAGAATCACGAAGACATCAAATGGGAGGCCAATAAGCCATAGTATGAGGGACCCCGAGCAACCTTTAGAGGAGCCAGGGGGATACACAACACATACCCCACCTCTTTTATACACAGCAAGTACCATGTTGGGGTAAATTGGGGTGGGGGGACTTAGGCATTATAGTAACCCATCTCTAATATACACAGTACATACAATGTTGGGGTAAGGGGGGAGTCAGGTAGTACAGTATTCCACCTCTAATATACACAGCATGTACCATGTTGGGGTAAGGGGGAGGGGGTAGGGCAATATAGTAACCCACCTCTAATATACACAGCACATACAATGTTGGGGTAAGGGGGAGTCAGGCATTATAGTAACCCATCTCTAATATACACACATACCATGTTGGGGTAAGGGGGGAGTCAGGTAGTACAGTAACCCACCTCTAATATACACAGCGCATACCATGTTGGGGTAAGGGGGGGTAGTACAGTAACCCACCTCTAAAATACACAGCACATACCATGTTGGGGGAAGTCAGGTAATACACCCCCCTCCCACCTCAAATATACACAGCACATACCATGTTTGTAAATGGTGGGGGGTTAGGCAGTAGTGTCTGCCAGTATGTACCATATTATAGAAAATGGGGACAGGTGTGCTGTTGGGTTCGGGCCCGGGGACCTGGGCTCGGCCCGCTTAGAAGGTGCAGCCTCCAACCCGGAGTGGGAGGCCCGGGCACGGCAGGCCGGGAAATGAACGCGTTGCTATGCAACCCTTCTTAAAGGGGCCGTGCAGTATAAAGGAGAGCTGGGGTCAGCCAGGACAGATCCCACTTACATAACTCTTCTCCGCTGTCACCCTGCACATACAGGGCATGAGAGGTGACCATAGATACATGAAAGAATGAAAGCATTTATACAACAAAACCATAGAACTGTAGAATTTTAGAAGTGTCTGAGATTAATATTGACTAGCTTGCCCAGTAACCACAAACACAAAATTATCTTGGTGAAGCATTGCCCTGCCCCCTCTATATCAGTGACTAATAGTGAGGTATTACATGGAGCAGGCTGGGCCCCTCGGAATGGTGGGCAATACATTGCTGATTGACGAGCCTGAGCTCTGACTAAACGGAAAGCATGGCAGACCTCTGCAGAGGGACCACTGCTTCCACACAGAGATCATACATTCTGGCAGGGGACATTCCACCAACTGTAGGACTGCACATCTTTTGTTTAAAAGAACCTGGAACATAACTGTTTAAACTGGACATTCAGTTGGGTGGTAAAGTATAATGTTCTTCCCAGTCTACAGTTATCCTCCACAGATTCATATTTACAGAGATTCTGGAGACTATGGCTCTTCCTCTGTTTACATGCAGTGGCATCTGCTTAGCAAAGACTCACAGACATCTATAGAGTGAGTGGATGGATAGTAAATTTAGTGTTATTATTAAACGGTATTTATATAGCGCCAACATATTACGCAGTGCTGTACAATAAATAGGGGTTGCAAATGACAGACAGATACAGACAGTGACACAGGAGGAGGAGAGGACCTGCCCCGAGGAGCTTACAATCTAGGAGGTGTTCTGTCTGCCCTCTCCATACAAGCCTGGGTTGGCTTAGGCCGGTTTTACATCTATGGCAGCCACATATATGTGCTTGCAGTGTATGGCAGTGCAGGAAAGAAGTGAATGTGTTTACATTTGTAGCACAACATGACAGATGCAATACCATAACATCTCCAAAATCCTCCCCTACCTGTCCCCAGAGACTACCAAACTTCTATACGCGCCCTTATCATCTCTCGTCTGGACTACTGTACCCTCCTCCTCTCTGGTATTCCACTAACCCGACTTTCTCCTCTACAATCTAATATGAATGCTGCAGCCAGACTCATCCATCCTTCCCACCGCTCCTCTTCTGCTGCATCTCTTTGTAGTTATCTTCACTGGCTTCCATTTCACCTTAGAATCAAATTCAAGCTCCTGTGCTTTGCCTTCAAATCCCTCCAAAGTCCCACTTTGAACTTTAGCAATTTATGCAGGTCAATAGGGACAGGCAATGCCCCTACTACAATACACAGCTGTCAATCAGGATGGCTGAAAATTGTTGCTGGGCAGAAGAAGAAAGATGGCGGCACCCAGCAGTGGTAAGTGCAGCAGGGTTTAGTTTTGCTTTAACATGAGCAGTGCTATAGTTTACAGGTGTGCATATGGCCTCACTGCACAGGTACCACTGGCTGTAGCCGTCAGGATCTCGGGATGAATCTATGGAGGGGCACAATGACTGCACTTTGTTTGGAAGTACGCTCATCCTTTAATGTTTTGGACAGTGCAGGGATAGAGGAGACTATTGGTCTGCACTGCTATCCAAGGCTCAGTTTCAGAGATTTCCCTTCATTTGATGTCTCAGTCTGCAACAGGAACCTTCTGTCCTCTGTAACATAGCGACCATTCTGCTTTATTGGTATCTTCCTAAGACTTGAAAACCACTTCAATAAAATAAATGCAAGACCATCGCTATGGCGGTGCCATTAGTCAAATATATGTGGCCTTTTGTTAATGGGTTAGAACCAAAACCCACTGAGTGAGATTTTCCCCCCATTTCTGCTGTGGTTTCTGCCTATGGCCTCTATGGCACTATTGTATCCTAAGGGTGAGTGGAAGGTACCACTGCATTTATCGGGGGTGGCAAGGGTCACTTTTTTAACAGCTCTATGTTTTTTCTTTAAAGGGTAACATTTTTTCTAACATTCTCGGTTGCTTAAAGAGACTGAGCAACAATTGTAAAAGTGGAATTAAAAACTAAAATTATAGTAATCCCTGCTTGATTATATTTTTAGGTTTTGGGGAATTCTCAGCTCTCTGCACTGGGTGCGTTGTCATGCCAACAAAAGACTGTGCCTATGTTATAACCTCCCTGTTGGATTATATTTATAATACAGTACAATGGCATAGTTATCGCACAGCAGTTATCAGGGGGTCATAGACTCCCATTGACACTAATTGACAATCAGCTGTCATTACGTTCCATAGCAAAACACGCCTAACCTCTTGTCATCGCAACACTTCTCTGGCTCCGCCTTAGCTCCTCCCTACTCGTTCTACGCGTTCTGATTGCTGTTTCTAGGTCACATGATGGTAATCGGCACGCAAGCTAGTTTCGACCAATCAGCTCCTTATGGGGCGTATAGAGACGTGTCAGACTAGAGAGCCCGCCCCAAACTTTCGCTGTTTCCATAGCAATGATCACATCCGGGTTTTATGGAAGCAGGCGGGGCTTAAAGGTCATTGTGACCGGTACATGTGACTGTCATGGCTGGGGTTGTGGACTTCAAGGATGAAGAGGAGGTGAAGGAGTTCCTGGATAACCTGGGTGTGGAATACTCGTATGCCTGCTACAAGGAGAAGGATTCTGATGGTGAGAGCAGGGCTTAGTGTGGGGTCTGGGAACCATAGAGTATGGTACTGATTACATTAGGAACATTAGAATGCTGAGCACACTACATGTCAGAGTAGGTACAGATCGTGATACATTGAGCTGCGGTGTGCTGATCCCCCACATGGCGCCGCAGTGTGCTGATGCCCCTCTATGGTGCTCCGGCGGAACAAGCAGTGTCAAGTTTCTGCCTCTGTTTGATCCACATAAAATTTCTGCCACCTCTCCATATCAACTTAGGCTTGACGAAGAACCTTGTAAAGGCCATAGGTAAATCAAACTCCACGGGTTTTCAGTACCTTGTTGAGAAGTTTCCAAACATAAGCACTGCAAAAATGAAGGAACGGATATTTATAGGGCCACAGATCAAGTCTGTTTTGCAGTATGATGTTTTCAAACAATCTCAGCAGCTGAGCTAGAAGCTTGGGATACATTCAGGTGGCTGTGTGAAAATTTCCTGGGCCGTAAGTCTCCTGCATACAAGGAAGGAGTTCAGAATCTGCTTGTTTCATACCAGAAACTGGGTTGTCACATGTCATTAAAAATAAATTTCTTGCACTCACATCTAGAATTCCTCCTGGAAAATCCTGGTATGGTGAGTGATCAACAAGGGGAATGTTTTCACCAGGAAATTCAGTTAATGGAGCACCGCTACCAAGGTTTCTGGAATGAAAGTATGATGGCTGACTACTGCTGGATTCTGTACCGCAATAATCCAGACAACGAGTACACAAGAAAATCATACTCTAAGCATTTCTGAAGAAACAATTGTACCTGACTGACACTGTTCCGTAGATCTATACCACAGTGTGCATTATTTTACTTCACACTGAAGATGTATTAACATTCACTTCAATGATGCTTACGTTTTAGTACAAAATATATGCACGTACAATGTTAACTATAATAGTACTCTCAACTTAGAAACTGTACGTGTTAGGGAAACGTGTTGACCTGTGTAATTATCCGTAAGACCATATTTTGGTTTCTGGATGGTTCATCAGTAAGCCCTTTCACTTTCCTATAATACGCCCCTTTTCAGCACTTCAGCATGGAAACTGCTTCATTATAGATAATATTATTGAAGTTTACAGGTGGTATTTATCCTTTAGCCAATCACTGTCTAGTTTTCAAAGACAATATGAATTGCTATTGTATATGTATCGTAACATTTGCAGGGATTTTACTTCTGTGTGGAATGTATAATTCATTGTCGCCCTTCTTTTTTTCCAGGTTGTCATCGCCTAGCCGAATACTTGGAGACTATTAAAAAGGATTTTGTAGCAACGGCAAAAGTACTGAAAAAGAACTGTGAAGAGTTCGGGCTCAGCGAGAGTTGTTATAAGTTGGGGTCTTATCATATTACTGGGAAAGGTAATTAGCAGATAAGTATGTCTGAAGATCATTGTATATTCCAAATGTCTGTCCTGCTCTAACCTTGAGGTGCAGATAGATTTACAGAAGCAGGAGAAATACTTGAAACTAATTTTCCACTTTTATGTTTGTATGAGCAGGCAGGTTACTATTACAGAAAAGGACAGGCGAATTGTCCTCTGCAATAATGTGTCCTAGCTGCCCAATCGCTCCGGTTGTTTGAAATGGAAGCTGAGCTGTGCATGCGCAACTTCAGCTTTGGTTGGCAGGGAAGATCTTGTGTGTTCTGGAATGAATAAACCACATGGGAGTTACGTCATCCTGGCACAGCCAATCAAGATTGCTGAAGATTGGTCGGAAGAGAAAGATGGTGGCGCCCGGCGCTGGAATAGGGACAGATGAATCGTCCAGGTTTAGTTCCACAATCTAAAGTAGCATATAAAAGCAAAGTAATGCTGTCTTCCCAACAAAGTCAGAATATCTTCTAAATGCAGTAAATATGCAAACTGCAACTTCCTAGGCATAAGCTAGATTTACAAGTTAGATCATTGTCACTGGAAATGATTGCTTGTGATTGGCCATGGCTCTGGCCGGTCTGCCCCCCAGCAGGGTCAGATAAAGGAACCCCTTCTTCTGACCCTGGCGAGGAGGGTTGCACCAGCCAGAGCATGTCCCCCGTATGTGTCGCAGGTTTAGGGTGGTGGGCGGGTTGTGTCTCTGGAAGCAACCAGCCCACTCTCCCATCGCAGGCTCAAAGCAGATTGTTTTCAGTCACACCAAGCTAGTAGGGGTTGCAGTGATGAAGGGTTAGGAGGAAGAAGCCATAGCTTTCAGTATAGAAAAAAGATGTTTGACTCTAAAAACTGCTGAATCCTGAAAATACTGATGGAGGCTTAAGCACCTAAAGTGCAACTAAACCTACAAATCAAGAAATTGTGAGTAGGCATCCCTTTATTGCAAGGAAGTAAACCTGACTTTCTGTTCACAAACTTTTGTTGAATGTTCACTGAGCTTTATGTGTACAGTTCATTGTATAATTTCTGCATATCTGCTGGGTTCCCAGGAAAGAATGCATTCCCAGACACATATTCAGGTGTTATATTACTCCATATTGGCCAATCAAGATGGCTCAAGAACCTGGAAAAGGATCAGGTTAAGAAGTGGTGAAGAAGCTGGTAGAGTTGCATTTAGCTCTTTCATAACCTGGCAAAATTTAGCGCTAGAAAAGGGAGCTCTTCTGTTGTACAGACCATCATCTTTATTTTTTGTTGACCTGACAAGTTCCTTTTCAATGTAGACTTATTCCTTAACCTTTTCGTACAGCTTTAGTCTCCTGAGTTGAAATTTTATTACCTGTTCCTTTTGTGCCCTGCAGGTGGCGTACCATTGGATCTGCAAGCTGCGTATAACTGCTACCTGAAATCCTGTAACAGTGGAGGAAAGAAGTCATTGGATTCCTGCCATAATGTGGGCTTGCTCCTCCATGACGGTCATGTAAATGATAAGAAACCTGATCCCGTTGCTGCCAGAAACTATTACCAAAAGGCCTGTGAAGGCAAATTTTCAGCAAGCTGCTTTAACCTGAGTACAATGTATTTACAAGGAGCTCCTGGGCTACCCAAGGACATGAATAAAGCCCTACACTACTCTGAGAAAGCCTGTGATATGGGACACATATGGGCATGTGCCAATGCCAGCCGAATGTACAAACTAGGGGATGGGGTCAGTAAAGACAATGCCAAAGCAGAAACCTTAAAAAACCGTGCTAAAGAACTACACAGAAAACAAAAGGAAGTGGAACAAATATCCTTTGGAGAATGAAGGGCATTGAGAAAGATTGTATATAAAAAGATGTATATCTACTTCTCCTTTACCCCTACCTCTCCTTATGTATGAACAGAGTATCACATCCAAGAGACTTAAAATGTAATGAATTAAATGCGTTCTCATCTCTGTTTTTTTTAAATAAAATCTAATTATGCCTAACTGGTTATTTTTTTTTTTTTTCATTCCTTTACCTGACTAAAGCTGAACTTAAGGAAAGTGCCAACACGCTCCTATGTAACTCCTATGTGATACTTCCCCTACCTCTTATATTGTAAGCTCTTCGGGGCAGGGTCCTTTCCACCTCTTGTGCCACTGTCTGTATCACAACCCCTATTTAATGTACAGCTCTGCGTAATATGTTGGTGCTATAGAAAACCTTTTTATTAATAGTGGAGCTTCCTTCTTATTGCAATGCCAATTTTTGTTGACAGCCTTGCTTTACATCCCCTAAAGCCTCATTCAGTGCTCTGTTGGCCTCCACTCCTCTATCATCATGTAATGGGGATAGAGGAATGCTTTAATGGGAAGAGGTACAGCTGTCAACTTACTATCAAATTATATTTTCACCTCTCTCAACTAGAAGAAATGTTTGCTAATGTCTGGTTCTGTGCCCAAGCTTACAAGAGTATAAGCCATTTTCCTTGCAGACTTGTACTTGTCATTCCAGCAATTTTGTAAGTTGATGACTTTGGATATGTTATTATATAAGGTACTAAGCTATTCTAGTGTTTAAAAATAAATATTAAAATGTGCGATTTTAAATATTCTACTTGTACATTTCATCCCCAAACTGCTTCTGTGGAGGTAGCCAGTAACATTTTTGAACACTAGTGCTTATGGAGTAGTGGGATTCTAATGTTGATCTTTATTTATAAATTCCTAGATTATACCTATACCTTTTTAACCCCCATGCTTTATATCTTGTAATATATAAGGTATCCCCATTATTCTTGGTAAGATATTTGTTGCTGTTACATATTCTTTTATCTCACCACATGGGGGCGGTAAATCTTTATTAATCTTTCAAATTTCTATCACTAGCTACATCAATATTGGAAGAAATACTTTTATATATATATATATATATATATAAAAGGAAGGGAGATATTAGGGTGTGCTGCAGGACTTATGGGCTAACAAGGGTAATGCTGATAGGATATAGTAGAGTGACAGAGAAAAGCTTTAGTTGTCCTGTTTGCTGTGTGTCAAGCTACATGGATAACAAATTTTGCTTTCTGGGAATAATCACAAAAAATCATTTTTAACGACAAGTGAAAAACAAGCGCTGTACAAACAGTGCTGTTTAGTTCTGGGGGGGGGGGGGATAAGGACAAACGAGGGTTACTGGTCATACCCAGTCAGCCATTTAGTGGTCTGCCACTGCGGATCGGGACAGTTAATCATGATCATAAAAATCTAGTGTGTGCATAGCTTAATTCTCAGGATCTGCTTTTATTCTGTTTACAAGGACTGCACAGTACCACTTCTCATATGCTGGGTGTATTTTTCAGAATCTGGTCTTGTTCCATATGTATGGACTCTGCACAGTGCCACTTCTCATGTCCTGTAGGCTGGGTGTAATTCTCAGTATCTGTTCTCATTCTGTATGTATGGACTCTGCACAGTAGCACTTCTCTTGTTCTGTATGCTGGGTGTAATTCTCGGTATCTATCCTTATTCTGTATTTATGGATATTTTTATTGTAAGAACAGAATATAATACAACATAACATATCACAAAATTTACAATACCCTGTACAAAACACTTCTAGGATAAATTCAAATGAAAATCCTATAACTCTTGGCTGTGATAAAGAAATATTAAAGCAAAGTCTGTTTTCCTGGAAATGGAATTTAGAGATACACATCATTCAACAATTTAGCATTTTTTCTGGATTTTCTGATCTCTAATGATTTTATCCATCTTAGCTCAGAAATAATGCAATCTATCACCTTCCCAGAAACAAGGAATTCATTGCACATGGCCACCCTGGTCCTTGCAGTATCTGTTCTTATTATGTATGTATGGACTCTGCACAGTAGCACTTCTCTTGTCCTGTATGCTGTGTAATTCTCAGTATCTGTTCTTATTCTGTTATGTATGGACTCTGCACAGTAGCACTTCAATTGTCCTGTATGCTGTGTGTAATTCTCAGTATCTGTTTTTATTCTGTATGCATGGACTCTGCACAGTACCACTTTTCATATCCTGTATGCTGGGTGTAATTCTCAGTATCTGTTCTTATTCTGTAAGTATGTACTCTGCACAGTAGCATTTCTCTTGTCCCATATGATGTGTGTAATTCTCAGTATCTGTTCTTATTCTGTATGTATGGACTCTGCACAGAAGCACTTCACTTGTCCTGTATGCTGGGTGTAATTCTCAGTATCTGTTCTTATTCGGTATGTATGTACTCTGCACAGTAGCACTTCTCTTGTCCTATATGCTGAGTGTAATTCTCAGTATCTGTTCTTATTCTGTATGTATGGACTCTGCACAGTACCACTTCTCTTGTCCTGTACCCTGGGTATAATTCTCAGTATCTGTTCTTATTCTGTATGTATGGACTCTGCACAGTAGAACTTCGCTTGTCCTATATGCTGTGTGTAATTCTCAGTATCTGTTCTTATTCTGTGTGTATGGACTCTGTGCAGTACCACTTCTTTTTTTCCTGTATGCTGGGTGTAATTCTCAGTATCTGTTCTTATTCTGTGTGTATGGACTCTGCACAGTAGCACTTCTCTTGTCCTATATGCTGTGTGTAATTCTCAGTATCTGTTCTTATTCTGTATGTATGTATGCTGGTTGTAATTCTCAGTATCTGTTCTTATTCTGTATGTATGGAGACTGCACAGTAGCACTTCTCTTGTCCACAGAACAAAATAAAGATTTTTTTTTCTTTTTTGTTTTCAATAGTTTTTTATTAGAGGAAAACGTTTTTTTAATAACAAGAATACATAACAAGGGAACTAAAGCATAATGGAGAAGGGGCAAATGAACAAAGAGACCAATATTACAGTTTGGCCAATAATGGCAATTGCAACTCCCGTTTGGAGTCAAGAGCTTATAAACATACATGTACCACATGTGTACAATGGTACAAAAATCCAAAACTAATTGCTACATGTCAATAAAGGAAAAGAGAAGATCAAAAAGAATAGAGAAAGAGGAGAAGTAGTAAGAGAGGAGAAAAGATGGAAGTATGAACAGGAGGGGAGGGGGACCCAAGACTAAAAATAGAAGTTGATTTTTTTTTCTTTTTTAATGAGGAGCTATTGCAACACATAAATACAACAATATTTTATAGGATCAGCAATTCCAAAATCACTCCCTATCTTCCAATACCTCATTATACAGGAATTTGTAAACCTCTAGTGAAAATCAGGCACATTGTGGAGGGTTAATCCAAATGTAATAATAAGCATTCATTATGACATAAAGAGTTTATCCGACTTGTCTAACCAGTCATCATTCATTTTCTTCTCATTCTCATATCTATGCTGTATCTGTTCAGCCCAGCTAGGGAGATGACTGCAGCAGGATATAAATATAATTAATAACATTAAATTATTATATACAGTGAGCATAGGAAGAATGACAGGAGCTAATCACCCATGCAATGAGTTGATACAGTTTTCCAAGAAATAAAGAATTAAGTGACAGATTCAGGTTGCTATAGAAGCTGTTCCTAGATCGATTCATCTCTTCTAATAACACTGGTTGGTGTTGACTTTTAATAATTCTCACTTGTTTCTTGGAAAGCTATTGTTAGACAGCAGCAGGGGATCCGTGACTGAGGATTCCCAGGGTATATTGGTGACATAATCTGATTATAACATATCTTGTGTGTAAGATATGTACTGCACATGCTGGCCATTAATTGCTGAAGATGACATGTTGTGCATATATGTTGCAGAAAGAATGATGCACACAATCCATGGGGTTGTCAAGAGAGAAATACAGGTGGGTAGGTAGGTGGGCTTGACATGGCCCGGCATAACTGCAAGAATAATATAGGAAATTTCATAAAAGACACAGGATGCCATTGCTAACCACATTCTTCTAGTTTAAGATTGGGGACATCTTAAATTTGTGTTCCGCAAACTAAACAGCTAGGCTCACAGATTTTCTGATAAAATTGCTTATGAGTCCAGTTAAGCTTTGATAACAATTTGAGCCCTGAGGAAGGGGAGTGCTATGGGCTCCAGTAATGCGATGGCTGTCCTTGGTGATTGCAATTTGAATTTTTAATGTCATCTAGTGTACTTACACAGCTTTGTAATGTGCTGTCCTTACATTTTATTCTTCTGTTTCCTTCTTTGTGTTACCAATTCAAGGTGAGCCATCAATGTTGCCATTGTACAAGTGCCCTCTGTACCATTAAAGTCTCAGAACTTCTTGGATTTACTCCAAAGCTCCAAAGTTTGGAAAGAAGTTTTGGCAATAGATACACTTTCAGAAAAATGTAATAATTACCAAAAACAATAATAATGTTGACTTAAGTCATTGTAATGGTCAATGTCAATGGGCTTTGTTAAGACCAGATCTGCTTTCCTCCCTGTACAAGTAAATGTGAATAAAAAAATCATCTTTAAGCAGGTTAATGCAGCTTAAAAAGACTTTAAATACAGGTCGGAAGGAGATCAACTGCAGGTCAATTGCACCTCGGAATAAACTGGGAATGAATGCAAAAGTGTCTCAAACTGATCTCAAAACAGGGTGAATCTGCAATATGCATCTGCAAACAGGCACTTTATAATATGAGCAGGGAGATTCTTGATTGTGAAAGGGACAAATCATGTCTCTTGTATATTATATCTTGTATATGATTGTATCTTGCATAGTTGTATGATTCTGATATAGGTGGCTGCTAGGAAGGAATAAACTCCCATGTGCATGCACAAAAGTTATGTCATTCTCAAAGATCCAGCACCCAGAAGCGGAGTGAAGATGTTTGTGCTGGCAAAGTAATGAGAAGAGGTGAGTTTAATTAGAAATTGTGAACAGGTATGTAAGTTTCTTTTATTGCAGAAAAGACCTAGCCTGTCCCTTCTGCAATTAAGAATCAACTTGCTCTACTTTTTAAATTTGAAATTTAGTTCTGCTCAAAGTATTTAACCCTTTAAGTCTTTAAGTCCAAGGACCATTAAAAAGATCCAACGATGCTCTGTTATAGGCAAAAAATGACTGCACAGGAGACCTCTAAGTTTGTAAATTTAAGGGCTGCTGGTATCAGGCACCCAAAACTAAAAAGCAAATTGATGTAAATAGCAATCCACATTGAACATTCCAATTACATTTTTTATATTGCACAAAGCTCTCGTTAAAGTTTACTGCCAGTTGTGCAAAAGGTTCCAAGATGTGACCTTACCATCCATACATACAGAAAAATCAGCCAGCGGAAACTTTAAATGAAGCCAAAGTGGCTTTCCCTAAAATCCTCCTGGTCCTGAGCGCTAGATGGCACTTTTGTACTGATATAAATGTGAATAAGTAAACTGTGTTGATAAATGTACTGATCACATTTTTCTAATGTGGAGTGATGTACTGCTTGATCGCTTCTGGCTTTACTTCCATCTCTGGCCCCATTTAGGAGATATTTGCATTTACTCCTGCTAAGATAGCAAAGGTTCTGCTGGGAGCTATTTCCCAGTCTCTCATTTTGGAGAGCATATTACTAAAAATAATTCAACAGGTAGTGGCACCCCTATGCCCGTGTCACCAGCCCATTAGGGGATCCTGCAATAGATTTAGCTAACAAAAGACACATTTTGGCCCTTGTTCAACTTATTCAGAGATCAGAATATAATTCACACTGTGCATTTACCCAACTGTTAATGTGCTTGGCAGGGAGATCTGAATTTGCATGTAATGAATAAAAATTTGTGAAGTTAATGAAATAGCTCACATTTAACCTTGTGGCTGGAGTGTTGGGGTACATTGGTCAGGAGACAGGGTGGCGTATTGTGTCAGAGTGGTTATAGTGGATGGTGGGTATTGTGCCACAGTGGTCAAGGGATAGGGTAGGGTATTGTGCCATAGTTGTTAGGAAAAAGAGTATGAAAAGTGCGGTACAGTGGCCAGGGGAGTGGATGGGTATTGCGTGACAGTGTTGAGGAAGAGGGTAGGGTCCTGTTTCATAGTGGTTTGATGAAGGAGTGTGGTATTATGCCACAATGTTTAGGGGAAAATGTTGGGTGTTGTCCCACAGTGGTCTGGGGGGAGGGTGGGGTATTGTATCAAAATAGCCACAGGGTAGAATGAGATATTGTGCCCCAGTGGTAAGGGAAAAGGGTGGAGTATTGTGCCATAGTGGTAAGGGAAAAGGGTGGAGTATTGTGCCATAGTGGTAGTGGTAAGGGAAAAGGGTGGAGTATTGTGCCATAGTGGTAAGGGAAAAGGGTGGAGTATTGTGCCATAGTGGTCTGGAATGTGGATGGGGAACTGTGCTCCAGGGGCAGCAGAGAGTGTGGGTGAAAAGTCACGGTGGTCAAAGAGGGTGGAATATTGTGCCATAGTGGTCTGGGGTGAGGTATTGTACCATAGAGGTCAGGGGGTGGTTGAATATTGTGCTAATGTAGCCAGAGAGAGGGTGAGGTATTGTGCCACAGTGGTTGGGGCAAAGGGAGGAGTATTGTGCTATGGAGGTCCGGGGAGAGGGTGGGAAGCTATGGTACATTGGTAAGGGTGGAGGGTGGGATGTTGGGGCACACTGGCTACAAGAAAGGGCGGTGTAGCATAACAGACAGGGGAAAGGGTTGGGCACTGTGTGCTCTGATGGGGAGAGTGTGGTCTGAACACTGTCTGCAGGTTTTGGACCCTGTCTGCAACGTAAGTAATCTTTCCTCCTGAAATACAAATTATTCTGAATATCAAAGATATACATAACATTATTCACCATTTTTGCAGTGTTCATTGAAACAGACTGGCGCTGTTGCAAAGCAGCTATAGCAATGGGGTAGAGGGGGGGAATGAAATCACTGGTCCTTATGTGTCTCTAACTTTTATGGCTTCAGTAGTAAGTTTTCAAGCTTCCTTTACTCTCAGTACCCATTTATTGTCTATTGCTTCATTAGAAAAAAAACACCAAAACAACCTTTGTTTATTGTTCCCCTTTGACTATAATGGATTTTGCCAAAATGATAAATGGACAATTAATCCCTAGTCCTTACCAATATGTCCTCACAGCAATAACTTCCAATTTCACTTATCCCTACTAGGAACTTGGTGACTATAGCAGCTACCCCAGCACCTCTGTCTGCTTCCCAGAGAAGAAAAATATTCGGCCAGCTGTAGCAAATTGCTATACATGAAAACACAGAGCTCCTTCGTAGGAGGATTCAGAAACTAAGAGACCTTTATGTTCATTTATTATTTCTTTTTACTGGTCCTCACAAACATCTACAGAATCAGAAGAAACAGTGATCACAATCTTGTGCTCTCATACTCTCCTTTCTTCAGCCTTAGAACTAAAAAAAAATCAAAAGCATGACCTTCATGCCAACTAAGTTGTCAAGTAAGTTGAATGATGTGTTCGTTTTATTTTTACAGTTTGACCTGATACTAAAGTGGACAGAAAACGAAAAAGTTTTATATCAAAGCAGGGTACAGAAAAATTACCAGATTTTATCTATCTATCTGTCTATTTATATATATATATATATATATAATCTGGTAATTTTTCTGTATAGCGCACACATAATATATAATATATATATATATACACACACACATAGTATATCAGTTTGTAGTGGTGTAAAAATGTCCAGACACTTGAGTGGCTGCTTTCCCTTACCAAAAGGCCCTTAGGGTTCCTATGTAATGTGACTGGAGAACTATATATTTCTTGGAGTGCCATGCCAAAGTATTGATGAAATTTAACTTGCTTAAAGGTTCACATCATTACCAACAGCTAATGCATTTCAGTGGTTTAGCAAATGAGCATAACGTCTAAGGCAGTTGACTTAAGGTTTTAGGTTCAACATGGGCCTGATTTATTAAAGCTTCCTAAAACGTAAGCAGATAGACTATCATGGGTGAACCTGGGTGATCCAGCAAATCAAGAATAGATTTGGTCCAGCATTTAAAGCATTGACCAACTAAAAACAAACGATTTTTAAGAAATTAGTTTCAGATCACCCAGGTTCATCAATGATAGCCTATCTTCTCCAGTTTTGTAAAGCTTTAATAAATCAGGTCCAATATTTCAAGAGGCCCGATTATGGTTATCATTCGTCTTCAAGATGCAAATTGTTAGCACAGGTGCACCGAAACGGAGCCTGGTGTCAACTCTTCTTTCCTTCCCTTCTGGGTCTACAAAGCAGATATCAATACTGAAGTATCTCCATTTGCTGCATTTACAATATACACAAAATACATTTATTCCTGAATTACATTTTTGTAACCTGGAAAAGCGTTCCTTAAATTTTCTGGGAATATTGAGAACTGTCTCTCATCTATACTTGAAATATCAAAACTGAAAATTTCTCTGGCTTAAAGAAAAGCAAGCAGTGTAAATCAATATCCTAATCTGCTGAATACGGGACATAGATCTGTAGTGGCTGCTTTTCTCAGTCCGCCGTAAACTAGTACATGCCACAAAGAGTGCCCCTGGGAGCCCATATTAAAGTGCCCGCATTCATATTGTAGCACGTTTATTTTACTTACAACAGTGCTCAGAATAGAAGCAGAATGAAATAAAATGGACAACTTATTCAGCTTTTTTATACAAACCTTGTTTTTACATAAAGTCTCTTGTTCTCTGCTCATGTATGATTGTCCTAGATATAATATATAAATTGATAGCAAATACAATGTAAAGCCTTCTGTCCAAAATTATGAAAAAGAGATAATAAAAAGCCATGGTGGAATTGATTGCACACTAGGCTGGCCCACAACTATAGAGCTATGGTTCTCAGGTTGCAATATTTCATAATTCACTTTTAATTAGCAGTGTATGTTCAGGTTATGCTATCGGTCATAGAGATTAATAACTCATCTCCTGAGTTTCTCTAGTCTATGAGGGTACTCTTCTGAAAACCAGTGAGACTTGGAGTGAATTGGGAATGGTATAGCCTACTTATACTGCTGCATTGCAGTAATGAAAGTCCCTTTAACATGCAGTGTTTGCTCATTTCAGTTTTACCACATTGCACTCATATGGGTCTATCATACAAGATTGGATCAAAATCGTCCGGATCTGAACTGTAAGGACTCAGGAGGGTTTGAGAAGATGCTGCCTTGCAGCTTGTATGCAGCAATGGCAGCAGCTTATTAATATTTGTGATAAAATAGGATTAGAATAAGATACAATGGCTGCATTAGTTTTTTTTCCTATACCTGGTAATCTCTGCCATTAACACATTTCCTGTCCTCATAAAGACTTAAAAACGGGGTCAATTTAAAAAATTGCAAATTTTGCCTAATCTGCCTAATAAGTATTAGAGACTGTGTTTCTATCTCCTAAACAAAGCAATGAGAACGGATTATGCGCACTTGCCATGAATGTGTAAACTTCTCGAAACCTGCACATCAAACGACGGCACTCTCTGCCTTTGAGTTCATTAGTTAAAGTTTAATGCAGATGTGTTTCCCCTCATGTGCTTAAATCGTGGGAAATTTAAAAGTTGTGCAACACATCTATTTGTAATTTTTAGTAAAATTTTACACTAGAGCAAAAAGAGCACAGCAAGGAAATTTGCAGCAATTTGAGGTGGACCTGAACCTTTCTCGTAAAGTCATCACTTGTGAGGAAATCTGGATCTTCCAGTATGATCCTGAAACAAAACCACAGTCACTGGAAACACCTTCATCACCAAAATGCAAAAAAGAGCATCAAAGCCTTGTGCATCTTTTTTTTTACATGAAGGGCATCATTTTGGCAGAGTGGGTTCCAGAAGGCACAACAGTGACCCAACATTACTATAAGGAAGTTTTGACAAAGCTGAGAGAAAGAGTCAGACAAAGATGACAGAAATGGTGGGGTGGGGAAATGGTTTCATTCTTCATCAGGACAATGCTCCTCACACAGCACTGTCTGTGACCGACAAACACATTAGTACGCTGGAAGAGTCCCCATATTCACTAGATTTAGCACCTTGGGACTTTTTCTCTTTTCTACATTGAAATCAGTGAATAAAGGAACACGCTTTGAGTCAATGGATGCAGTAATGAAAAAAAGATATCCTGAAACAGCTGCTAGAATCTGATCCGTGCTTTCCACCAGTGGAGAACAAGATGGCATTGATGCGTAATTACGAAATGAGAGAATTTATGAAAAGGAAAAGCATTAGAATTGTCATATAAATAAATAAAAGAGAGATAGTATATCAGACATCAGACAGACATCTTGGTGTAAGCTGATTCTGCACTTTTTTTAATAGATATGATCTATCAACGTGGCCATGAAAGTTTTAAAAAGGTTTTTAGATAAGCCAAAAGAAATGACACCCAGAGAAGACACCATAAAAGTGTTTGGACAACACTTGAAATGAAGGACAAATGAAGGACACTGGCATAAGAAGTCATCTAAACAATTTCACCACCAACAAACTATTTTAGACTCTGGACTATGATCTGCTAATCTAGTAGATCCCCCTTCTGTTGGAGATTTTAAAACCACTATCCCACCCTACTAGAACCAGAATGCATTTTTGTTAAGATTGATGTATTCTCCATGTACACGTAATAAATATCATCTAGTTAGTAACCCAGTCACATTCTAGGAGTCCTTTGGCCCCCCAAATTTTAGGTGACCATGACAATGTTTATTCATTGTGCTGTCTGTATGAAGCAGTAGGGTTGTCCCTTTACACCAGTGGCCCCAACCTTTTAGAGCTCATGGACCACTAATCTCACGGACTCTGGACTGTGCATGCTCGGGGGACCATGTGTCACTCAAAGGGGAAGAACCTTGATGCACAAGCAGCCCACTGCTCTGAGCCTGCGATGCGTACGGGAGACATGGTTTGCGGCTCTTGCCGGTGCTCCCCCCAAGTGGGGTCCTTCTCGTGACTCCACTGGGGGGTACATCAGCCAAAGCCGTGGCCCTCTAGACTGCGGATTGGGGACCCCTGCTCCACACAAAATCCTGCCTTCCCTCATCTCCATAGGAGGAAGGTATTCTGTAGTCTACACAGATGAACTAGACAGATCTAATAGGACTGCTTGAGATAACGCTACACAATGAATAGGGTAGCACTGGAATCCTGGCAAAATCAAATCATATTTTAAGTACTTTTGGAAGAAATAAGAACTCTTCATGGTATATTAATTAAATCAAAAAGAAGAAAAGAAGACAAGTTCATTGTAAGGTTTTACATATACTTTATACCTGCAATGGTTTTATTTTTAGTCAGAGACAGAGTTGAGTGAATTTTTACATGTATGGTATGCTCAGACATTCAAAAAAGGAAAATGCAAGTAAAGATTGCTCATGTTCCAAGGAATTTTCGAAGAATGCATTCATTACAAAGAAAAAATACCTTTCCCCCTTTCTATTACATGCACAGATCACCTGGAACATCTTTCATTAATAGAGATTGGCACAAGCTTTATCCAAGCAATTCAATGTGCCGAGCAATGTCAGAGCTCATTCCTATTTACATTCAAGGCCATTACAAACACTGCTACATTAAGAGGTAAATTTCCAAAGAATACATTATGTGATTTAAACAATTAATGTTTTCTGGACATTCATCCATCTGCATTATAATATTCATTTTCAAAATTTTAGGATTCACCATATGTATAATGTTACAGATTATAATTTTTTTTTAATTTTCATGTTTGTTATTGGAATGAATTTGTTCATGGGTGAATTTTGTTTAACATTAATGGGTGAATGCTCTTTAAAAACGCCAGGCCAATAGGGCAAATTCTCTTTGAAAATGTCAAGTGACATCTGAATACATTTCTGTCAATAGTGTTAAGGTGGACGTATACCCAAATGCTAAGTTATGCTAATAATCTCACCAAATTGAATACAAAATTGACAGAATAACTGAAACACCTTAATCAGCTTGTAAAAAACCAAACTCCTTTTATACGTGCAAACCGGTTTTAAAGAGTCCGGGCAACATATGAAATGGATAAGTGAGCTACTAGTACTGTTCAGTAAGCTCTGCAGCTGCTGAAATGAAAAAAAAAAACATTCAGTTTACCTGTTTTTAGCAACATGTAATTAAATGTTCCTTCAACATACTTGAAAGTGTGACCAGGAACATTCTTTCTGAAGCCTGTGCTTGCTGTGTTGGGAATTTTTATTTAATTTTTCAAAGAGAGTTTGGATATCACAGCTTGGAAAGATTTTTAGCATTGATGCTGGCATGACAGTTACTATGTAGGAAACAACTGTGGCCTAATTACCCTGGTTATGTCAAGAGGTGTCCCCTGCTGTACCTTATCCTCACCACAAGATGTCCTCAGTCTTCAGGTTGAATGATGCCTGGAGTCATATTGTAAGTGCATGGACCACAGTGCCGTGAGTTTATAGCGATTTGATGCAGATAGTGTCCACATAGCCCAGGAGAAAATCCATACAGGAAAAGTACCTTTCATGTTACATGACCACTCTGAGGACATCTGTAAAAAGTATATAAATAAAAGGTAAAACGACTGTAAAATACAGTCAGGAAGGAGTGGAGTGTTCTCCAGTAAAGTTGGGCTTTGAGTTATAAAAGACCAAAATACAGTTGACATAGGTATGCACCTTCATATTGTTTTCTTATTAGCTATGTTATATATATATTCTCTGATTAAATACTACATTGTGGATTAAAAGTCCTTGGTGCTCTACACATTGTTTTTGTTGCAGTTGTTGAATACAGTGGTAAATATCTCCTTCTAGTCTGTAATCTGTTTATTGACCAATGCCACATGTCATAGACAGGGTAATATACATTCTCCCCTTTCAGAACCAGCAGCTGACACTTTGTATGACTGTTGGCTCTCAATCCCATTTGTCACTGACAGCCAGCATCCCAGTTAACAACCAGGTGCTTGTAGTGATTACTACTGCTCAGTGATCACATGTGGATCAGAGGGTTCAATTATAAAAAAAGGAAACTTAAAGTCTGCAGAAGAACACTTCCATTTGCAGTGTTCATCTGCAGACCCATTAATGTAACAATGTAACTGTGAGATCAAGTTGCATTATTAAACATTAAAAAATATTACAACAAATTTGTAAAAATAAAAAATATGCAGTTTCATATTTGATGATTAATTAGATAGATAGATAGATAGATAGATAGATAGATAGATAGATAGATCAAATATTTCAAAGTGAATTTATCATGGAGTATTAACATCAGTGTGAGAACATGACAAGGAAGGGGTTGCATTGGTGTTTGAAATTTCTATTACATTTATCCACCTGAATCCTATTTAGATTTTGTATAGTCTTGCTGGGGAAATGTAGAACTTTACAGGTGAGTTTTCAGATCTGAATGTGGCTGTTCTGGTTATTGGGAGCAATGAAAAATACCCATTTAGGAATAAATATGATGGACTTACTATTCCTACTTTCATGTAACATCCCTGTTACTTTGTGATTGGCTTTTCAGACACAACTTACACAAGAATTTGCTCCTGTCAAATAAATAAAGCCCCAGGGATGCAAAGGAAGTTCTGTGCTGCTGGTGGGTGAGCAATAAAGTGAACTATTTTGCCTTTTGGGGGTGAGAGACAGATAAATGAGAATTAGTAGTGGATTTTTTTTATTATTGCATAGTTTTTTTTCTCAATACTTAATGTGGTCAGAACTTTGGTCAGAACACATTAAATCACAAATCACATTAAAAACAAAATAAAGGTTTACATTTTGAATGTAATTTTTACCTGTTTAGGCTCATTTTTTAATAGCTTGAGCACAAATTCCCCAATACCAAAATATATAGGTGAGCCACTTATCCACCTTCTTTTATCCCCATGATTAGTCTTTACAGACAAACCATAGGATGTTTAATGTAGAGAAAGAAAGAGTTTGAGGGCAAACAGCTCCAGATATGGAAAATATGTAAATATATATATATGTAACCATACCGCTATCACAATAGAGAAATTGCCCAGAATCTCAATTAGCCCCAGTAAACCGGTTGACCAGTATGTGCCTGGCCTCAAAAAATTCTAGCGATTCGTTAAGAAAGAAGGAAAGGGAAGGCTATTTGAAAGACACCCTCTGGGCAAAACGTGTCGAGAAAGGAAACCGTTTTCTTTTCTATGCAAACATAGCAATATCAAGCAAAGAGTGATTTTATCTATTTGTACTGTATGTTTTTTGTAAGTTATACATTTTACTGTTTTATTCTTATAACAATATTCATTAATAAAGCTCTGTTTTATTCTATTATAATTTTGAATAATGGGTGCCTTTCAAAAAGCCTTCCCTTTCCTTCTTTCCTAATGAATTTCTAAAAGTAAACATACACTAATAAAATAAAACCATGGTTTGCACAGCAAAGTAACTTCAATAAGAAATACTTATACAGGAATATAATTTTTCATTTATAACTGTGGAATTAATGAACTATATGGCCAAATGTGGGTGGAACTCACTCTAATTTCTGGAGTTTAGGAGTATCTAGTAAAAAGTGGGATGCTTTGGAATGATGATTGTGAGCAAGCTCTTCTCATTCAACATTTGTGTCTGACTTGTTTTGCATGAACAGGCTGACATTCTCCATGACATATTCTAAAATGTTGTGGTAAACTATCCCAGAAGGATCCTTATAAATTGCCATCCCCAAGGCTGTTATCCTTATCCTCTACTACTTAGTAAATTGGTTCTTGGATAAAACAGCCCACACTACTGATCATTGAATCAAAAACATATGCTTGACAAAGCTTAAGCTTAAATCTTTAAAAAGAGTACAGAGATAATAACTTTTCTTTATTATAGCACTGGTATAAAAATAAAATAAATATTTTACTATACCATATTTGTCCATTTCAGAACAAATTATATGTGCTGTGCAATTCAATTACCGTGCATCTCCAAGGACTCCAGAAGACAGTAATGTATAATCATGAATGTTTAATGATAAATGAAGTTCAATAACCTGGTCATCAAGAACCAATTGAAGAATTCCATAGCCAATAGACAGTATGGAAAACAAAGCAGCTCTTGTACAAGCAGACAAATGAATTCCAGCCAAGCCTGATCTACAGATCTGCAAATTATATTTGTGAATACAGCTGAATGCAGAACCAATAAAAACTTCCCCGAAAATATCTGTACTTTCTATTCAGCCACATTCCTTGCACAGTTTTTAGGGTGGCAGCATTTGCTTTGTTAGGGAATGTACAGGAGTTGTGTCACTTCAATCATGGTTTCCCCAGACTAGAGAATCTTGTTCCTCAAAGTCTAATGATCCTTCATGTGCTTTTGTACTGAGGAGAGGCCAGTCCCAATTGGTGGAGAGCTGCTGTTATGGTTGTCTTTCTGGATCTCTGGTTCTTGGCCATCCTGCTCACTAAGGACCTGATTTATTAAAGCTCTCCAAGGCATGAGAAGATACACTTTCATTCATTTTTCTGGGTGATGCGGCAAACCTGGACTGGATCTCTTAAAAGTCATTTGCTATTTGCCGTTCAAGGTTTGCTGGATCACCCAGCTTCACTGATGAAAGTGTATCTTCTCCAGCCTCAGAGTGCATTGTTAAGTCAGGCCAAGTCCCCTCTCTCTCAATTGATAAATTTGGCTGGGCGACCAGCTTTTGGAAGAATCCTGGTTGTGCCAAACTTCTTCCATTTAGAAACCCTAGGTGCAGCAGACATGTTTTGTAGTGTTCTCCATTGATATTTGCATCAATCCAATTTCTTAGCTCTGAAGGCTGTTCCATTGATCTCATGACTGTTTTTTACTCTGATATGCATTGGCTATGAGACCTTCTATAGAGAGGTGTGTGACTTTCCAAATCATGTTCAATCAATTTAACTTTGGACCCCAATATAGTGCAGAGACATCTCAGCAGAGTTTAGGAGAAATTGGATGCACCTGAGCTTTAAGTTTCAAGTGTTGCAAAAGATCTGAATACTATTTTAAAGGTGATATTTAGGTTATTTCTAAAAGTTGTTTTCACTTTTTCATTATGGGGTAGATTACTGAGAAAAAATGTAAACAATTGTAGCATGAGGCAACAGCCAAAAAAAGTGCAAAAAGTGAAAGGGGTCTGAATACTTTCTGAAGCCACTATACATATACAATAATAATAATAAATAATAAATATTTATTATTATAAATATTTTATAATAATAATACAAATAATAATAATAATAATAATAATAATATATAATACAATACATACAATAGTAATAATAAATACAAAATAAATAAATAAATAATAATAATATATATAATAATATATATTAATATATGTATAGAGTATATAGTCTATGACTTTTCGATGTGTTTATTTCCTTAAAAACAAAAGCTAAATTTATCAACAAAAATTCTGTTACAAAATCAGCAGGACAGTTACAATGGCATCTCTCCTCCTGTAAATGTGTTCATAATATTTAGACAGCGTACACTATGCAATACAGATTTGCACTATTGCTTTCCTCTGCCTGTTTGTGTCCTGCAGTGCTGGATATGAAATTTTATCATCAGCAAGGCGCACTCAATTTTGGAAAATGTTAAAACTAAAAGGAAAATGTCAGATGCAAATTACATTTACTGCACAAGAAACAATAAATAAAAAAAGTTCATGACAACCTTATGTTAACAATGGCTTTCCAGTTCTATTTTGCTTTATGGGAAAGCTACAGAAGTATTGAAATTCTGCTGTGGTAAGATAACACACAAAGTACCCACTGTGCAAGACTTTCTGTGCTCTAAACTGCAAAATCCTCCAACCAATTACAGTTTATATAGTCATCACAACCGAGACTCTTCTGCCAGAAATTGTAATCCATTGCAGTTCAATTTTGCATGTTTAGAATTCTGCAGCCATGTTTGATCCTTGTTACCTGTACACACCTGTACACACCTACACATCTTGCAGTGATTTAAGGTCTCATGCAAGTTATCATTGGATAACAGATTAAAATCTTATCGGGGACATTATTTGCATGGAGATTGCTTGTGTGGGTTTCCTCCAGGCATTTTGGTTGCCTCCCTCATCCCCGAAACAAGCAATTAGGTTAATTGGCTTCCTCTCAAAATTGTCCTTAAAAACTGTGCTAATGACATATATCTTTAGTAGGGACATTAGATTGTGAGAACCTAGAGGGTGACATGACTATGGACTTGGTAAAACACCATCATACCCAGGAGCTTTATAAATACAAGGTACTAATAATAACAAGAGGCTCAAAAAGAATTGCCAAGACAAATGTAAAACAACAGTTTTAGTGTTTTATTAAATATCTACTTTTTATAGGTTTTATAAATTGGGGGATTTAAATGTCTCTTCATTAGTTGAGGTATCTGCATGCCAGAGAGGGGAGGTGGCACAAATACACAGGAAAGGTTAATGTGATATAGAACGGGAGAAGAGGGGGGAATCTACTCATTCAAGGCATGCAGGGTGCTTAAGAAATGCTTACGAAATCCAACAATACTAGATTAGGTAAGAAAAACACATTCCAGGCTTGCTTTAAAAACATGCCATCACAAAATACAGTGGAGAGTAATAATCCATGTGAATTTTTTCCCTTTAGTAAGCCTATGGCAAATTCTTTTGCTTATGCTTAAAAAGCAGCAAATAAGCCAAAAATGAATTATAATACTAATAACAATTTCTATGTTTCACTAGAAAATAATTCCAAATTGAGAAGGACAAAAGGGTGAAAATGGGAATCCTGTTTTTTGTTCTCTGATATAGAGCTCTCTAATAAAAGGACTGCAGATAAAAAATAATATTGAAGGAAGGGTCCTTGTATGATGTATTGGTATCAGGGGGCACCCAGCAGACCACCCAAACATTTAACTTATTTTTTATACAAAATTTGCACATTAAATTAACACATTTTAACAATGGATTTAAGCTTTCTCTTTTACAATTTCCCAGAGCAGGCGGATCATTATTGCAGATAAGATCAGACAAAGTCCCTTCAGGAATAATGTGTCTTACCTGCCTGATCGCCTGCTACGTCATCCCGGCATGGCCAATCAAAATGGCCAAAGATCGTCTCTGAGTAGGAGAAGAGGAGCTAGGTGAGTTGCTCCGCTTTAGTTCAACTTCAAATAAAAATGTGTGAATGAATTTGAAATCATGATTCATACATTTTTCTAATCAAATCCAACGTGAAACGTGCTAATTTGGGTAACCCTTGGGTGAAACTTGGTTGAAAACATTTATAAATATACTCCTAAAATGTAGATATTGTTTGTTCCCACACTCTGGATGTCTATACCAACACAGGAAACGTATACCAACCTATACATGTACAGATAAAATACTGGGCCTGATTTATTAAAGCTCTTCAGGGCTGGAGAAAAAAATACACAATATACCAACAGATTATTTTAAATGAACATTCAGTTCATATATATATATATATATATATGAACTGATTGTTCATTTAAAATAATCTGTTGGTGCAGGTAAAAATATAATAGAAATTTACTGATCAATGGTCTTCTAAGTTGTTTGGAGCAGTTGTTTAGAAGTGAAGGATAATTTGCAATTTATCATAGATCAATCAATTATTGGTATTCATACGGGCAATGGAATTAGTCCAATTAAAGCTGACATTTACAGGGGGAGAATCTAGTGGGAACTGTAGATTACTACAGAAACCGACATTGCCAGAAGTGTTGGTTTTCAATTAAACTTCAGGAGACCATGTCTATTAATTGGAAGTATGGGATAGATATTTACCACCTTTCTTTATAGATAAGAGAGGCTTTACCAAAAATAAATGTCATGATAGGGTCATGGTAAAAACAAGCACATTTTTCAGTAATTCTTTTGCACTTACATTACTCATATAGATCCATTAGGAGGGATTAGGAAGTTATAATCTATATTCAATATTAGTGATCAATTTAATTTCCACTAGAATTATTCCTGGATTTTATCTGTTTTATTATTTAATCAAATGGGAATACACAGGTAAATATCATTACTCTTTTCAATTCTATTTTAAAATGAGTAACTATATAAACATTTATATGGTTTTCCTTAATAACAGGGAGAAATGTGTTTTAAATGGTTGGATTTTTTGTGCTATCTCCACCAGGTAAAAGTTTGGTATATGAACTGCTTATGTGGTCCGCATTTGCTGTACCATGATATGCTAGGGATCAGGAGTGTCCATGAGATGTCTTAGGCTTCGTACACATGGCTTTCACGATCCTTTCCATGCATCATGCAACGACAAACGATTGCATGATGCATGAACAAGTGTTGTACATACAGGACCATTCTGCTCTATGGAGAGGGGAGAATGATGGAGCGGCACCCCTCTGCAGTCTCTCCCCTTCACTTGCATTATGATCATTTGTGGATCTGCCAGGATGGTCATTTGGACGATGGACGTCGAGCACTGTACACACGCAAGATTCTCGTCCAATATCAGCCCTGGGCTGATTATCAGATAAGAACCATTGCACGTGTGTATGTAGCCTTAATTTCTTTGCATTTTTCTATCTGTCCCTCACTGTTATAGATATCAGGATCTCATATTTTCTAATACAGAAATTAGATTGTTATCTGCTCAGGTTTAATGTGAATAGTGGGTATCATATATATATATATTATATATATTTTCACACAACTTACCTTCATGCTGATAAAAGAAAACTTTTCCTATTTTTGCTTATCAGCATTTACTATTCAAACTATGGATGGGATTGCAATTTATGCTCCCGACAGTGAGCGAAGATAATGTTATTCTGTTGAAGTTTGTTAATCTGCTTCACTTGGAAAGGATTTTACAAGTTTACAGTACATCTTATTCTAGCTAGGAGAAGTCCCCCTGTAGACAGCGGAGTATTTGCATTTATTTCCCAAAGCATTTCGCTGATCAAATTCTGTCTCAGTTCTCTCATTACTCCTGTGCATAGACAACTACAGTTTAGTTGGTTTCTTTTGTTAAAATTGTGATTGGTTGGCTTTGTTGTAACCATCTGCTATAATAATGGGTTTTATGATGCAGATTGCTTTTTTTTTTGCAGTAGTAATAACTGAAGATTAAAGAACTGTTTCGGGCAAAATTGATTTTGCGGGAGACTTTTGCTCCGTAGGTAAAACATACTTAAAAAAATCCCCCTCTAAATTTGGAAAAATAAGTAGTAGAGTAGATTTTTTAAAATGTATTTTTTTAAGTTGGGGTTGTTTCTAGGGTACTTTGTTTTTTTTCCCAAAAGCCTCCTGTTTACAAGAACGTTCATGGTTACTGGGGGTTAAAGCGGATATAGACTCCAGTGCCAGCAACCAGGATTTTGCTATATTGTGGTTTTATGTTCTGCATGTTTATTGCACACTTTGCTTCCAAAGTGTCCCTCTCCAGTGGTGCAGTAACTGCAATGTCCCTTGTCTCCCAGTCACTGCCATCTTCGTCCAGTCTTTTTTTGGGTTTGAAGTCTTTGCCCATCTTCATTTGCCAGGTAGGGAATGGTGTGCCTGTGCACAGGAGCTGCATCATCTCAACACAGATTTGTGTTCAGCATACATTGTGGCGTTCATGTGCAGCTCGGTTTACAGAAAAAGAAAAAGTCATCGGGCAGAAGAGACTTCATAGTAAAGTCGTTTCTACAAAAAAGGCAGCCAGTCAGAACTTTTATTTAGCAGATGGTACTTCCATCTTAACCTTTCTAGCCCTAATGGTAAACACAAACCTTGGAAAGAATGAAAGATTCTAGTTACTAGAGTGCTAGTTACTAGGAGCACTGACATGAACCTCCGAAAGAATATAGCCTGCAAAGAGCAGACTTTATTCATCAATACGGATACCAATGTTAACATATAGTTACATAATAAGTCGGGTTGAAAAAAGGCATCAAGTTCAACTACTAGAGAAATAAACATATCCCAGATATAAACCCTATGGGAATAGTTGATCCAGAGGAAGGCAAAAAAAAACCCTGGTACATTTTGCTCCAACAGGGGAAAACATTTCTCCCTGATTCCATGAGGCAATTGGATGTTCCCTAGAATGACAGTCTCTTTTATCTTTACTTTACAGCTTTATTCCCCAGTTTTATTCTTTGCTTCTGAAAAAGCTTCTAGCTTTTTCCTAAAGCAATCTATAGTAGTTGCTGAAACTACTTCCTGAGGGAGCTGATTCCACATTTTTACAGACTTTACAGTGAAGAATCCCTTCCTTATCCGGAGCTTAAATTTCTTTTCATCCAGACACAGAGTGCCCTCTTGTTCTTTGTAATGATCTCAAAGTGAATAATGGGGAAGAGAGTTCTCTATATGGACCATTTATATATTTATACAGGGTGATCATATCCCCCCCTTATACGTCTCTTCTCAAGGGAGAATAGATTCAGTTCAGCTAATCTCTCCTCATAGCTGAGCTCCTCCATTCCTTTTATTAGTTTAGTTGCCCTTCTCTGTCCTTTTTGTGAACTGGTGCCCAAAACTGGACTGCATATTCCAGATGTGGTCTGACCAATGCTTTGTACAGGGGCAGGATTATGTCTCCATCTCTGCAGTCTATTCAAGAGCCTCCCGGGATGTGTGACGTAGGTATCCCGGGAGGCTTTGCGCTCCCATTCATTTCTTGACCACCTAGACGGTTGAGAATTAGAGGGCGGTGCTGCATCCTTTTTAAAAAAAAAAAAAAAAAAAAAAAGGGTGTTGCACTAAAACAAAAGGATTGTCTATCTATGACCTACCAGAACCCCCATTGTTACAGTGTATTTTTGGTAATATGTATATGCAAAGTAAAACAATGTCCTTGATCTGCACATAGGGCCTGATTTATTAAAGCTCTCCAAGGCTGGAGGGGATACACTTTTTTAAGTGAAGCTGGGTGATCCAGCAAACCTAAAATGGATCTTGTCCAGGATTAAAAACATTTGCTAACAAATAGCAAATGACTTTTAAGAAATCCACTCCAGGTTTGCTGGATAACCCAGTTTCACTGTGGAAAGTGTATCCCCTCCAGCCTTGGAGAGCTTTAATAAATCAGACCCATAGTGTCAGTCCCAGCAAACCTTACAACTGTAAAAGGAAAGGTATTATTACATGTAATACTACTGTTTATTATTCAGAGGTTGGACTAAGGCCTCACCCTTCAAGTCCAAGTTGAGTCCCAAGTCATTGACAGTAAGTTCCAAGTGAAGTCTTAAGTCACCAAGAATTCTTCCAAGTCAGGTCCCAAGTCATGTCCCTTTATTTATCAAGTCGTTAGCTGAAGGGGCATTCTAAGTCTACGGCTTTCCCCTCTGACAGCTGAAGGGGATGGGGAAGAAGGCAGTGAGGCTTCTGTAACATCGCCTCCCTCCCCACCCCCTTCAGCTGTCAGAGGAGAAATCCTAACTTAGTAGACTTAAAATGCAAAGAAGGCGGGGAGTAAGGCAGTGTTACAGAAGCTTCACTGCCTTCTTCCCTGTCTTCCCTGCATTCTAAGTCCATGGCTTTGTCCTCTGACAGCAGAAGGGGTTGGGGAGGAAGGCAGCGCTGCCTTCCTCCCCTTCCCCTTTAGCTGTCAGCGGAGAAAGCCCGAAGTCAAGTCTCAGATTGAGTTGCAAGTCGCTGGGCAAAACCCCCAAGTGGAGTTGCAAGTTGTTCATTAGGCGACCTAAGTCGGACTCCAAGTCCAAGTCGCGCGACTCGAGTCCCATCCTCTGTTATTATTATATCTTATTATCCCTAATTAGTTCTTTAATAGCCCATTCCACTACTTTTTGGCTTTTTTCTGTTGATTATTTTTGTATATTGTTTTCTACTTTGTAAGAACAATCATTTTGTCTAATTTTTTTTCATATATTTAAAAATTCACAAAATGCCTTGGATTGATAGATTCACATGGACCCTACAAACGTGAATAACAAACTGAAAGTCTAACTCCAGCTAACACTTTTTATTCAGTTACTGAAATGTTTTTTTTTTAATACAGTATTTACCTGAATAAAAATGTGATCACGATCTTTTACTGTACAGATTCAAATAACGTTTAACAATGAGGTGTCAGTCCTAGGGATAGTAGCCTTATTGGCCCCCTGCACTGGTCCAAACCCTCTATGTGCAGACATAATCAGCTCTGAGGGTGGGCACACATAAACATTTTCATTTGGTATTCCAGAGGCCTTCAAAATGCAGCATTTATATCTTATTCCTGCTCATGACACTGTCATGGTGTATGCTGTATGCATGCCATGTTTTGGATGGTCTGGGGATCTGTCAAATACAAAGCTTAAGGTGGGAATATTTAATTAGACTGTAGACTAGTCACAGCATTATTCATTCAAATTACCATGAGATATCGTTTAATTTTCTACCTTTACCATGATAAAACACTGAAACACAATTGTGTGTGCCTTCTACTGCAACTAAATACACTTTCCAATGCAAGCACAATGACTTAATGAATACAGTGATGACTAACAAATGGTTCCCAAGAGAGCATTGTGTCATTTTAGCTCTTAAACTTGTTATGGTGAATCTTTTAACAAAAAAACGCAATTTTAAAACTTTTACTCATACATTTGTCAAATAGTTGACCTCTGTCCTTTTTTTTAGCATGCAAGTTAAAATTTATGTTTTTTCCCAATTTCAACCTATGAAACATCAATATGAATTTTTTATATTCTCAACCACATAAATCCCCATTTTTTTGAGATGTATAAAGAAAAGATAAATTTGTGTGCTCTGCATGTGTTGAACAATGTGGGTCTATTTTCTTTTCCTAAAGTGTACCTAACTCAACATTTTCACTTTACATAAAAGGGTAGACAATCCTTATATGTAAAGAAAAAATAATATTATTTTTTAAAAGTGCAACAGTTTTTTTTTTTAAAAGGTGCAGCACTTCCCCAGGCGATTAAGACTGAATGGGAGTGCAGAGCCTCACGGGATACTAACGTCACGCATCCTGGGAGGCTCTGAGTGCTCCTTCTGTGCATGCCCTAATCTTGGACATGCGCAGAAGGGGAATTTTTCTGTTAAAGGAAAGAGATGCTGATCTCACGCATACACAGTGAGATCCGCATTCTTGTAGCGGGCTACATCACCCAATCTCACACCTGCGCAGTGCAAGATTAGGTGAAGTGCCCAAAAAGACAAGAAGAAGATGGAAGAGAAGAAGAAAGATGGTGGCAACCGACGCTTCCTCAGCTTGGACAAAGAAGAATTCCAGGACAACGTGACCTTTATAACTTGGGGGAACCCTTGAAATAATTTTCAGGTCTTAAGGAATCCCGGCTATTATTACTATATCCACAGCTCACAGCAAGGTGGTTAGGTGGAAGATTATTTGTTACATCGCTGGGCATTGTGAAGAATATCACCATTACTGATAGCCAAAAAGATCACTGGTGTCAGTTAAACTGACCTGGGAGGCACAAATTACTCAATGCTCAAGGAACCCCTAGCAAACTTTGGAGGAACCGTAGGGTTCAACGGAACTCTGGTTGAGAAACACTGCTCTAGAGTAACCATAATATAGCCCACATATATCATACAACAAAATACCTGAATAGTTAACCAAACTTTAGCAAAGTATCAGGATTTTTAGTTCTTACAGCTGCAGCATGTTTTTATCTTTGGGTAAGGATAACAGCCTTGGCAACAGGCTCATGCAAAGTTTTTGTGAGAACAAGTTAGTCATGATAATATATGCTGGTATTATATGTAAATTACAATTTTTCTATGCAACAAGCACCACTAAATAGGCCTATGTGATTTCACCATCTGAATTATATAAATATAAAACAGCCATGGTGGCATCCATCTTGCTTCTCCCAAACCACACCTTGGTTAGGTATTTAATAGGCATTGGGCTTGTGAATGATGAACACTGGATACCAACAGTTAACTTGCAATGCCATTGGGGTTAGCTGATTTGGAAAGTAACCAGTGCAGGAACAACAAATCTATGCTGAGAAATTTAAATTCCTTAATACCATTTTAATGTAAGTTCATATGAACATGCTTTGCATTAAGACTCTGCCATTATGGAGGTGGTACAATTGCTTCCGAAAGCTTGTTGAATAAGGTCCCAAGATTTGTTATTTTTAAAAAGGTTTCCTGATGGCTTTTTTTTTCATTTTTAACTTTTTAGGCAAATAAAGTGGTTGAGCTCCCTTAGGTCCCCAGTCACTGCTTTTCTCTGATGGATAAATAAGGGAGAAAAAAAACTGTAAATATTTTAGATGGAGTGACTAGGACAACTGTATGCTGGAAACGTCTGCAATGTTGGGCCAGAATTGACACCTTCTGGTGGATACCATTGTTGGTATAAAGAAATGCTAAGCAAGTTGTACACCCCTGGATGTTTGCAAATAAAGCCAAGCAAGTCCTAATTGCCCATATCTGGGTCAAAAGACCTTTTCTAGGTGTTTCTTAGTGCTGTGAGAGCCTTTGATGTTTGAGTGTTAGGAGTTACTTTCTGTCCAGCAATGTTATTTGCAGCAGCAAGGAAAACTAAGAAATAGCAGCAGACCCTGCTTCCCTTTAGTCTCGCAGCCTAAGATACTTTATTGGCATCCCCAGCACACACTGTGAGGCTGTGCACAGCTTAAGGGCATTCTAGAGGCAGATGAGTTCCTGACTCTTTTTTGCGACCTAAATATCTGCTAGGGCTTTGAGGCCCCTACTCACAGTCCTCAGTGCCTGTTGTAGTTTTAAGCTTGGCTTCTTCTGATTTACTGTTGCCTACCTTGTCTGTTTCTGATCCTGTAAATTTATGCTGCCTGGACTGACCTTTTGCCTTTTACCCCACTTGTGTTTTGCCCTTGTGTATATCATCTGGTTGATGGATTACCTGTGTATGACCTCTGGCTCTGTATTCTGGATTTGTCTCTGTTGGAATTTTGGTACTGCTTTTAATGTGGGCTCCTGATCCTCTGCCAGCCCATTCCCAGGCACCATCCCTTACGCACAAAGTCCCGGGGCAACCGCGTGCTGGGAAACACAACCACTCTCACGAGGCTGAGCAGGGTTTGGTATAGGTGAAGAGTATGGTGTTAGATTGGGGGACTGGTGTCAGGCGAGGACTGGTGCTGGACAAGGGTCTTACATTGAGACTTCAGAATTGTTACCTGGATGCTTTTGCTTCTGAATTAGGATGTTAATGTCTCATCCTTGGGGAAGGAACACAGACTTTCCCTTGAGAACCTGGTGGTATCTTGGTATCTTCCACCATGGGCATGAAGGGCTTGGACCAGCGTTAAAGTTATTTTACTGACTATGGGTCCACTTTAAGGTGTACGTTTATTAATAAAGAACATAACAAAAGCAAGAATGTGCTTTTTTCCCCTTTCCCCTTAGACGCCAGGTAAAACTATTTGCACAAAGCCATTCCACGGATAAAGTTTCCTTGAAACAAAGACAAAAGCAAAATGTTTTTTTCCCCAAACGGTAACAATAGTCCTAATGTCACTGGTTCACATTCCTTTTTATAACATTTTCTGTTGGTTTTCATTGGAATAAATTCCTGATCCTTTCAGGTTACGATTGTAGTTTTGAAAGTGGTAACAATAAACTCTGAAAATCATTTAGTGGCATTTTATAAGACATCAAATCACTATCAAATATGGAGAAAATCAATGCAGGTCACAGAACTCTGATTTATTGTTTCCTTAGAGAACGCGGATTGTATAGTACGGCAGGTTACAGCACCGCTTTTTTCTAAACTTAAAAGCCCAGTAAACAAACAGCCATCATCAACTTTCCATCAAGTTGAGGGCTCCACGGACTCTATGAGCCGGGCTAAAAGCTATTTAATTGCTCAGGCCCCATCTGGCAGGGACACTCGAAAAAATACTGAAAGCAGAACTAAGAGAACTGAAAACCCACAGCCCAAATAGAAACATGAAACAGACTAAATTACAGTACAATTTCTTCTTTTGGATAAAATGGGAAAAAGCTGCCTCAAATTCATACAGAGTAGTAGCCTGGCTCATACATGTTTAGGCATCCCATGTCATTTGTATTCCAGTTACTGAGCAGCTACAATAAGTCACAGCCATTTGTTTGTACAATAGGGCATAGGGGGTGATAATAAATTGAAAAATAATAAAAATATTTCTTTATATGTTTAACAAAATTACTCTCTCTGTTGAAGATGTTGATCACAATTAGCAGACTTGGTAGATTATATATTTCTTTCCAAAGAGATTCCCTTCAATTTTAGCTTCAAAGGGAAGCTGGAGGTGAGAATAAAAGCAGTATTGTGGGCATAATGAGAAGTGTCAGGCAGGGTTTGGGTGTGTCTTCTTTATATCCCCTTCTTATAGTCCCATAAATTCATCTTAACCCTCCCACCTAGACTGTAAGCTCCTTTGAGCAGGGTCCTCTCCTCCTCCTGTCATTGCTTATATCTGTCATTTGCAGTCCCTATTTAATGTACAGTGCTGCATAATATGTTGGCGCTATATAAATACTGTTTCTTATTATTATTAACCCTGCCCTGGAAATGCACCTTCTAGTGATGGTGTTGCAAAAATGTTGAACTTGCTCTTGAAAATATATGGTGGTGAGCGGTGAGGTTATGTGCATTGTCACTTTGATTTACAATCCTGTGGGTCAGCATGCAGTCACACATAGTCCTCTTTCATGCTTTCTGGATTAACAGTTCTACTTTTGATGCTAAAACCCTTCCAATGTAAACTGCAATGCCTGGGAGGGGGAGAGTGAGATATAAAAGAACAATGATTTGGCTCAGTAGGGAAGGAAAAGATTTTTGGTTACTATGTGAGGTTTTTGCATCACATAACTGGATTTGATTCTTGATTTTGTTATACAGAAACCTTTAGTTGTACTTTAAAAACAGCCCTATGTAGATGATCTTACAATAAATAATAATCCCCCATTTATTTTTGCTATATCAGAGTAATTATTATTAGTAGTAGTCCTATACAACTGTATTTATCCCTTGTATTTTGTTTTTTGCTTTTGTTTTTATCAGTCAGTATACCTGAACATGCCATGTCAAACATGTTCGGCAATACCCTTTTTATCCATGTTCACTTCTTCATAATGGAAAAAAAATCTCAATACCAGCTATTGAAATTAAAATAAAAAAGCAATTTACTGAATGTATCATCTAATCAGTCTGTCTGTCATTTGCAACCTCTATTTATTGTACAGCACTGCGTAATATGTTGGCGCTATATACAGTTTAATAAAAATAACATTATAAATGTTCATAATAATAATTAAAAACATATCTGTTGATATAAAAAATAGTATGTGGTCTCCCTCCAGTAGCCAATTTTTGAATAATAATAAAAATAAATAATATTACATTTAATAAAAATCATAATAATAATGCTCATATATTGATTAAAAACATATCTGTTGATATAAAAAATAAAATGTGAGCTCCCTCCAGTAGCCATTTCTGTAACTAATGGCTTAGTATTGGCCACATGGTTTCTGACAATACCCTTTTGAGGTTGAATGTTGACAACTCTTTTATTTATTAATTGCTTCTGATGTTTGCCATACTGATTCATGTTAGAAGTACATTTTAAAATAATAACTCCACTTAAGAGATGTGTACCATAATTATCTGCCCTTTTCCAGGTACCTCTTTGCATAATTTGATGTTGCTTTTAATGCCTCTGTATTCTAGCTGGAGATTCTCTGAGAATAAGATGATGAGTGTCTCTCTTTCAGCAAGTCTCTTGCTGTAAATCACTAGAGTGCTATTTAGTATGACCGAACTGATTAAAGGTTCTTGTAGAATCTAATGCTGGAATTATGCAAATGAATGATCAGCTTAATCGTAACTAGCGGGATTTAAAAGTAGGATGTTACTGTTTAATCTTCTTTTTTTTTTTGGTTACATGTGACAGGTTTTGTGTCATTGGAAAATAGATAAAGCTGTTCTTATTAAAATAAAATAAACAAAACTGCTTTAAAAAATGAAAAACATATACACAATTTGTACACTACACTACATGCATGAAAGGCATATAAAATAAAACCACAGGGTTCTTTCTTCTCCTATTTTTTTAATGATTCTCAATGATTAATGATTAAAAAACAAATCTGGCTGCAATATTCATTTCTTTTCTGGTGCTATAAATTACATCCATCTCTAGATGTGCTCAGTCTTTGGAGCTGAATGATATATGAGGTCATTCAGTCCAGAGGACTGAGAACGTTCTATGAGTACAGAGAGTCACATGCAGTCACCCTGGACATAAAATCATGTAGCCATATCAGGATCTCCAACTTCATTATGGAGGATCACTACCAAAAAGACCAAAATGGAAGAGGGCCCTTATATTATTTATTGTAATCAAATTTTAAAGCTTTTATGTTTATATATGTGTATTTTAAATATATATACAAGTGTTGGTCGAATATCTCACTATTCGATTCAACAGCTATTCGATTGAATAGGGGGATTTTGTTTGGGTGATCAAACGTTGAATTTGAACACCATTAAAGTCCATAGGGGGAAAAATCAGGTTATTTTTAGTGTAGAACTGCAAGAGCAATCAAGGGAATGGAGCTGACAGCTCCGCTCCCCTGATTGCTCTTGCAGTCCTAGCATAACTATAGTATGTGTTCTTGGATAGAGATTCTCTATCACTGTGATAGGCTGGGGAAAGGAAAATCCTGATGACGCTTGAGCTGTCATCGGGGTTTACCTTTCCTGAGCCAATCAAGGAGCACTAGAGGTGTAGAATGGGGAGACTTGTCCCCATATACCCTCTAGTGCCCGGGGATCCCACACTAACAGGAGGATTCCCACGGCTGCACAGCTGTGGGAATCCTCCTGTCAGTGTGGGATCCCCGCGCACTAGAGGTTAAATGGGGTTATCCCACATCCTGTCATTGTGGGATAACCTGTAAAAAAATAAAAGTTTGTTACACAAATCACACAAAAAGTTGAATGCCAAGTTTTTTGGGTCGGGTCTATCTGAATTCGAACAGCCATATTCGGGTTGAATATAAGGACAACCCAAATTCGAACACCAACACTAATATATATCTAATCTTTTTTTTACAAATTCAGAGCACAGCAGTATTGGATATTTTATTGATTGAAGTGAAAGTAAACATAAATTACCAGTATTATTATATATGACCAAAGTATATACATATCCACAAAACAAAAGCATTAGAAGCCGTAGAAAGTTGTAGAAAGTATCTTAGGCCTACCTCATTTTGGGTCTGATGCATTATAAGCAACATCAAGCTCTATCCTACTGATATATGCTGTGCATGGTGGTTATTTTCATCCATATGCTTTCCTTTGTTTCAATCATTTATGCATAGCATCTCGTGTGGGTGTTCAGCACCATCCACACCTTCAGCTTCAAACCTGTATCCCAATTCCTATAAATCTGCATTAATAATTTATGCGGTAATCTCCTCTGGTGTAATAGTTAGCAGTGTTCTATTTTATAACAGATTATTTTTCAATTCTAAAATTTTAGAATTGAAAAATAATCTGCAAACAAAAACTACAAACCTCTGTAGTGCCAGGGCCAGTATATGCAGATCAGGTGAATGGTAGGTATGCCTGGACCCAACGTATGATCAGTGCAGGGCAAAAGAATTCAAAAGGTAGCACCAAGCCTCAGCATTTACAAACTGTGACTAGGTTTAACCAGGATGAGCCATTCTTTCCATTTTTATAGCAGTTGATTGCTATTCTTAGCTCCTAATCACCTGTAGCCTATATTTTAGCACCTTTAATAGCACAGCAAATTCTTTAATATGAACATGGTTCTGGACCTAGAAAAAAAATTCCCACATCGTCCGGCAGTACTACTAAATAGAGGAAGCTTTTCATCAGTATTTCTAATATCTAGATCTATTATCTACTGACCACCAAAAACAAAAGAAAATTGATTTTGATGCACTTCATGAAAAAAAAGACTTAATATGCATGAATGTAGTTTGTGATTGCTTTTCACAGATAATTGTTAATGTAGCTGGAGCAGCAAAGCGACTCAGAAAAGTGTCTTAGTCCTGTTTTGTATGAACACCAAAACTGGTATAATTAAAAGAATAATTAGTAGCAAACTCATTGGTTATAGCAGCTGCCGCTTGCCGGATAATTGCAGTAGCATACATTTTTATAACCTGTTATTTCCTATGAAAGGAAGCATTTCTGTGTAGGTTATTTGTTTACTCCTTTGCAACACGGTCCCTGCATATTATATACAGTATGGGTGTTTTTACAAATCAGTTGTTAGTTATAAAATTGGAAAAAATATGGAATTATACAAAATTGGTCTGTAGTAGGTTGGGGGAATTATTATGAAATATTATATATTACCAGAAAAAAAGATGTTTGAATAAATGTTTTGTATTAAAGTGAAACAGCAGTATTGATGTACTGTATCCTGGCCCATGCAAAGAATATATTCCCCTTTCCCTGGATATTGCCTATAAAGTCATTGATTGGCTTGTCTTCTAAGCCTGGATGTACTGTACACGACAGTCTGTATTCAATACTATGGAATGTTTGCACTTCACCATAACATCTTGACAGTGTTCTTTCTGTGCCTACTACTATCAGGGCACATCTGGCTTCTCCTGGCCCTGGATGGATGGCCATGCTATGGAGAAGATTGTTCCTGAATACCTTCTTTTGAAGATAAAGATTAATCCTGGGCTCATCTCTAAGCATGCCCAAAATAAGACCTTTTTGTCCAATATCTGGATTCACAAAGTTTAGTCTTGAAAGCGGAACACAAGCTTAAAATAAAATGTTGTGCAGGCAGGTCCTTTACCAGATCACATTTTTGTAATTGAACTTACATGCATATGCACTTCAGTCTACTTTAAAAATTAAACTGCAAATAGGTTTTCTTGCAGAAGGGACATCACCTGTTGTCTTGCAATAAAAATCTTGCCTGCTCACATTTTTTAGTGTGGAACTGTAGTTTTACCTTAAAGATCAGGGTTGTGATGTCTCTAAAGAACAAGGGAGAGCAGCAAGAAGTCCCCGCTATGTGAGAGGTTAGAATATGGGAGGTTGTGAACATATTGGCTTATTTTGCCTGGTTTCTTTACATTGGCAGATATAAAAGACAATTATTACAGCTCTGCAATTGTATATTTATATAAATGTAAAAATAAATGTAAGCAGTGGAGGCGCCCTGTAAGCGTAAAAAGCAGTGCAATGGAATTGATTTAGTTTGTAAACTTATTAATGTGAACTTTCTGCAGGGGGTAAACTTTAAGCTTAGTGAATCTGGTATAAATTCACTAGAAAAAGAATATGCAATTATGTGCAAACAAGCCCTAAAAAACATGAATGCTCTTTGCACAACAACTGGGTGGATGCCATCTGCAGAGCTGCACCTTATTTAATAGGCTATGTGAATTATCCTTTGCAACCTTGTAATATAAAAATCTTAAATGTCTCTTGTAAAACAGTTTGAATATATCAGTTTCTGTGCTGTGTGTTGATAGGAAGATAAATCATAGTGATACTGGGGTGATCTCATGTTCTGTGCACTGTGCCTGATCTGTTATTCAAGTTAAGGTTTGTATATTTATAGGTTTATAGTGTTGAACAAGTATACATCTTTTATTGGTAAACCTGTTCAAATGAAATCATTTCATTCATATAGATTCACTTGCAATTGGCTTTCTTTAAAGTTCAGTCTATTGCATCCAACTCTCCCACATAAATCTGCTAGCATTGCCAATGTAATATGCTGTAACAAAGGGTCAGTGAATTGTGTAGGTTGGTGGATTAGCCTCTTGGCTTACTGTTCATTAAATATTAAGGCACAGCACAAATATGTAAATTAATTGTATGTTTAGCAATTACAATTTATTGTAGTATTTACAGATGTGGGGAGCTGGACCCTAGCCAGAACTTATTTGGAGATCTTCCCAATTGGAAGTCCATCAGTTACTAAAACACAATTAGCACAAATGCTACTAGTTAAAATTCTTTCAAGATAGATAAAGCTTTTTGATCTTGCCTTAACATACATTCCAAGGTTTTTACATAAGGTTTACAGGAAAATGATTTTAGTGCATTAAATGTATGGGGCTAGTGGAAGCCTTCATGACTGGGAGGGGATAGGGAACAGGCAGTTGAAGGGTTAAGTTGTGGTGGTTTGGGGGGGGGGGGGTAGTTAATGAGAGTAACGGGTGATGTAGCAGTGGGATGGGAAGAGTTATAATGGCTGGAAACTGAAGAAATAAAATAATTGTTAGTGGGGTAGGGAGAGAAAAAGTTTCCTGCCCATCAGTCCCCGTTTTTGTAAGTAGGATAAGGCGGTGAGGTCCTCAGGGAATTTGGTCTTGTCTAATGTTTTCAGTGGGGGTGAGAGACTATCTTTGGTTTGGAGTCTCTGAAATATGTTGATAAAGGAGGGATGGAGTGGTTTTTTGGATTACAGGGCTGCGAGTATATTGTTCCCGAGCTGGGTGGTTGCTGCTGGAAGCATATATATCACGGTGGTGCAAACATGATAGGGTTAAAAGAACATGTTATTTCCAACTCCTTTTACTTTCAAGTATCGGGAACTCTCCAGCATAATTCTGACACTGTAAAGTGGCAGAGATGTGATGGTTAACTGCGTTGTAAGAGGACCTAATTCCTTCTGATTCCACCAAGAACCATCTGTGTGGCCTCCCCCGACATACAAACACAAGATAAGATTACTGTTATTACCATTATTTGATCTCATGCATTCTGAAGAACATTAGCTCCTGCCTAATACACTGAGAAGGGAAATTATATTAAACAGTGTGTGAATTCATAGGAGAAATTTGCCACAGGCCCATGGAAATGCCAGCACGTTTATCATTATTACTTCTTCATGGCGTCATAAAAGAATCTTATGAAAATGAGTGGGTGAAAATTAGGTAATAAAGAGAACTCATGAACAAAATTGACCTTGGACTATTTGTAGTTACAATTGAATGAAGCGTAGGATTGTGACATGCAGCTGGATTTATCAGGCATGTTAATTAAAACTAATATTAGCCTAGCAATTTGTTCAATTTAAAAGGTATTTTATAGAGAAATGAGAATTCCAAATTAAAAAATAAATCAACTGTTGTACTGTAATTCTTCAACACACATGGTTATCAATAAACACTGCTCACTTAATACACAGCTCACTACAATACTCTCATCAGCCATCAGACTTTTATTTTTTTTACCCAAAATAACCTTTTTTTTTATCTATCTCCTATTTGGCATCTGTAAACGTAATGTAAACGTAATTCTCCCAATGTAATATGTAAGAAATAATGGAAGATATGACGTCATCAATAGCTCACTTTGCAGCCCATTGTGTTTACAAAGGTTCTTCTCTTGCTTCCTCTGTGATAGAATTACTTTTCCTAGGCTTTCTTCCCGAAGAGCGATGCCCCCCTTGCCATTGGTACTATTGACCCATACCTTTCTATCTTATTCCATATGTCTATGAATCCTTTCTTCCTGCTCTATCATAATAAATGCATGCTTTTACATTTCCTAAATTTAGCAGTCATCTATACCAAAGAAAATCCTCTATGACCCTACCACAGCTTTGTCTTTACTCCCATTCTCCTTCAAATTACTTGAGCTACTCCAAGGTAATGGAACCATCTAGGGAAAGATGAAAGTCTACCTAGTATAGACATGAATAAAATGTTGAATGAGGGTCTAACCCTTCTGAACATTATCAAAGGGTTTTAGGCAGACCTCTAAAGTAAGGTTTATGGTTGTTTATTATTTAACATTATATGTTGTGGGGTTACTGTAATTCTTTTGTGTAGGGGTTTATTGCTGTGTAAAAGGTAGCCTATTTAGCATTATGTTTATTTATTCTCCATGTGAATGGCCCAACTTGAAAATGATAATTACAACAGTTATACGTTTGGTAACACAAAAATAGAATATGTAAAGGGATTTTGAAGGCATTAAGCACACATATCTATAGCAATAAAAGGAGAATATTTATTTACAACATAACTAAAATCAACATTCATTGCTAGACAAATTATACTGACATTAGAACATCATCTCTTCCAAAATTGTTTTGATTGAAATTGACGCATTTCGCAGATGGACAAAGCTGCTTCATCAGTAAGAGAGGTTGCAGAAACATGACATGACAAATAAAGTACCAAGAGTTGAGTGTATGGTCAGGTTTGGCACTGCTAGTCTAACATGTCATGTTTCTGCACCCTCTCCTCCTGATGAAGCAGCTTTGTCCATCTGCGAAACGTGAAAAGTTTAATCGTGTGGCAATTTAAATCATAACAATTTTGGAACAAATTATGTTATATTGTCAGTACAGTTTGACTAGCAAATAATGTTGATTTTAATTTTGTTGTGAATAAATGTTATACTTTATTGCTTAATATCAATATATATATATTATCTCAATAAAAGCATAACACTTGAAATTAATTTGTGTATCTTTTTTTTTAGTGTGATGCATTTCTTTTTATGTTGGAATTACTGAAAAATGTTAGAAAAACTGAGGATTTTTAACAAACATCAGTTCTGTGTTTCTTTTAGGCCCAGCAATATACTGAGACAGAGGATTGTACGTCCAACAGACCAAACACCTAAACACAGGCCAAGAACCTGGTATTGCAGCACACGGGGATGCAAAGACCTGAACATCAAGGTGAGAAAAAAAACCTCAATGAACGAATGGCCCAACATATGCAAACGTTTTCCTACATTTGAAGAAAATGGCTATTTTTTCCAGGACAAGGAGGTGCATATTTTGGTAGGAGAAGATAACTGGTTTGCAAGAGGTGTGAAAGAGGCCATCTATGTCAAATTAGATCAACCAACTCAGAACAGGGGTGGCGGGCCTTTGACAACATTCGTCTTTCACCTGTAATGTGGTTTTAACATCTCTACCCCAGTATTTTGACAATAATTCACAGCTACAGATGTGTGATTCGAAGTTTTATCACCTATGCAGACTTCCTGACAACAAAGAACACATTTCACACCTCCTAGTCTTGAATAATCAATATCTGCAGTGCCACATTCCATGGTGGTTTGAATAAGGCATTTGTGCCTTGTGGATATAAATGCTTGGGTATTTCCTGGTAGAACTGATTAAGCAGCTTGGAGAACTGAAATATCATCAGCATACCAAGTCCTATTGAATGGGACTAGTACTAGCTAGACAAAAAAGAAAAAGAGTATATGGAATAAGAAGAAGAAGTATGAAATTCATGCATACCAAATGTTATAGTGTAAAATACTTTTAATAATAATTATTTACCAACTTTGTTTATGAAAAAAAACATACTCAAAACATGACAAAGGATTCCCTAGGCACTATGTCTTAGCTAAAGAAACAATGTAGCATATGCTGCATGTTTGGAGGTTTAATTTTTTTTTTATTGAAAATGTAGACTAAAAGTTTAGTCATTTAAAATGAAGGTCATTTAGTTTTGTATATATATTTCAGTTTAATACAGTGTTTCTCAACCAGGGTTCCCCAGAGGATGCAATTAGCATTTTTTCTTTTTCTTGTGTCAATTACTACTAATACCAAGGATTTTTTTGGTCATCTAAAAGAGTGACATTCTTCCTACTAGCCAGCAATATAAGAGGCGTTGTTCCTACTGACCACCACACTCATGTACTGTGAGCTGTGGATATTCCTTAAAGACCTGAAAGTCATTTTAAAGGTTCCCCCATGTTACAGAGTTAGAGAAAGGCTAGCATAACAACAGGCTTTTTACATCAAACTGCGGAGATGTGAATGTTGAATCAAAAAAAAAAAATGAGTATGCAGTGTTTTGTATTTACCTTTATATATTTTTTCAATTGTATGTTTTAGGCTCTGACCCTAGCAAATAAAGAATGAAGATTCATACAAACTTTACACATTTACTTTACCATAAACTAAGAATCTAGCACCATATTCATTATGACAAAGTGGCAAATTGAAAGCACAGAGACCTTTCTTCTACAATCCTGAAAGCTAGTCTGTAATTGCACTCAGCCACCACAATTTATATTTAAATATAAGGTGGACTGACCCCATTAGGAAGTCAATACAACTCCTGCTGTGCATTCAATGAAAGTTAGAACATGTGAATTAGAGTTCATCTGTCTGCTGGAGTACTATGTACAAAGATGGAATCTTTGTCTTACCATTGTATGTATTTTATGAAATTACAAATAATATTTTGGACACAGGCAGAGTTGAAAATTAATTTGAAGTTGGTAGGGGGCAGTTGGAACAAAAACAAAAGTAAAGATGTTATGAAACTATTTATTAATGAAAAAGCTGTATGCGTCAAAGTAAAGCAAATCTGATTGTTTGTCGTCTGCTTATGCTTCTTTATATTTCAAATGTTCTGGAAAATATATATTAGTTATATTTATGGCTTGTATCTTTAAATGCAGATTATGGAGGGGGGGAGGGTACAACTGCTATGGCAACTGGGGTAAATTTGATATAATTGTATAAATGATGCTTAAAACAGACCAATCATTCTAATTCTATTACTATGTAAAAGTGTGGCTGTCCCACAGGTTACTGTGTTTTGTTATTTCTTTTTTTACTACCTTTGTCAGTGATTCCTACCATGCCTAACAGCACTGATATTGCTTCCTCACCTTTATCACGTATTTTCTCTTTTACCCTCACACCCCCTAATAAAACTCACAGGCCACAATTTGGAACTAAATGGTCTTGTTTTATACACAACTAATTTATACATATAACACATATACTCACATCAATAACCCCCATAACACAGCAGAGTTTTCAACCAACATTGTCTATTTTTAAACTAGGGGCACCCCTTATTGGTTGCAGGATTTTGAGGGCATTGACCCAAACAAAACACTGCTTTTGGGTCCACCCCCTGGAATGATTCTCCCGTTCCCAGGCACCACCCCTGCTTCGGGAATTAAATTACTCAGATCCTCGACTTCCTGAACCTTGACTTCGCCACTTGCACAACCATGCAGGGAAACGTGGGAAAATGCCCCATTAAAATCAATGGACACGTTTACCCACATTAACCCCTGCGGTTTAATTTTTAAAACGTTGCAAGGAGCGCTAGGTGCTTGGTCTACACGGACTGTTTCCCCAGTGTTAAACCTGAGGCTTTAAAGCCCATTTTTGAAATTTTCATGCATTCCAATGGGCTAATCTACACATGTTTCCTTGAGGCATGTTTTTGAGCGTTATAGATAACGTTCCTTGCAGCGTTTTAAAAATTAAAACGTGGGTAAACACAGGTAACACGGGTAAACATGTCCATTGATTTTGATGGGGGCGTTTTCCTGTGTTTATAAATGCTTGAAAAAATAATCGTGGTAAAACATAGATGTTTTCCAGTGGTTTTAAGGCAAGCTTAAAAATGCCAGAATTTCAAATAAAGGCTTTTAAAGCCTCAGGTTAAACACTGTGGAAACACTCAATGTAGACTAAGCCTTTAGTTGGGCTTTAGTTGGCAAAAAGGAGATATCAATCTGAAGAGTCAAAAAGTAGACAGAATGCTTAAATTGTAAAAAAAAAAATTGTGGCTTATAAAACAATTACTATGTATATTTTAATGCTATGCTTTTGAAAAATATTTTATTCAATAATATATATATTCAATAATATAGCTTCAGCTTGACTAGACATGGATGGTACGTATGGTGAACATAGGAGAGAACATGAAAGTGTGACCTTACATGTCAGTATATATGAAGATAAATGGATAGCAATGTTGGGTTTTATGAATGTAACATATGTAACTGTTTCATTAATTAGATCCCTAATAGACACTGATTGCATGTCCAAGATGAACAGCCCTTCAAAATGTGATCCAATTAACAACACTGCAAAATGTGCTGTCATTAAAGTCACTGGTCATTCATGGTTCTTGACTTCAATAATGCAATTTAATTGTGTTCTTAACCATTGTCCTAGCAATTCAGATTATATTAATATCCCTGCTCTGATTTTGATGAGAAATGTGTTTCTAAGGGCTTTAATTGTTAGCCTGGTTAGAAAGGAATAAAGCTGAAGGTTTTACCTTCCATGATTTTTCTATTTACACATTATAAACATGCTAATGACATTTTTAAATAAACCTTTCAGTTCTCATTACATGCAATTTTTTCAGAGCCAGTGATGTCATCATTGAGTCTCTGAGTTTCTTTATGCAATGCAGGCAGATCATTCTTGGATAGAGGGACCGGCGTCTTCTTTAAAAATCCTTCTTTCAACATGCAAATATCACATGCAAAGTATTCCACTTCAAGGTTATTGCAAAGGAAATGGGAAGCTCTTTAGGTCTGTAGGAAAGGTTAACTTCTACAAAAGGAATTTAAAATGTGCTAGGTTCTAGCTATCCCTTTAGATTACTTTTGTGCATTTACTTATTATTGTAAATGCACAAAATAAAATCAAAGCATTCATTTCATACACGTTCAATAAAAGTAACACCAAAATTTGTTGTTTCAGGGAATATCTAATTGCTTTGTAGCAGGGGTGCCCAACAGATGGATCACGATCTACCGGTAGATCGCAAAGGCAACGCGAGTAGATTACGGAGCCCTGCCTTTCAAAATGAAAATTGTTGGTAGATCATTTTGACTTGGTCATTTGAAAAGTAGCTTGCAAGTCAAAAAAGTGTGGGTACCCCTGGTTTATAAAGACCAGGAAGGAATTTTTTCCCCTATTGGAGCAAATTGGACCATACGTTTTTTTGCCTTACTCCAGGGCAAGCTGATGGTTACACTGTTTTGAGGATGCAGTTTTTGATTTGTTTTTTTTCTTTTTTGTTACGCTTGATGGACATGTCTCTTTTTTCAGCCTATTGCTATGTTCAGATTGGTGGTGAAGTTCCTCACAATCCTGAACCACTTCCTTAGGTAAGACGCTACATCTAGCATCTCACCAGTGGCCACCTATACAGAATAAATGGGGATGACAGTAAAGGATTTAATAGCCAGATTTGTTTTACAACAAACCTCACCCTGCACTCTTCAAGTCAGTTTCTTTCTCTATAACTTTTATTGGTGTCTCCTAGCTCTTGTAATTGCATAAAACAAATCTCATACATGACAAGTAAATCGTGGGCAATTACTGTATTTTATAAGCAAGAGGGAATATTTAAATTCTTGGATAAGCCCAATTGTCATGGGTTATATCGAATATAATTATGACTTCCAAGTGTGGAATGCATATAAGATACACTAATCCTTTATGTTTTTAGTAAAGCATGACCTAAATAGACTAAGCAGCTCATGGGAGCTCATATTAGACCTCAAATGCTCCCACATGCCATCCATAACAAATAAAATAGTAATTAAAGCACAACATGTACACTACCAGTTCCAGCAGTGTTATAACACAATTTTTGGAGTTCATTTCTTTACCACATTTCCTAACTTTTTAGATATAATTAAGCTTTTTTACTCTTTCCATCAAAGAATACTTTGGTTCTAAGTGCTAACAGTTAACCCCTGTTTATGTGTAGGACTTTATGCACACGTATCAATAGTACAGAAACCTAGATTACACTAACAAGAAATGATTTAGTTGATGTGCACTCACATACTGGTAAAATCTATATACAATATCTGTGTATCTATATTCTGTAAATTTTTAATGTGTGTGTGTGTATGTATAACATGTTGTGATAGGAGCACTGGAAAATCCAGTTGGGGTAGAAAGAATGCCATGGGTACCTGAGAAACCTAAATAACAAGTGTGTCTATAAATATCCTCCCATCCATTCCACCCATCACCCTTACTTTAAGATATTTTTACCAAAACCGGGTAGCTTGGTGGCTCAGAGGTTAGCGCTCTGGCTTTTACAGGTTCGTATCTCAGCCTGGACACTAACTGCACGGAGTTTGCAGGTTCTCCCCGTGTTTGCGTGGGTTTCCTCTGAGTACTCCAGTTTCCTCCCACATTCCAAAAACATGCAGTTAGGTTAATTGGCTCCCAACCAAAATTGACCTTAGACTGTTAAAAGACATATGACTATGGCAGAGACATTAGATTGTCAGACCCTTTGAGGGACAACTAGTGACATGACTATGGACTTTGTACAGCACTGTGTAATACGTTGGCGCTATATAAATACTGTGTAATGATAACAATAAAAAAATCCAGCATCCATGACCCTTACCAACAGTTTTGCTGGATGTCCTCCTTTAGATCCCATGCCAGCTATCAATAAGAGGGGGTGGGAAGGTAGTTAGACTTAAGTTACATTCACACGTCCAATTGTTCTCGCCCGAACATCGGCTCAGGGCCAATATCGGATGAGAATCTGGCGTGTGTACAGCGCCCATCATCTATCGTCCAAATGACTGTCTTGGCGGATCCATGGACGATGGACGACGAACGATCCAATGCAAGCGAAAGGGGAGAGTGCGAAGCGGGGTGCCGCCCTGTCGTTCTCCCCCTCCCCTCTGCATAGAGCAGAACGGTGCTGTTCATGCATCGTGCAGTCCTAAGTCTCTGGAAAGGATCGTGAAAGATCCTATCCAATAACTGTAATTGCAGGTGTGTATGCGGCTTTATTCTGAAGAACAACTTAAAGTAAAGGACATTTATGCCACTTCAGTGATTCTCTGATGGAAAAGGGAAGGGTATTACAAGCAGGATAGGATAGGATAAATTTGGCCACAGGGAACTAGTCGGTTCCTCCTAAAACCTCCACTCCAGATAAAAGCTTTTTAGTTTAGCTCAAGCTGACAACGGCACTATTTCTCAAATACATGCTCTCTTTAAATGTCTTAGTAAGCCGAATGTATGCACCAATGGGAAGAGTAGTTTGGGATAGGAAAGTGTGTCTTACCAGCACCTTTTCATGAAGCAGGGGACACCTAATCTAGTGTTGCAGATTTCTCCTTTGGGATCCAATGCCAGATATCAGATTGAGGGAGGTGGTAAGATAATAACATTTTGGCACCATGAAGTAATCAGGGACAATTATGCCACTTACTCTTTAAAAGTATTGAAAATCATGGGAATGCCAATGCATGTTGCCATTGGAAGAAACAATGTAGTCTTTCAAGTCACATCTACTATTTTTTGGGACACCTGGTTTAATGCGTCAATTTTTCCTGATGGAAGAGGAAAGTTTATTGCATAAGGCCAGGTAAGGACAAGATAGCATTTGTTTTTATGGGTTATGTTTTATTGCTGTTGACAAGCTGTCTTTATGTAAAACTGCAAATGCTTCTGTGTGATATATATGAATTTATGTGATGTATATAGAGAACCTCACTAATGGCTGTCTAGCCCAAGAGATGGCAAGTGTAAAATTGATGTCATTAAATATGTAATAAAAGTATGTATACAAAACTGATTCTATAGAAAGTAATCTGTCCATGAGACGATTATGGGTAAACCGAATAATGAGACAGAATAATAATACTCTGTTATGAATTATCTACTGTAAATTACATCATTTAGGTAATCCAAGAAGTAATAACACTCTTGTACTTATCTAGTTTTCAGAAATGTTTCACAGCTATGAATAATGGATGAAACGGAATTCTCTAGCAATTCTGAAACTCTGGAAAGCCCATGAGAGGGACTTCATCAAAAATTCCCTGTTACAGACCCTCACCTCACTTTATTAAACACAGCAATCACTCAACCACTGAAAAAATGAACAAGTATCTATCAGCTTAGGAATCAAGTTGGACAGAATGATTCATGCCTCTTAATTTGCTTGATTAAACCAGTAAAATGATCTATACATCTCTTTACCAGTGATCAGGACCATGCGTCCCAAATCCCAGATCAGACTAGCTTTTTAACCACAATAGAACCATGTGAGGTATATATGTTTCACAGAAATATTGAAAAATTCTGGTCCAGGATTGGTCCAGGTCCAGGATTCTGGTCCAGGACACTGATGTAAAGAAGTGTTCCTTTCGACAACTTTTATTATTCTTCTTATATTATTATTAATATTAATATTATTAATATTATTATTATTAACAACTTGTTTTTTCTACTGACTTCCATAGAGTAACGGGTAATTCATTTCATTGATCACCATAGTAGTGCTGTACTAAATCACGTTTGAGTTTGCTCCGGTTATCACTACACTCCACGTGGTAGGGGTGTAAAAAATGAAAACTTCTGTTGCAGTACAAGTTATGTCAACATCTCAGGTTTTAATTATTTTTTTAATAAGTCGATAGAACCACCCTGTGTGTTGCTAGCATTGGAATTGATGTAATGACAGTTTGTGCCATCAATATATATTTGTGTATACCACCCTGCAAAGGTATGTGTGAACAAAAGTCGAAAAACTCCCCATGAGTAATTATCAAATTAATTTTATTATAACTGAGTTGATTGTGTACTATGTATTGATTCACATATATGCTTATCATTAGAATTCTACTGTCTTTCATCTCACCCTCCTGATGAAGTTGAAATGAAAAGCATTGATGACTGAGAATACACTGTACTTGTGAGATATAAGGACGTTATATTCATGGTGGAGATTTTGGATATATATGGGTTCTTTCTGTACAAGTGTTTTTATATAATTTTTATTGTATTTGTTAATAAAATGTATGGGTTTTATGAATGGTTGTAAGTTTGATACTGTAAAAATCCCTATATGTTACAAAATAATTTTATGAGTTAGCTTGGGCTATGGTTCGAAGTTACCTAATATTTGGATACCATATTTTTGGATTTTGGTGCTTCCAGTGTAAGGAGGCACTGCCCTGACCACCAACGTAAGGTAATACACTGACTCCAGTGGTGTAAACATGATTTATACTGATTGGCAATGTAAAAGGGGCACTAAACAGACCACCAGTGTAAGGGGCCCATTTGACCTTTTGCATTCAGTTGCAAAACATTCTGATTTTTTTTATAGCAAATTTTACTACTTGGATCAACAAAGCTAGATCGAGTGTAAGTACCATCACAATGCCCCTTTTTTGCCCCTTGAGGTTCCACAGGTTTAAACCTAACTACCCTTAACCAGGCAAGGCTTGTGCCTCCTTGGCCTTAGCCTGCCTTTTAACAAACTGTTCCAATCTGTGCTCCCTACTCAGTTTTTTAAAGCATATAATGATGGCTTAGATATGCCTACCAGCTCCCTGCAAGCCCACCTCAATTTAAACCTGAAGGAAAGGAGAGATCCCATGATCTGTGCCACGATAGGTTCTACTTTAAAACTTCTACACGTTTACCTGTACAAAACACTGGTCTCTCCTCAATCCTCTCCCATGACCCTGAATATAAGCCACCCAACATTTGCCCCTGGTATTTTAGACCCACTTTTTGACCAATGAATTGTTTTAAGACGTTTCCAGGCACCAAGACGTTTCCAGGCATGCATTTTTTTTGCCACAGGGAGCTAGATCTCCACTCCCGATCGACCTTTTAGATTCTGATCTCTTACTGGGCTGCGGCCTCTCATGTCTTATCACAATTTTCTCACTTTTACAAATATATGCTTTTCCTAACTGTCCTACATAGCCTTTTATCACCAAATTAATGTGCTAATGAGAAGAAAAGCTCTCTTACCTGTGCCAGATAGACCATACTGGTATTTTTGCTTATAAGACACCTATAGCAAATAGATCCCAGGAAATGAACTTAAACATTTTAAAGCAGTGGTTAGAACCCCAGCAGTTTTGCATAAATATTATCTATCCACCTTGAATAGATGGTGGAGATGTAAGACCGCAGTGGGCTCCATGTTGCATATTTTCTGGTGCTGCCTGAACTGGAAGAATTTTGGACTCAAGTGTATTGAATCACTTGCCACCTTATGGGGCTTCTCTTATAAAAAAAAACCTTCCTCTATGTGGCCATCAGACCCAATCCCTCTCCTTTTTCACCTTAATTTGTTGTCTTATAGGATATACAAAAGATCTCGTTTTGATTCACTTTAAAAGGAATCTCTGTACAGTTTCACTTGACCTAGGACTACTGGAACACGTACAGGTCCTTCCCAGAATACAGATTTCTAATGCTGACAAAGCCCAAACCTTTGGTAGCTTAGTTTAGCAGATGGTACCTTAGTGAGTCCATTGTACAATTCCATCCTTTCCTATTTTCCCAAACCTTAATATTTACCTGGTTGCGTCCCTTGCTTCTTCTAGACTCCTAGTATAGGTATCTCAAAGTTGTGATAGAAGCACTGGGAAAGCCATTTGGAATAGGAAATAGTGCCACGGGTTCCCAAGTCTGGCAAAAATTGACCTTCCTCACATTCCTCCTATCACCCTCTAACCAATCCTACATGTTTTTCAGCCCTCAGTCCCTCCGCAATTGGTTTTTATTCTTCTCTGCACCATCCTGTATTCTTTCTTTGCTCCAGTAAGGAGAAACCAGCAGGCGCTGCCCTCGTCGTCTGTCCTCTTCCTGCTTCTGGTTACATCACTTGACCTCGTACTGCGCAGGCGTGATATTTGGTAACATTTCCTCCTTAAATGTAAAAAAAAGCTAACTGCTCATGCGTGAGATTGGCCCTTTTTTTATTGCCTGGAAGGCCCCTTCTGCACAGAAGAAGCAGCCCGAAGCCACCTGGGATAAGTGAAGCAGGTATCCCAGGAGGCTATGGGCTTCCCATTAAGTCTTTACTGCCGTGGCAGAAAAGGCAGAGGGTAGGAGGCCTCCACTACTATTCTATTAAAAGAGTTTAAGGGAAAAAAAAAACAGTTTTTACTTAATAAACAATAAACAACAATAACAATAAAAGGGTTATCTATCATTTTGTTTATAGTAAAAATGTAGTGATAGGTCCGTTTTAAGAAGGACATGCAGATGTGTTTTATTTAATCTCATGCCAGCTATCAGTTAGAGGGGACTGGGAAGGTAGTAGTATTCTGCAAAACAGCTTGAATCAGGACAAATAATATGTTATTGTCCTTGATAGTAACCTTTTTCAAAATGTTGCTAACCTTGGGCATTCCAATGCATGTGGCCATACGGTGAGTCACTGTGGCCCTTCAAGTCACATCTACTGCTTTTGGGGACTTGGACGACTGTTCTATTAGGTATGTTTTGGTTGAAAAAGGGAAGTTTATTACATAAGGCCAGACAGAATAAGATATGATTTACAGGATAGGACTATAGGATTTAATTTTATGTGTTATGTTTTATTGCTGTGGACAAACTGCCTAAATAATGTAAAATTGCAGATGCATCTGTGTGGACTCTTTCATCCTTTATATAGTACCTCACTAATGGCTGCCTACCCAAGAGATAGTAAAAACAAAATTGATGTCATTAAAACACGTAATAACATTTTTAGTGTTCAAAACTGATTCTAAAGAAAGTAATCTGTCCATGAGACTATTATGGGTAAATCGATTAATGAGACAGAATATTATTTCTCTATTCTGATTTATCTACTTTAAATTACATCATTTAGAAAATCTGAGAAGTAATAATACTCTTAGGCTGTTTTAGTTTTCTAAAATGTTTCACAGCTTTGAATATGTAATGACATGGAATTCTCTAGTAACCCTAAAACACTGGAAAGCCCAAGAGAGGGACAATACCAAGAATTCCCTGGTACAGACACACTTTATTAAAACATTACAATCAATCAAAAATGGGAAAATGAACAAGTGTCTATTAGTTTGAGAATCAAGAGGGACAGAATGATTCATGCTTCCTAATCTGCCTGAATAAACCTGTGAAAAATTCTATATATCTGTTCACTAGTGACTGGTCAGGACTATGCAGCCCAAATCCCAGTTCGGAATTTGCAGCTATTTACCACAAAAAGCATGTGAGGTATATACTGTAATGTTTCAAAGAGCTGATATATAGGAAATGTATTTTAAAATGACATGGATCACTGCATTAAAATTGTGAAATAAATGAACAAAAACAAGAAAAACTGTAATGAGAGAAGCACAAGATTGCTACACTCCTTCTAAAAATGCTGGTTGCATAGCTGTTTTTGACAAACAGAAATTCAGAGTAAACTCAAAACTTCTGATTTTTGTACGTTTTGCAAGTCAGCAACCTAGAAAATATTTAAATTATTGAATTATCATGGCATATGGGCAACTAGTATTTTAGATATGTTGTCAGAAAAGGCCTTCAAGTCAAAACTCCAGATTTGGATAATTATTGCAGGTCAACGACTTAGAAAATGTTGAAGACATGATGGCAGGGCAACTAGTATTTTAAGGTGAGGTCAGCAATTGCAGCTTCCATATGTTGCCAGTACCATCTTCCTTTAAAATGAGTCCCCACTTTCCTATTTCAGAAATGATACAGAATATAGAAGAGTACTACATTACATCTGGTTAGTAATGTTACTCCCAAATTTTATTTTATTAATATTAACTAGTATTTATATAGCGCCTATATATTACGCAGCGCTGTACAAAGTCCATAGTCATGCCACTAAATGTCCCTAAAAGGAGCTCACAATCTAATGTCTCTACCATAGTCATATGTCATTATCACAGTCTAATGTCAATTTTTTGGCGAAATCAATTAATCTACTTGCATGTTTTTGAGATGTGAAAAAGTGCCCAGGGGAGACCCAGGCAAGCATGGGAACTCCTTGCAGAAAATAATCTGTCCGAGAATGGAACCTGTGACCTAGAGTGCTAGCTATTGAGCCAACCATGATGTACACATTTGAGCATTATTTATTTTTTTTTTTCAAACAGGATTTATATAGTGCCAACATATTACACAGTGCTGTACATTAAACAGGGATTAGGAGCTTAAATGTATATACAGTTTCCTATATACACCAATGCAAGGGGTCCCTTCATTAACAGGTAAGTTTTTGTAGCACTACACCTATTTAAGGAGGAACTACATTTAACACTACTGTAAACTGGCACTACACTGAACAACAATGTAAATAGGCATTACACTGACCACCATTGTAAGAGGTACTATATTGACCTCAACATAAATGGTACTTTAATTGCATCTCCCATCCTATTGTGTGTGAAATTCCCTCACCTACTAGATTGTAAGCTCTTCAGGACAGGGTCCTCTCCTCCTGTATCACTGTCTGTATTAGTCTGTCATTTGCAATCCCTATTTATTGTACAGCGCTGCATAATATGTTATAATATCGCTATATAAATCCTGTTTATTAATAATAATAATAATAATAATAATAATAATAGTCAATGTACAGGAACACCACAGTGACTACCAATTTAAAGCTGAACACTAGGATGACAGTCTGTTTTCACCTAGTCACCCCCTCCCCAAACACAGTACATTCATTTTTATCTTTTGCTTTAGTTATAAAACAATCAGCATAAATCTGAGCATTTCTTACCTATGTCATTATAACTCTCCAATTTGGAAAGTCCTCGGGCAGAAGAGGAACCCTAAATAAAAGAAGGTAGATTTAAAGTAGGGTACATTTTTGTCAAGTTTTCTGGAACACAAAAATAAAAATATCACTGATTTTTGAATATAGTATTATAAAAAATGTAATGGGCATTTTGAAATCTATTGTTATCTGTACAAATTGATCTAGTGTAATGACCAATGCCCAATTAGCATAGGGAATGCAGATTACTATCACTAAGAATACTACACAGACCACCAATCCAACTGAAAACTAGTTTTGTCTGACAAATGTTCAGGCATCAATGTAGGCAAATTGGAAAATTCTAAAATTGATTATTTGAAGACATTGGTAAGAAAAAACATGCGTGTTTTACTTTCATAGTAGGAAAGATATGTAAAGAGTTAATAAGGAACCAAATTCAAAAGTATATAAAAATAATTTGTCATATGTGAAAAACCAGCATGGATTCATGAAAGACATGTAAAAAATATTTGTATTTGTGGATGTTGCACACTGGGCTTCGGCAAAGAATTTGACGCGGTTCCTCATGGACATCCATTGTATTAAAGGGGCATTTGGTTTATCAGTGACAATGATGGATGGATAGTTTCTCTTCTACGGACTCTGCTCCCAGTCTTTTATTAACAGTTACTGATGGATCACTGGTGAGCCAAGGAAGGATGTACAGAATCCATATTGTATATTCACAACTACTACAATTATTTGCTGTCCCCCAACAAAAACAGGTCCCTGATGTGACATGGCTCAAGTTGCTTTAGAATATAGCAAGTAAAACCAATTTATCATTGTCAGTGTAGAATAGTCTGGTGCTGTTACTCGCCTAACTAAAAATATTATAGTTTCTGTAACTTAATAAAACACACAATATATTGGTCATGTATCTGCCTCAAAGTCACCTTCCAATGTCTTAAATATGGAGTATCAGTATTTGTCCATCAAGAAATGGGTAAGCTCAGTTAACCAGAGGAACTGAGCACAGAACAGTTTTTACAACTCTGGGTGCACAAACCTGAATTCTCATATCAGCCAAATTTAAAATAAATGGAAAACCAAAACATTTTTTGTCTTCTGTGCCCCATTGCAGACATAGACCTATAGACAGTCCCATTATGCTCTATAGATAAAGCATCAAGGTAGAGGAAGCCTCTCCAAAGTGAAGACTTATTCTCTTCTTCTCCTTATCATAAAAACACATGCTTCTGTTAGAAGGCCCCCCCTCCATTTCTGTTCTGCTAATAACTCAAAAATTTTCCCCCACTTTTAGAACAAATAAAAGACAATGAATTTTCAAACAAGGCTTCTAACCTTTCCCATCAAAGCTTACTCTTCTCTTTTCTTTATAAGACCTATTTTTGCAATATGTATAATGCTTTGACATGCTCTGGGCAGGGGGTTGGTGGGAAGCTTGGGGTATATTTGGGTAACATTTAGATTTACACCTATAAAAAATATTTTGAAAAAATTTTAGTTTGCTTTTAAAGGACATTTATCACAAACAGCAAGGGCTGAATAATCTCACTAACTTGTCTTTTAAAGACCCCCAATAGTTTGATTTTTTGACAGTATTATATGTCTCACAAGGGCCTCTCAAAGAAATCATTAGTCAGAATTTATGGTATTTATTCATACATGTTATGCCCCGTGATTCACCCAACTAGTACCCAACACTTACACTTTTAACATTGGATTAAACAAGGAAAATGTATAAATTGTGAATAAAGTTTATTTACACATTTTTCATTAAAGGAATAATGAGAAGAGGATTTGCTCACTAAAGAGGTACTTAATTATTATTATGTATGCCAAGCCTGAGATTATTTATAAAAAGTATGAAGAAGAACAGAAACCGACAGGCTTTTGTTGGCAATAGATTTTGTGTGAATTTTAGTGTTCATTTATGTGTTTAGATTAAACCTTGGTAATGGGGAAAGTTTCTTTAAGGAACTTTTCTAAACATGTGATTCCCATATTATCATGAAATACATATTCTTCACATATGAATTACAAGAGCAATGAAGATAAACAATGCATAAAATAAATAAAATGTTATATTCGAAAATTCTAATTGTCTCAATTTTATCCAACGCGTTTCACCCAAAAAGTGGCTTCTGCAGTGGATGAAGAGACTCAAGTAGATATAAACTGAAAGGAAAAAGAAATACATCACAAGCTTACATAAACCTTACATAAATATATATATATATATATATATATATATATATCTATCTATCAGGTACACATGTCCCTAATTAGGTCATTAAATAGATATTTTCCGTGCTTAACTTGAAAAAAGTTTTAACCTAGTTGGACTCTTGATGATGGATATTTATCCAACTAGGTTAAAACTTTTTTCAAATTAAGCACAGAAAATATCTATTTAATGACTTTGATAATTATGGACATATGTACCTGAATATATATATATATATATATTTGTATTATATTTCTTTTACTATTTTTTGACCTTAAAAAAAATAATATGTAAGCCTGTGCTGTTTTTCGTTTTCATTTCAGTTTATATCTACTTGAGTCTCTTCATCCACTGCAGAAGCCACTTTTTTGGCAAAACGTGTCGGGAAATTTATAGACCCAATTTAACTCTTTGAATATAAGATTATATGTATGCATTGTTTGTCTTCTATGTTCATGTAATTCACATGTGAAGAATATGATATTATGGGAATCACATGTTTAGAAAAGTTCTTCTAAAGAAACTTTGTCTGTTACCAATGTTTAATCTAAACAGATAAATAAACACTAGAATTCACACAAAATCTATTGCCAACAAAAGCCTGTCTGTTTCTGTCCTTCTTCATACTTTTTATCCATTTATAAAGAGACTTCTATATGCCTATTATAAGTAATGTTGAATACTTTGTAGGGCGGACACCTTTATCTGTTGTGGTTGGCCAGAACTGGTAGGTTGGTTTAGGAATAACATAAGGAAAGAATAAATAAAGAATTTAGAAGGGTTTGAACCTTTGTCAGGTTTCTGTTGTTCTCTGTGGATATTGTTTCTCCCTTGATGAAACAGAAAATTGGGGGAAATCTACTTGTACTATAACACCAAACTAGATATAATAGACTCCTTTTTATAGGACGTTTTGTAAAAAAATAAATTTCTCCACTTTAAAAAAACGTGTTATTTTTCTTGTATTGTCTTTTTCTACATCAGCACCTTATAAAACATTTATTACTTTCTAAAAATACAAAGTTTCATTAGAAAAGTGCAGGCTCAGCTGTTTGGGAACACTTTTATTTATTTATTATAAGATAATAATTTCACATGCATAGTGTTTTGAAATCTGTACAGACTTCAAGACGTAAGAAGCAATAAGAATCACAAAGTTCAAAGCTAATGTGTGTGTTAGGAAGAAAAAATGCATTAACAAGGTGAATACATTTCTCAAGGTTGAATGGCATATCTTGTTCAGATATCCATTCTCAGCTTTGAGATGCATTTAATGTAATAGAAGGACTTCTGAAAAATGCAGATCATTTCAATTTCTTTATTGGAATTCTGACATCACAAAAAGAAACACAGGAACCAACTTATTTTATAAAGTAACTGTAGGAATTTAGTGATGGACTGCTACTTTTCTCTAGGAAGCAGCACAACTATGCTTATGTAAGGCACTTAACTCATTCTGCAGTTTTTCACCCATAACCCCTTTGTTCCCACATTCTGTAGTGGTTTCTGATCATCAAATCACTATGTCAGACTTGACATTGTGATCACTTAAAATTAACCTTCAGCCAATATAAAGCATGGCATTGTACCTCTGTTTAATACTGTATTTGTCAATTACAATATTATTAAATAAGCATTATTGACATACCTCCTATCTTGTTCTAGAAGCATCAGTTTCTGTCTTGATACAATTTATGTTTGATTAGATCAATGTTTTTCAACCACAGTTCTATGAGACCCTAAGGTTCCTCCAAAGGTTGCCATTTGCTCCTGGAGCAATGAGCAGTTTGTGACTCTTAGGTCAGTTACCACTTACACCAATGTCCTTTTTGGCTTTCTTTAAGGGTAGCACTTCCCACTGGCCAGAAATGTAAGAGGCATTCTTCCCACTGATAACCACACTAATGTACTGTGAGTTGTGGATATAGTAATTATTAAAGGGGTTCCCTGGTGGCCTGAGTTATTTCAAGGGTTCCTCCATGTTAAAAAGGTTGAGGAACTCTGGATTAGGGTGGTTGAGTTACCTGTATGGCTAGACATAATAGGGTATGTTACTGACACTCATGAAAAGCTGCTTATCGTAGTGGTGAAACTTCTTTACCATCACAAAACACGTTCAGATGAATGAGACCAAGTAACACTACCTAGCTTACCATCCCTGTTTGAGTTCTTGCAATCACTGACCCTTGGACAAGCATTCAGAGTAGAAGGTCAGAATGAAGTTTGAACATCTGATATGCCTACTTAGTTTTGGTCGGTGATCACAAAATCTTTGAAACTACAAACTCCACAATTAGTGGCATGACTATGAGCTCCTATGTATATATGTCAGACCTACATAATAAAAAAGAGAAATGCCCATGTCACCAGTCATTAACCCCCTGTTGCCAGCCTTTCACTCTGGTCTCCTGGAATAATTTCCTAGCAAATTATTGATCTAAACTTTATTTGCAATTGAAAATAAAAAAAGGACAATGTCAGATGCACGGTGAACCACAAAGTTCTCTTGCTGAATCAACTGTGGTCCCAACCTCAAGTGAATTGGACCAGTTGGGAAAGTACATTTTTGCACATGGCTGCAGCAGGTCACAGCATAGTTTCAGCGAGCAACAAATTGCTTTTGGCAGCTGCAATAACAGCCACAATTGCATGTGTCACCTGCTGGGGGGTTTGCTGTTACAGGGGCAAAGCCGCAGTTTATTATGTGCCTTGGAGCAGATACCATGAAGTTTTACACCATAGGTTTAAAAAGGCCCTAAATGTGCCACCTGGACATTGGCCTCAGTAATACCAGCTCTTCCTTAGTGAGTGACCCCGGGATTACAGAATGGAGATAGTATTGAATCTGCAGTATATAGGTACATTTTTTTTCACATGTCTTCATCCATATGAAGGCAATAACAATTTATCTCCCATACGCCTATTACATGGTTTATGAGATAGAAGCAGCTGCTACATGGTTTGTTATCACAAACTTATTGTTGTGTAAAGCAATCCTTAGAACTGAGAAATAAAAGCGGATTATTTGGTGCTGAACAGAGAGAAAGTAATTTTGTTTCATTATTTGTTGCAAAGATCAGCTGCATGGCTATCATGTAGCCAGAGTTTGAATTCACCGTCTTCTCAATTATTTTATTGATATCAATTTAACATGAAGACCATTTGGAATGATTGGTAAACACTCAGCTGCTATTAGTATGTTGATGATAGGTATTATACAGTAATAGGAGCAATGTATGTTTGGAAGCTGATTTGTATACACTTAATGGAAAAAAAGATCAACTGTCATGAGGTACATATTATCGATACTATTGATACTCTCCTAAAAATACTAAATTCATGTCCTGACCACCTCGTTTTTTTTTTTTTTTTCTTGCTGAGCCACTGAAATAGGCCAGGGCCAGGGCTGCTAGGAGGTGCACAGAATTGCCCTCATGTTTTACTGTCCAAGTATATTATGTTTAGTTTTGCTGGTACAACAGTGTACTAAATATGTAAAAAAGCAGCAATACACCTCCAGCACAGCAATACGTTACTTTTCTCATTCCCCCTTCAAATCTGAACTATCCTTAACATCAGAGCCCACCTAACATTAGGGTCCCTTCCCATCACATCTCTATTACCCCCCCAACCCATCACATCAGAGTTCCTACTGACTCACCCACCTCTTGTTTTCCTCACCTTATCCCACCTTATCTGGACTACTGTAACATGCTCCTCTCCACTATTCTCCAGGTATTCCACTAAACTGACTCTCTCCTCTACAATCTATTATGAACGCTGTAGCCAGACTCATCCATCCTTCCCAACACTACTCTTAGGGCTGCCTCTCTTTGTAGTCCTCCTCATTGGCTTTCATTTCACGTTCCATGGTTCTTGTCCCACTTACCTTTCTGACCTGGTGGAAAAATACTCCCCTAGCCGCGCTCTGCTTCTCCAATGACCTACTAATGACTTCCTCACTCATAATCACATCACACGCACGGATACAAGACTTTTCTAGAGTTGCCCCAACTCTCTGGAATGGTCTTTTCCCTCCTATTCGACTTGCTCCTACTTTCTTCTCCTTTAAAAGAACACTCAAAACCCAACTTTTCAAACTCGCCTACACTTTTTCTTCTATCTTTTAAAACCTTTATTACTTCTCACCATTCCATATCTCCCCTCCTATTGTGTGCTGCTTCCCCCACCTCCTAGATTGTAAGCTCTTAGGGGCAGGGTCCAGCACCAGTGCTCACCAGACTCTAGTCCTGCAATTTAACACTGCATTTTTCGCCTATAGCAAACCCCGCTCAGCTTCAGGAGCCTAGTTGCACTGTCCCAGCACACAGCGGCCCCTAGACCACAGCTAAAGGGAAACCGAGGATGCCGCAGAATGCAGAGCAGAAGACTGACAGCTATTTTCTTGATCTCCCTTGCTGCTGTAGGCGACGTTGGAAGGAATAAACGGGACGTGCTAAGCAGTGGTGGCTTACTGCACAAGATAAATAAAATAAAAATATTAATAATAACTATCATATAATTTAAGAATGCTTGCTGCCAGATCTACCAGTTTAGGCACTTGCCTGAAAGGAACCTTTTTTGGTATATACCACCCTGGCATCCAACTACGTGTCAAAATATTTATTATTGTTAAGATTTCCTAAATCTCTGAAGTATTCAAGGGAATGTTATGGAAATATGAAGCCCAGGTAAAAGCAGTTCTAATTATGAATAGATATAAAGAAAATCTCTTTAATTAGCCCTTAACCTTTGAATTGGATTTGCGTAAAAGGTTTTGTACTGCAAACCATAAAAGGAGTCATTAAAGTAGAGAGTACTTAGCCCTGGAGATGAACTTCATTTAAATGTTAAATGTTATTTATGCCACTTGAATTGATAAAAGTATCCAGGAGTCCCTGACATGATGGATTACAGTGATTCTAACATTCTGAATTCCAAAGACGGGAATATAAAGAAGTGTTCTTGTTAGACAATATTAAGATGGGACATTATAGATGACCCAGATAATACAGTATAGAATGTAATAAAATTTGGATTGCCTACACAATGATTTGGCAGCATGGTCAGACATAAAACGTGAATCCAGAAGGATCAGATACAACATATAAATAAACCTGTCTTTAAAACAATGCTGTTATAGCACATGGTAACTTATATATTATTATTACAAATTATATATCTGCTAAAAGAAGTTCCAATAACATCTCTGGGCGTGTTCAATATCTGCACCCCTACTACAGCCCATAGTTGTCACTCCAGAATGTAAAAACCAATGGAAAGAACCATGGAACATGGAATGAAGAAAACAGGTTTGGTGGTATATTTGTGATTGGTACATGGCCAGCATCACTCTGCTGGTTCAGGAACCCTCCTAAAAAGCGTCTCTCTGGTATATACCACCTTGGCACTTCAATACACTTAAAAACTTAGAACAATCGTTGAGTTTTACTAAATCTCAGAAGTACTCTGGGGAAATTTTGAACGTGCGACGCTCACATTGATGAGATTTAAATTATGTACATATATAAAATATTCCTTTAAATTAGCACTTAACCTTTAAATTATGTTTGCATTAAAGGTTTTTGCATCGCAAACCTAGAGGGAATCACTGAAGTAGAGAGCACTTAGCCCTAGAGATGGACACTACTTGAATACTAAATAGTAATAAATGCCACTTGAATTGATAAGTGCATTCAGAACCCTAATGCAATGGATTACAGCAGGGGTGTCAAACTCAAATACACAGTGGGCCAAAATTAAAAACTTAGACAAAGTTTCGGGCCAAACTTGATACTAAAATAGCACCACTACTACAATTCCCTGCGTCTATAAAACAGGCCAATGCAGGGCCACGCATAGGCAGAGAGGCCGCTGGTCTATAGACGCAAGTGATGCCAGGAATTGTAGTAGCGGCGCTTTTTCAAAGCAGCAGCGGGCCAGCTGCTATTCATATTTAGGATTCCTTTGGGGGCCAAAAAAAGGACGTTGCGGGCCAGAGTTTGACACCGCTGGATTACAGGGACATCACTGTGTCTTTCTAAATGCTCAATATAGATATAAGGAGGATTTTTTAACATACATTTTTAAAATAAGTCATAACTTGAATCCCGACAATAAAGAATATATCCATTAGAATATACAAGCTAAAGAGAATGTAACAAGATTTCATACACAATAGGCTGGCAGTTTGCTCAGTCTATCAATTGAGATCCAGATGACTCTGGCTTTCTGACTTCATGTGATCCTAATAATATTGAATTCTAAAAGAATAGTTCACATACTTACTTTGTTGTTTGTTTGTTTGTTTGTCCAGGATTGAAAATACTTGCTCCCCCAATGAAAACTATGGTTTCCCCCGATGATTTGTATGATACTTTTGGATGCGTAAGCCAACGGTAAGAGCCCCAGAGTATGGTGGGGGAAACAGGTACTTGACTCATCTAATCCCTTACGTTTGTAGTGGACATGTGCTGTGCGGACCCGCGCGGACCAGGCCCATTTTGATTCCAAGATAGTGCTTTGCACTTTCTTGAAATCATAGTGGGCGTGGTCAGTGCAGGTCCCACACAGCACACTCCCACTACAAATGTAGGGGATTCCTAGTGCACACACACACGGGCCGCATATTTTTGATTTGATGACAGAGGCCAGTGAAAACCTGAACACGGGCCGCAATTGGACATTGGACATGCCTGGCTTAATGTATAGCCAGTGTCTAATTCTAAAACATTCTGTAAAATGTAAACAATTTTTAATGAGTTTAAGGAAGTGACATATAAATAAATGCTGCTTTGGTCTGTTTTCTGTAAGTTCAGTTAGCAGCATGATCATAGGAGTATGCCACCTGTAGCTGCCCCAGATCAATGAAGCGTTTAGTGTTTTATACACATTTATATACTATTTGAGGTGTACAGAACTCACAGCTCACATATCTGTGGTCATAATAGGAAGCACAGTGGAACCCGTTTACTATTTGAAGCCTGTTAGTGTGTGATTGCAACCTTCATGTGCCACCTTTATCTGTTGCGGGAAGGAGTATAGTGTGGTGTGTTTGCCATCTCATACCCTCTGTTTTTCCCAATAAACAAGTCACAGCAGGCTTAGCTCAGAATCCTTCAACTGATGCCTCATTCCCAGAGAAGATGAAAGTGCAAATTGTATCTGACTGTAATTTATCACAGATTTCTTTTTTTTCCCTATTCTGCCTAGATAAGGAGCGTGAATTGACCAGCAGCCAATCCCCAACAAACTGTGAAACAGCTTTAAGTGCCAGCTCTACGTTCTTTGTCGCAGTGGAGATAAAAACCTTCTTGTTCCTACTTTGGCTCATCCACAGGGACTGAATTGAGTTATTCTTCCTGGTATTAGCTGTTTCTCTAGCTTAGAATTATATCTAGAAGTTTTAAAGAAAAGAGTTGCAGTTTTGACATTTGGAGGGTTGAAGCAGTGACGACGTTCAAGTTCAATCTTGTGATAAGTTCCAGTTGAACTTTTACTGTTCGATATGTCAAACTGGTAATTCGAGCAAACTTTTCTCTTTTCTGAGGAAATATTCCTTTTTTTACTTGCATTTTTTGTTAGAAAAAGTGTTGTTAGGGGCTTAAAAATTTAAAAAATGTGCTACCATTGAGTGTTTTTTTTATGCCCAAGACATGTGACATGAGTCCCTTCTGAAAAAAAAACAAAAAAAAAAACTGGAGCTACACATAGGCAGTTTTGCATAGGATGTTGGAATACCCGGCACTTGTCAGCTTCCCCTGCAGATGCGGGGACTAAATGAACTCTCGATACTTTTATGCATCCCACCCCGGTCAACTTAGATGGCAAAGATGGAAACAAGACATAGAAAAAGGAAGAAGATGGCAATGCGTGCCAAGTGAGTATAAAAATGATTTAGTTCTACGTTAAGCTGAGTACAAAAAGGATTTAACAACAGTTATCCAGGATCAGACGTTAAATATTGTCAGGGGACTGCCATACACCCAAAAATAAGGCAATCGTGTTTGCAATGTGTACATAGCTTTAGTTAAAAGTTTCCAGGCCCCAAAGCAAAATTTTAGATCCCCCATCTTACCCTGGGCTCAACCAAATAAGTAGTAATGTATTGAACATATTATATAAGCAGTACTCAATGAAATATGTTTTAGGAATATTTACTTAGAAGGAAGAATAAAACTTACCATATTATGGAACATAACCTAAAAAAATTTACTCAAAAGAAAAATTTTAAAGCGTACCTATACTCACAAAATCAACTTTGGCTAAAGGATAACATAAACCCAAGTTATATTCATCTGAATACTTTTTTTCCAGCTTGCTTTGACCTTTAAACATGAAAAACGTGTTCTAGCCACACCCCCAGGTCTCTCCATCGCCTAGGCAGTGAACTGCAATCTGGGAAATGCCATCCTTGGTGGGAGTGTTTCTAATCCACTCCCACTGCCTTAATTATGCAGATGTATTTTTTTATGTCACTCAGGGGCGACTGCTCAGTCTGCAGCTGCTTCCTGTTTCTTTTCAGCTTGTGAGCTCTCTGTGCAGATATTTACTGGGCTCCAGCTAGTGAGGGTGGGGGAGGGAGAGGAAGAAGAAGGTCAGGAGAGGCAGAAAACGTAAACTTGCCAGTCACAAGCTGGCCACTTCTAACACATAAATCATTAAATTTTTCATGGATACAAGCTGACCCAGTCAGTGCCACCAGGGAAGACTGATATTTTAGTGCAAGTAAGTAAGAATACATTAATAATTGAAAGATTAGTTTTTGAGTTTAGTTCCTAAAGATTCTTCCATAGACTTGGAAGAGGTTTGACTAGAACACTGGGTTTGGCAAACAGTTAAAAAAAACATGTTCGGCCATCTTTTGTTTAGTATTTACCTGTGACCTGCTTCCAGTTCCTAGTTCATGCCTGTCCTGCTGGGGGAGACAGAATCTCTACGTCTTGCTCAATGGGTGGTGTGAGTCCTGAGAAGAGCCAAGGCACAAAATCTAAGCAGCGGGTTGCGGTCCTTGGGCACACCAAGGTGGGCAGGATAATGCACGATACCAAATCACAAGGCAAGAAAATGGTAGAAGAAGGCTGTGGTTGACGTAGGCAGAAAGCAGGAGAGGTCAGCAACAAAGCCAGGGGTCAAGAACCAAAAATCCAGGAAAGGGACACTGGTGACATGGGAGCCACCACAGACACAGGGGAACAAAGGAAGGGACAGGAAGTACAAGTGACACAGAATCAACACAGACACAGAGGAACACTGGAAGAGCACAAGGGAACAGGCAGGGAAACAACAAACTGGGCAATAGAGGTTAACACAGGAGCTGAACAGGGAAAGCATTGAATGAATCAACAGTTGTAGATGAAATGCTTAGCAGAGCTAGGGGACCCGGCAATAATGGAGACACATTGCACAAACACAGAGGGCTATGTCTGAGTGATTAAGAGGCTATTTCCTGATTGTCCGGTGGGATGGTTGATACTGATTAAATCTGGAAGAGCAGGCACGCCTAGGGTCAGGACTATCCGCACGTGCCTGTGCTTAAGCAAGGAAGAGGCAAGTATGACATTGGCTTCAATGGCTGCACATAATCCACTGTTGTGTATAGAGGGAGCCATGATTGTCACCCAGGCTGGATTTCAAACATGTCTGACCTTAGACATCTTTTAAACCATTTGCCGAAAGAGCCATTTTTTTTTCTTGCATATTTAGCTTTTTTTCCTGGTCACAATGATCACCAGGACAAACAGCGAGGTTCTAATGTTTCCCCATTCAAAATTGAAATAAAGAATGTCTTTACATACAGAACACTGCAGAACTCAATGCTTGTTACCCAAGTATCTCAGTGTTAGGAAATCGTGGAATGAGAGTAGGCGGTATGAAAAAAGATCTCCAAAAATACTCAAAAGGGTCTGTTTATATTGAAGGAAACTGATATTTATTTCTCTAATAGAAAATACAGTTTCCTATAGTTCTTGTATTTAAAGAGCTGCTTTGGGCACCCCTATCCTACTATCTTTTTACTAAAGCGAAATAACTCTTCAAAATTGTGAATCCTCTAAGAACATATCTTTTTAAAAAATGAAAAGACAAAACGAGGTGTAATACATATTTTTAATGAGTAAAAGTTGAAGCATTTTTCTCCTTTATTTAGTCCTTTTCTAACTTTAATATTTAGCCTTTTTTGCTGTTTTTATGTTAAAGCTGCTTAATTTTTATCTGGCTTTTCCAAAAACTTAGGATGCTTGTACAAGTATACAGTTATTATTAATTACCTTTTGTTTTTACTAATATTAAAATCCTGATCCGAACAGCCAAGCACATGGTCTCAGATTGGAGGCTATGACTGTTCTTCTAAATTCTTCTTCCAGTTTCTGAAAAAAGCTGTCTATGAAGGGAGTTCCTCTGACTGGGAGATTTGCTTTAACTTCCTGATCTGTGGGAAGGTTAATTCCCCCCAATCGTATGCTGATACCATAAAATAAACTGGCAGTGGTTTTGATCCCTTACACCCTTTATACATCCACATTAGATGACCTCTTTATAACTGCTGGATTTAGCCTTTCTCCTGCTTATATACAGGTCCCCGCCCCTGCCATGCCCCAGATTGCTGCCCATTCACACCCTACAATTTGGATTTTGCGCAAACAGCATTAAATGTTGTAATGTTTTTAGCTCCCTGCACATCAGTGATATGCATGCACTGAATAGACTCACCCACCACCGGCTACTTATGCAGCAGGAGAACAAAAAAGCTTGAAAACCTTTGTCTGATCATTCTAAAAGTAAAATTTTTGTCTGGAATTACATTGCAAGTGGGATAGAATTTTTTGACAGACATACAAATATAGGTCATGACAAATGTTCTACTTACATTTCTCGGAACCAACAAAGTCACTGTAAATGATACCTGTATTGATAAACCCATGTGGGATACTAGTGCGGACTTCCATTGAAGATGCTAGTTTCCTGGCTTTCATGGGGAACTCATGGCTTTCTGAGTAACTGATCCACAACAAGTTTGGATTCTGATATTCATATCTAACTCAGTGCTTCACAACCTTTTCAACGTAGGGGAACCCCTTGAAATAACTTCCAGGTCTTTAGGGAACCCCTGCTATATTTACTATATCCACAGCTCATAGTACATTAGTGTGGTGGGCAGTAGGAAGAATGCCTCTTACAGTGCTAGCCATTGGGAACAATGTCACCCTTACAGATAGCCAAAAAGATCATTGGTGTCAATGGTAACTGACCTCAGAGGTACAAATGGCCCAATGAACCACCAACAATATCTGGAGGAACCTTGGTTGAGAAATATTGCTCTAAGCTGTTAACAGTGCAGACTCTAGCAGCTGCTAGACATCTGATAGCAGGGAAATGTAAACTGTCTTCACGTCCCACATTATCTGAATTCTATTCTTGTATCACAGATGTGCAGCTGATGGAATCCCTAACTGCTCGTTTATAGCATAGATAGTATAAATACCGGGAGGTCTGGAATCATTGTGATTTTTATTGGTCATGCAGTATTCATTACAGGTACAATATACCCCCCTCTACTTAATGGGACTGATTAATTAAAACTCTCCAGTACTGGAAATGATAGAGAACCTGGGTGAAAGGTCACACCAGGAATGAATCTGGTCCAGCATAGAATACATTTGCCAACTAATAGCGAATTAATTTTAAGAAAACCATTCCAGGTTTGCTCAATCACCCATATACTTTAAGTGGTCATTATTCTATTTCTACTTACTCAATAAAGGAGAAAAGCAGTGTGAACATTTCATTTCTTTCAGTTAGCAAGCCCACACATGACTGCTATGGAAAAAAGATTTTGTCCTTAAACATGCTTGAGATAGACATAGATAGAGAAAACAGGCAGCAAATTAAATGTCACTGCTTGTCAGCTCATCACTTGTTAATCTTCGGGATGCAGCAATATTCAAACATGGAATGTGTATCTGAAGCTCCCACCTAGAGCTGTAGTTAGCTATGAAATATGATAATAATTACATGATCTAATTATATGTAGATTAATATTGGATGTTGCATATGAAACAGGCAGCAGCTGGCAACTGCAAAAGAGTTGTTACTAAATGTATATCTTGGATCTTTATGATCACAGTCTTTCCTCAAACATAATTAATGAATTTTTCATGGGAGCTCCTCTTGTATAAAAAGGTATCTATCTATCTATCTATCTATCTATCTATCTATCTATCTATCTATCTATCTATCTATCTATTTCATTGACAATTAATTCACCTAATAATGGTATTTGCATCACAGAAATGTTCTGTTTTGTTTTATAGGCAAAAAGCATATACCCAAATATAAACCAATAAAAACCAAGGTACTTTTTAAATGAGAATACAGCTGTTTTGACTCAAGTATAAACCTATGGGAAAAAATGTGGCTGTTACTGCTAATATTTAAAACAGTATTCAATAGAAACGCTAATCAAACAATGCATGGTGTGTTATTTTTAAAAAAAATTTCAAAAAGGATAAAAGGAAAATCATGTAGGCTTGGTCTGTATATCTTTTTTCATGTTAAATATTTTGTACTTTTGAATTAGTTGGAAATGATGAGTCACTTGCTGTTCAGTAAATTTTGGGAATTGTTGTTGGCCACCACTACATAGCTCAATGTTGTCATGTAAACTGTGTAACAAACTCCTAAAAACCTGCACTTGTTCTGATTGCTCTGCACTTGCTCCCTGAATCCTGGAAGCCAGAGTCAAGTCCAGTAAATACTGGTGTGTGATTCACATTGTGAAAGGTAGGACCTGAGCATACATTTAGATTGCTTTATGATGGTATTTTAAGGAAAAAAAAACTAAATCTTGGTTTATATTCGATTATTTATAACATATCCAACCTCCTGTGTATTTGATCTGCTTTGACACCCCAGTCAGCTTTAGAACAGAATTAATTTCTCTTAGACAAATTCTCTCAAGTTTGGCCATAGTATAAGTGAAGCCCAGAAAGCCTGCAACAAGGGAGATAGACGTGGGCCAGCATGACTGAGGGGGGAAGACCAATAGGGTATGTGGAAAGGGGGTTGTGAGTGGTCTGATGGGAGAGAGGTGTCAGGATAGACAACAAAGTGAGAGATGAAAATGGAGTTTGTAAAAAAGAAGGAAAAGGGAGAAGGTCAGAAATTTGCCAGTTGGAATGAGAAGAGATTCCCACCTTCCCACCCTGTGGTTAATGGCTTGGGAGATTTTAAGGTAAGGCGGTGTGTGTAGTGTTGGTCGAATAGCTCACTATTCGATTCGGCAGCTATTCGCTCGAATATAGCAAAATTATTCGGGTGGTCGAATGTCAAAGCCGAACACCATTAAAGTCAATAGGAGGAAAAATTCGGGTTTTTTCAGCACTGTGTAGAGCTTCTACAGCCTCCAAACAGATGTAAAAAGATACATTATAAAAGGATACATAAAAAGATACATTGTAAAAAGATACATAACACTATTACATACCCCTGTACTTCACATGAAGATTAAAGAGCACCTGTCACATCAATATTAGGCTAAAGCTAGGTACACATTTCCAATAATTATTGTTAGAAAATGAACGATTACGACCGATCAACGATTATGCACGATTATACTTGAACAATCATATTGTGCACAATTCTGTACATGCTGTAACAATATGATCATTCAAATATAATCCACCAACAGTGTCCACACGCTAGATACAATCGTTTGAACGATGCAGGGAGGGACATGTAAAGGAGAAAGTGTACCGCAGAAACATGCACAATCACTGAACGACACGATAATGTACACACGATAGATAGTCCACCGTGGCGGTCGTTCATTTCCAATGACAATCCTTGTTCGTCGGCGTCCTTGGTCACTTTTTTTTGGCCAATCGGTTGTTCATTGGTCGTTTGTCAGTCGTTTCTAACGATAATTATTGGACGTGTGTATGCAGCTTTAGTCTACACGGACTGTTTCCCCAGCGTTTAACCTGAGGCTTTTTAAAGCCCATGTTTGAAGTCCCCATGAATTCTCATGGGCTAATCTACACCAGGACGTTTCCTTCAGGGTTTTTGAGCGTTATCTTAAACGTTGCTTGCAACATTTAAAAAATTAAAACGCTAGGAAAACGCTTCTATTGAACTCAATGGAGGCTTTTTCAAGCGTTTTTAAGCTTTTATGAAAACTTCCACTGAAAACAATGGGGGCTTTTATAAACATTTTTAGCAGGACTTTGGAATCTGGAAGCCCCCTTTAATAAGGAGACTCCCAGGTCTCCACCGCCCCACCCTGGGGAATGAGTACAGGGGTACATAAATCCCCTTACTCATTCCCTGAAAGGGTTAAAATATAAGTAAAAAATAGGACAAGGCTTTAATGTTAAATTGTTTTATTAATGTGTGTGTTTGTGTAATTTAACTTTTTTTTTTTTTTTTTTTTACAGGTTATCCCTGTAATGAACTATGAACACAGCCCTGGAAATCCTCCTGACAGTGAGGGATTGCAGGGCACTAGGGGTTAAATGAGGACAAGCCTCTCCATTCACCCCTAGTGCTCTGACTGAGGTTTTACATTTCTCAACCATTCAGCACTAGAGATGAATGGGGAGACTTGTGCCCATCATCAGGGGAGCAGAGCTGTCAGCATAGTAAAGCTCCGCTGATTGCTCTGCTCCTTGATTTGCTGAGGAAAGGGAAATACTGATGATGCCTTTGCTGTCATCAGGCTTTCCCTTTCCTCAGGGAGCAGAGCAATCAGTGGAGCTTTACTATGCTGACAGCTCTGCTCCCCTGATCGCTCCCGCAGCCCTAGAGGAGCTGTGACATGTTCTGTATGTGTAATACATGTCACAGCTCCTCTAGGGCTGTGGGAGTGATCAGTTCTGCTGATTGCTCTGCTCCCTGATTGGCTGAGGAAAGGAAATCCTGATGATGCTTGAGCTGTCATCAGGGTTTCCTATTTCTCAGCCAATCACAGAGCAGTAGAGGTAATGAATGGAGATAGTATCTCCATTCAACCTCTATTGCCCTCGTATTGCTTTCAACTAGCTGTGACCGCAAAGCTCCCACGGTCCGGGAATCCCCATAACATTATGATTCATAATGTCATTGTCGGATAACCTGTAAAAAATAAAAAAGAACAAGTTAAAATAAAAACACATACAAATAAATTAATTTAAGAAAAATTTTAATTTTTTTAAAACTTTTTTTTTTTTCCCAAATTTTTGCTGTCGAATCCCGTGTTTTTTGGGTCAGGTCTATCCGAATTCGAACAGCCATATTCGGGTCGAATATAGAGACAACCCGAATTCAAACATCAACACTAGGTGTGAGGTCCTCAAGGACAGTTTGTGTAGATGGGGGTAAAAGAGGCGGAGTGTGGAGCGCCAGCTTTGGTATGGGGTCTCTAAAACAATTGGTTAATGGAAGGTTAAGCTGTTTAGATTCGGTTTGGAGATGCAGGATTGATATCGTTCCCAAGGCTGTGTGTGAGTGGAGCCTGGGAGCATGACGGATATGTCAAATTAAATGCAGATCCATGCATTGTCAATGGGGGTGAAGGAAAAAATTCCTGTCAAGGACCTGCCACCTGAGAAGGAAAAGGGTATAGTTAATAAAGTTTAAAAGAAATGGTTATATTGTCATTTGTAATGTTTGAGTTATTTAAAGAAAATGGCAATTAATAAAATGGCCATAGGGCCAATTTCGCTATACTTGCAGGTGTCAGTGTTTTATTGTATGTTAGTAGGTGTGGGAAAAAGGAGGAAAAGGTTTTAGCATACCTCAGTCATTTTTAGTTATCATTATTTTAACATCTTTTTACCCAATTTTTCATCATATGTGGCTTTGCTTATGTTTTGATATGTTGTCTTTCGAGCAGAACTTCAGTCTACAATTAAAAAAAAAAGAAGCTTTTCTACATTCATACATACATCAGATGATTCTCAGAGGAGAACAGTTGTGCTCATCCCAGGCAAAAATCTGATGTGTGTGCAGTAGTCCACTGATGGTGATCATTATTCCACCAAATGGTCCGTGGATCTGGCCTGTGCACCCCCCTCCCAAGCGGGGTCCACCGGTCAGAGCCGTGGACCACCCTTGGTCTCTGTGCTCTCCCAGCCCAGCTGTCCTGTTTTGGGGATTGTAACATAATAGGTTAAGTGGGAGTTGGCGTGATAGTAAAGGCAGATTGGGTCACAAGATACATTGGCCCTGATTTATTAAAGCTCCCCAAGGCTGGAGAGGATACACTTTCATCAGTGAAGTTGGGTGATCTAGCAAACCTGGAATGGATTTCCTAAAAGTAATTTGCTATTAGTTAGTGATCCATTCCAGATTTGCTGGATCACCCAACTTCACTGATAAAATTGTATCCTCCCCAGCCATTAACTGAAGATGTACTTTAACACTGCATAAAACACATAGTTTTATTTCAAATACTTCGACAAAGTTTCTGCAATTTATTTTGCATTGCAAGTATAGAAACCAAAACATCCAATTCTACACTCAGCAAGCGCAAGCTTTGCTTTATGAAGCTATCAGGTAAGTTATTTTGCAAGTAAGTCAATACACTAATGCAGTTTATTTGTAGAATCTCACGTGCACAAAATTGAAAAAAAAGCCAGAGAAGGCAAACTTTTAAACCTATTTTGTTCCACATTTATGCCCCAGCATACCTTAATATAAAAACTACCTAAGGAACCCAATCAACTTGCTTCTTTATGTAAGCAAATACAAAAATCAGTGTGTGAGCAGTTCCAATTTATCTAACTTGATACACTGCATGGCAATCAATACATTAAATTTCTTGCGAAGTAACCGAACACAGTTAAAGATATTTCCAGAATAAGTTCTGCTCTAAATCACATTATAGTTACAGAAATTGGATTATTACAGCAGAGAGAGAACTGAATTCTAATGTGAATCACCCCAGGACGTTGCATTTGAATCAGGACTTGGTGTATGTCAAAGGTGGTTTGAATAGATGGAGAATATATTGTGTTAATTTGCAAGACAGAGGCTTTACATTTTATGTTATGTGATGCTTGCAGAAATATTGTCTTTTGTGACTAGAACTGTCTCTATAGAAAAGAAAAAAAAAACAGTGGTGAGATGCATTTCATGGAAACATGAAAGAAAACTCCTCCAGAACAATAGCTTGCTAACAACAGTGCAAAGAAAGGAAAAACAAACAAAGCCGCAGCCTACAAACTTAAATATGTATTTTGCTGCTAGCTCCTCATTTTATTGGCAGCCATTGAAATTCCCTTACACTTTTCTGCATTGGCAGTCTTTTGCTATACTTTTTCCCTAATGTATTATGTGTATTGTGAGAAGATCATTTAACTCTTTAAGCAATACCTACTTGCTGTCCATTTAAATATTTAGGTTACCATGTTGCCATAGGCAATGTTTGCCTGTAATTTCTTGCCTCATTTGTCATTTGTCTACAGCAAGTACCCAAGTCTTCCTTGGCCTATACAGGTAGTCCCCGGGTTACATACAGGGATAGGGACTATAGGTTTGTTCTTAGTTGAGTTTGTATGTAAGTCAGAACAGGTACATTATTTTAAAAAATTCAATTAGGACAGATGTTTGTCTTTATTTTTATGGAAGCATTGTGTCAGTTACTGTATAAAATCCTCACTGTGAGTTATTCACAAACAAAAAAACAAAAAATTTAATGGAGCCTAGACATTCATTAACTTCTGGAACAAGCTGTGCTTTCATATGCAAAAAGAAACAACTGCAGAGTTTGTTTTGTCATTAAAGAGTTACAAGATGTTACAGATCAGCTCTTAAGATCACCCACAACCTCAGCTGTGTTTAGCAAAAGATTTCTTCTGCAAGTCACGCAAACCGGCCCCTCCCTCCATCAAGCTTCAGTCCTGCACATGAACGAGCAGGGAAGCCCCGTTCGTATCTAGGAGTCGTCCATATGTGGGATGTACTTTACTCAGGGACTACCTGTACTTTGCTTCAAAGACATAATCCCACTATTTTTCAGATTGGCATTGTTAAAGAGTTCTGGTACTTCAATCAGGCTTTAAAGTTTGGCTCAGCAACAAAAATATCTCTCCATGAAAATATATCGGATCAGTGTTCGCCAACCTTTTCTGACTGTCGGACAACTAAATTTTCTGGCTCCAGACCGCACATGTGCGGGGAGCTGGGTGTTACTTAAATGGGAAGAAATTTCCCCTTTATATATTAAAAAAATGCGTTTTTTTAATCTGAAGGGGAGGACCCATCACCTTCCATTTTTACTATCCTGGCAGTAGGGATGAGCAAGAATGTCTCTTGCATTCCCACCAAAATTTCTCGAACTTCCGATGGTTCTGTGAAATTTCAGCGAACTGATTTTGCAAAACCATCGGAAGATCGAGGAAATTATAACAGGAGGATTCACAGGATTCCATGGGAATCCTCCTGTTTGCGATCCTCGGGGCACTAGAGGGTAAATGGGGACAAGTATCCCCATTTAAAACCTCTAGTGCTCCCTGATTGACTGGGGAAAGCTTTCCTCAGCCAATCAGAGAGCACTAGAGCAGTAGACTGGCTGAGGAATGCTTTCCTCAGCCAATCAGAGAGTACTAGAGGTTTTGAATGGGGAAACTTGTAACCCATTTAACCTCTGGTGCCGGGGATCGCACATTGATCAGTTGTAATGAATCACAGCTGGCGCTGCATTCATTATTTAGCACAGCTCGCAATTTTTTTTTGTTTTTTAAATTTAAGCTCAATCAACCAATTTACACCAGCCATTCTCGCTTACAATTTCGGTAAGCGAGAACGGCCGAATTCGCAGTGAGATCGAGTTTTAAAAACTCGCTCACTCATCCCTACCCGGCAGTAAAGACTAAATGAGAAACCCGCAGCATCCTGTGATACATACGTCACATAACCCAGGAGGATGCGAGCTTTCCTGGGAAAAAAAAGGGGTGAACTTACATATATGCACTCCACGCCTTTACATTACATAAAAAGTATGTAATGAAGACAAAGTTTTGTTAGGTCTTTTTACATAAACTCAAAGTGAAGCAACAGAAATAGAAGTGTTAATGTAACATGTTTTAAATGTTTTTCTTGCTGCAGAGTGCAGATGTAATTTTGGTTTAATTACATCCAGAAAATGTGAAATTAAAAACATTTTTTACCATGACCTCCATAATATCAACCCCCTTCACACAACACTGGTGTCTCCCTTTGCTGACTTTATTGATTTTTTACAAAAAGACTGACATATTAAATGGTAAACCGAGCAGGGAAAGTCAATTGTCCGTGTTACTTAAAAGCACAGATTAATGTGAGATCAATTAAGAGATGGGAGTGAATACAAATGCTTTGTAACTCCCGTACCACATCATTTCTCTGGACTGACAGCATTACTGTTCATTCTCCATCCCTAAATAATGAATTACTCCATCCTGTTGACTTGCTGGTGCTGTATATTATGCCTATCGATATGAAAAGGGCTGCAAGCAATTGTTCTACAAAGGACAGTGGTTAACTATTGTGAAATATCCACAGCAAAGGAGCAAATAACAGCAATGAGTAAAATTGTTCATTACTTGCCCACAATCATTTTTTGATACATCAAACAGATACATACATTTATTGGGGCCGCAATAGCAAAAGCTCTCAGATGAACAGTTCTTTCTGGTTCATTCATCTGGTTTTGCGCACTGTGCTGTAAGTTATATACTGTTATACACTGTCTCATTCTTCATAATGCTCTTTAGACTGCTTACTTTCTACACTGTGGACTACAACAAACTTCTTGTGGGCTTAGTATGGTACTAATTGTATGTGTGGATATATTTATGGTGGTGTTAGTATGCTACTGGTTGTCACTGTGGACATGTTCCTGATGGAGTCAGCGGGCACATTTTTGGTTATGTGGTTATGATACTTTGGATATGCTTCTGGTGGTGTGAATACTGATTGTGTCAGCTGTAGTCAAACATAGTAGTGCTAATGCATTGGTGTGAACAATAGAAAACTCGACTGATGTTTTTCCTTAGTTTTCCGAAGCAATGCTTGTATTGCCATTATGTTGGTCAGATTGATATTCCAATAGGTGTTTACGCTTCTGGACTGGTATGGTGGTTAGAAATAGGCTGCTGAACTTTGTAAGGTATTGCAGAATGATAGCAAAGTGGCTTGGGATAATAATAATGATATCTGATTCCTAAAATGTAATGCATAGTCTTCTCATGGCTGGGTTATTTAGTTTAGATGATCACAATGGGCCTGAAGTATCAAAGCTTTCCGAGGCTGGAGAAGATAGACTGTCATGGGTTATCAGCAAACATAGAATGGATTTAGTCCAAGAATAAAAACATTTGCCAAATAATAGTAAATGATTTTAAGAAATCCATTCAAGGTTTGTTGGATAACCCAGGTTCTCCCATGATTATCTATCTTCTCCATTTTTGGAGAGCTTTAATAAATCAGGCCTATTAGGAGGTGGTTGTTGTGGGGAAATTTGAAATACAAGGGTCTTTTGGGTCATGTCCAAAAACAGCTTCTTAGTTGGTTGGTGTATGAGTGGGGCATAGTTAGCATATAAAGCAGGGGTCCCCAGCCCCCGGTCCTTCTGACAGGTGGGCCACGGCTCTGGCCGGTGCACCTCCCAGAGGGGTCAGGGGAAGGACCCCGCTTGGGGGGGGGACACTGGCCACAGCCGTGGACCATGTCTCCCATATGGATCACAGGCTCAGGACGGTGGGCGGGTTGTGCCTCTCGACGGGCTCAGACATGCGATGGGAGAGTGGGCAGGTTCTGGCAGCAAGACATCACTCTGGCGGGAAGTTTCTTCCCTTTTGAGTGACACACGGTTGGCCACGCATGTGCGTTCCAGAGTCCGTGCATTTAGTGGTCCGTGAGTTCCAAAAGGTTGGGGACCACTGATTTAGAGGCTTAAGGCCCCTTCCTGTTTCAGTTGAGAGAGTTTCCCTAGGAAGATAAAAGATTTAAGCTTCTGCATCAAAGTGTGGATTTAGATAAGCAGAAAGTGAATGATTTTGAGTGAAAATACTTGAATAAACATGAGAAAATAAAAGAATTGGGAAACAGATTGGGATATCTGTTACATGGACAAGACCATGATTTTAGGAACATTGATTATATGTCCCATACCACCTACCTTTGATAAGCAGTATAAACAAGATACAAATAAAAGGGAACAGCTGATTATGGGATGCAATTCTATACCACCTGTCATGGTGTTGCACAAATAAAGAAGTTTTATACTTTCTTTTAGGGTAACAGCTAAAAATTAGGGATAAGGTTAAAAAATTATTAGTGGAGGATAATTCTGAATTCTGCAGTAAATGGGGCTCACTTTTTGACCTGTACTTTATATCAGCGGTTGCCAACCAGTGGTCCTTGGAAAATTTTGGTTGTCGGCCGCTCTGGCCGGTGCGCCCCCCCCAGCAGGGTCAAGAAAAGGGACCCCCCTGGGGGGTGCACTGGTCAGAGCCGCGGACCAAGTCTCCCGATTGTAGGCTCAGGGCAGTGGCGGTCCACTCTCCCATCACAGGCTCAGACCTGCGATGGGAGAGTGGGTGGGTTCTGTCATTATGACGTCACCCTGGGGGGAAGTTCTTCCCCTTTAAGTGACACACGGCTCCCCGCATATGCGTGGTCTGATGTCCGTGCATTTAGTGGTCTTTAGGTCCAAAAAGGTCCAAAAAGGGTGGCGACCCCTGCTTTATTTAGCATTCTCCTGTATGCATGTTTGTGTGAGGACTTACCCCCAGGAGCTAAGAATATGAAAGCCAGGAAGTGGGTTGAATGACAATGACCATTAGTCGGCCTGGTTAAGGAGCAGCTGCAAAATGTGGGAGAGTGTCTATGGCCAAAAAGAAATGTTATAGTAAAACTTGTATTTTCCTATTTTAAATCTAGTCAGCAAATTAATCAAATATATTTGGTAGAAAATGCTTGAGCTTTAATCCAAGCCATTGACCAAGGTTATAAACGGTAAATAGAATTCTCTTCTACGCATTGTATTAAATATGTTTCCTTTCCAATGCTGTAATTAGTAGTTTTTATTAAAAGGGTAAAGACCATGTTTTTCTTATCAACAGGAATGTAAATTCTTGAATGTATGTTTAATAATTGCAATGTTGCACACTGCTTCTGTGTCATCCCCTTTGAATCATTGTTGACAAATGAATGTTCTGCCCGAGGAGACTTGTTTGTGTCTGAATGAGATATTAATCTGTTTTGATGACACAAACATCTGAAAGTCAAGGCTCTCCAGACAACAAAACCACCACAGCTTTTTTAAAGCAGATGATGGGTAGGAATAATACATTGAGTCCAAAACAAGGATTAATTCATTATGAAGAATTCACAGTACATGTCAAAAGCAAGGTTATAGGTATTTGTAATTACTACCAAGGTCGGCTATTTAACACGTTTCATAGTTCCAGTGGCATTTTTTAAGGAACACTCCAATAAAACATAAAAAAAAATCTATACTATCATAAAAAAAATTAGTTTAACAATCCTTATGTAACAGATTAGTAAATAGTCAGGCTTTTAAACGAAACTTTTATTGGAAAAGGACTACCGTTGCAGACCTTCTGAAAAACATACTCACCATCTCTCAACGGTTTCAGTGCTGCTTTCCAAGTTTCCACCCAAAACCAATATACAGATTTTCTGTCCTGAATACTTGTACAGTCAACTATAAAATTGCTAAAACCACTGGATGACGAGCAGCATTCTCTTAAGCCAGCAATGGCTGTTTGTAGAATAGGTTTCTTTTAAATGCCTGCCTATAGGCAATAGGAAAGGAGTCCTTGTTTGTTCTGGTGGTCATGTGAACAGTTCCAGGCATTGGGTCCAGTTGTCTCTGTCAATGGGGTGCAGGAGTTCTTCACCCAAGAAGATTATGAACATTTGTCTTGGTCAAAAAAAATCTAGAACATCCATTCTCAAATATTGAAATAACTTTAACCCCCCTAGCGGTAATCCCGAGTGTGATTCGGGGTGGAAAAAACATGCACAAAGCGGTAACCCCGAGTCACACTCGGGGTAACTTTGGGGGTCCCCCTTACCTCAGCCCCGCGTTCCAGCAGCGATCGAACTATAGCACTGTGATGCCGGGCTTCTCTCTGTCAAGGGGCAAGGCGGAGTGGGAAATTTAAAAGCACATTACCAAGTAATCTGCTTTTAAATGTTGCCTGGGTTCCGGCCATGCCACTCCTTGCATTTGCAGTTAGATGCGATGCACCATGCAGGATTTCTGCATGGTGCATCGCATCTAACTGCAGATGCGATCACCAATAGTAAATTCCAGGGGTGATTTCCCGCTGGCATCACCCCAGGGATTGTAATTCACCCCAGGGATTGTAGTACTATGTAATCTGCTTTTAAACTTTTTTTACAGTAAAATACACTACAAAACATAAAATAAAAGTATAAAAATACATTTTAGTGCACCAAGCATCATTGACCAGTGCCCTGATTTACATTTTGCCCACTATTAGCCCTGACCTTGATCTGACCTTTTGATGAGTTATAAATCACCTCCTGAATGTATCATTTCATCACTTTGTCTTTCACCTTGATTGTTCCTGACTGATTGCTGGAGACCGCATGGCATCCAAAAGGCATCTCGCTGGCGCAAGCGCTGTTTTGGAGGAATTCAAACGCAGCGATAGCGATTTGGAATCACTTGTGGAATGGAGCGATAGTGATTCACCAGGAAATTTGTCATCAGACAGCAAAAGTGAACTGAGCGACGATTCTGGACCTGAGGTCAGTGCTGTGTGCACATGGCGTCCTATTGACCTTGATGCGGACCAGGCAGCACTGCCAAGATTTCAATTCACCGGCACACCTGGGATGAAAATTGAGGCTGAATGGGACGACCCCCTGGCATACCTGAAGTTGTTTTTGACCGATGAAGTTAAATTGTTGCGGAGACAAACAGGTAAGCCACTCTTGTGTTTGCTAACTTTTTAAAATTTTTTGCTAATTTTTTTATGCAAATGTATGCTGCTCTGTGTTTGCTAACTTTTTGAATTTTTTTGCTAATTTTTTTTTAAATGTAAACATGTATGCTGCTCTGTGTTTTCTAACATATTACTTGCAACCTTCACACTATAGGAGAAAATATCCTAAAATAAATTTTTTATTTTATTTTATGCAGGTACGCTGGACAACAACAAGGTGCTCCACACCTGAGGTTTGCAAGAAGCAGAAAGTGGGAACCTGTGACCAAGGATGACATTTGGTTTGCTGCTCAAAGACCGATGACAGAGGAAGGAAGAAACGCAAAGAAACCAGGTTCTACTGTCCTGACTGATGTTGGACTTCGTGCAGGACAATGCTTCAAAATCTACCACACCCGGGATGTCTACTATATATGTAAATATTTTTTTTTTTAAATCTACATTTAATTTATAATATTATTTATCAATAATATTGCACCCTTGTTTGGAAAATTTCAGTGAGAAATGTTTGATAAAAAAGTTTTTTTTTGATAAATTACATTGTTGTGGTCCAATATTTCATTATTTTTTATAATAATGATTTATATTTATGTATTATATAATTTATGAATATAAAAAATAAATATAATTATTATACCCAGGAGTTAATCCTATAAATTACAGGCCCACAATATAAACAAACATTTGTATGCAAAAAAACAATAGGATCACTTTTTGCATCAAAAAACTGACAGAATTAGAATGCTAGGGGGGTTAAGATAGAAAGGAACCCTTACTATGCTCAATCAATTAAAAAAAGGCTATTTCCATTTCTTGGCAGTGGAAAGTAATTCGCCTTAGTGGTCAGAAAACCACCTTTACAGACAGTTAAAAAAGTCCCCAACCACGCAGCAGTTTCTGGAACTATGCAGCGATGTCATATGGTAGGTCAATCAGCGACAGTTCCAGGAACCCCAAATAATATTATTAATATTATTCATAATAAACAATATTAATATAGCGCCAACCTAATATACAGCACTGTACAATAAATAACAACTTCTGGAGGAACCCTTGTATTTCACCCAACCCTAGATGAGAATGGCTTATCTAAATTCTGAACATAGCATAGGTATAATCAAAAGAACCCCATAGCAAAGTTATCATTTTATTGGGGTCCAATGGAAAATAAGTCATCTGAAAAGTGAGATTAGGTCATTATAAGGTGAGAATAGCAACCGGAGCCATTTGATATTTTTACTTACATAAAGCAGATTTCTTTTCAACTGTGGTTAAATAAAGGTAGGTCATCACCTTGACTGTCCTGTTTGGCATGGCATTGCAAATCTCAGGACTGGCTGGACTGAAGTACAAATCATTTTGCAAACAGTTAGCATATGTAGTTGTCTGTTTGCCAGTGTTTGTTCTACTCTGCAAATGTACCAGGGAATTCATGGGCCAATTTCTAGTAAATGCTGGAGAGTTACTGCTCCTATTGTTGGAATATCTGAGCTTGAGCTGCTAGGTCTGTACACCTCCTGTGCCTTATAATCACATGGTTGCTGCAATAAAATCTTTTTGGGCTGATGTGAATTTAGAGCTGGTCATCCAGTGCTTCCCCTACTTACTGTAAGCACCCAGAGCAGTCAATGTTTTCTATTTATTGAAATCCTTTCTATTTACAGAAATCCTCTTAAGAGCTATTAAGAGCAATGTATTTAAAGCATGCATGATTACTAATTATCAGTGTTACAGAAGAGTGGATATAACAGGCGTATGATCATACAGTCCTCTTATTGCTATTTTCTACTTCTGAAGACCATCTTGTTTGAGTTTCTTCTCTTCAAAGAAATGTGTCAAATATGATTATACAGAACCATGAATATTACCTTCTGAATTCTCCTCTGTACCACAATTTTGCAGCAGTCTTTTGAATTCAATTGAAGAATCTTATCTTGATTCTTTGGATCAGAAATGATTATCTCTGTTGCAAGACTATTGTACGATAACTGGCTATAATGAGTATGAATGGTAGTCTGTCACTCTCAGTAACATACTAAAAAGTCTTAAAATTTGTGTGTTATATAACATATGTTATAGGCTTACAAATACATCTTTCAAACAAATTTAGGCTTGTTTTGTAAAACATTCACCAAGCATTCAATCTGATTAGTATGTGAATTGAACATGGCTGGTTGGCAGGAATTGTATTATTTGGTTCTACCAAATGCTTAAAGACATCCCTTTTATTCAAATTACATTCTTTTTTTTTTGGGGGGGGGGGGTAACACAAAAAAAGGTGAACCCCCTTCCCTTCTGTCTCCCAGGAGGCTTCACACTGCTCCTTCTGTCCATGCCCAAAATCGTCAAGGAGCTTTTACACATGAGCAGAGAGATTGGCACGCCTTTTTTCCCCATTTACCACAGGTTACATCACCTGATCTTGCGCCTCTGCAGTGTGAGATCAGGTGACGTAGGCAGAAGCTGGAAGAAGAGTAAAGGAGATGACGGTGCCCGGTGCTTCCTCCGTGCCGGGGTGAAGACAGACAACAAGATGGCGGGGAACCCGATCTGGGAACCCTCCACGGGGATCTGCGGAAGTAAAGGTGTTTTCTTTTTTAGTTTAGTTTCATTTTAGGCAATGATTAAAAATTGGCAATCCACAGCAATAAATTACTAAATAAACCCGCTGCCTTCTCCAAAAGGTGGGGGTGATCCCACATAAGATATTCTTTTAGCTCAAAATGTGGTCTGCTACTACCGCTTCTCTTTTTTTTCCTACTCCCCAAGTGAGATGGGAAGTATGAATGCAAATTTATGTAAGCAAAAGACATGACCCTCTCAGTTATGTGGACCAGCGAGAATTAAAAAGGAAAAAATGAATAAATCCATGTACTTTTTTTACCCCTAATGTTCCATTACAATGGCTTTTCAAAATCAACTGAAAACTCTGGTGTGGTGTTATGCTTGTTGTAGTTAAAAATTACATTTTTTAATAGAGGTATCTATATTGGACCAGATGGAATAACTGAGGAGGAGAGAAGGACAGAGGGACTTGGTTCCAATATAAGGTCCCTGTAAATAAGGGGCATTTGGGAGCTATGCTGCTCATACTGGGCCTGATTTATGAAACTCTCCAAGACTGGAGAATGTAGACTATCATGAGTGAAACTGGAATGGATCTGGTCCAGGTTTTAAAACATTGGCCAGCTAATTGCAAATTATTTTTAGGAAATCCATTCCAGGTTTGTTGGATCATCATGTTAATCCATGATAGTCTATCTTTGCCAGTCCTGGAGAGATTTGTTGAATCAGGCACATTGTGTCATTTGTTGTCTTTGTTATCTCATGTCTACTAAGTTTAGCTTCATAAAGGGCTTTTTTCAAAACATATGTCCTGCTGTGATGTGGGCGTACTTTTATATTGCCCAGTAGAAGGACTGCAACAAAAATGTTACGAGTGCTATCAGAACACATGGGGCCTGGTTTATTAAAGCTCTCAAAGAGTGAAGAAAATTGACTATTATGGGTGAACTTGAGTGATCCAGCAATCCTGGCCCACTGTGTTTCGATGTGTTGTTGTTGGAGAACAAAAAGGTTGTGAACCTATAGAAAAAATGAAACCTGCTTCTGGTAACATACATCATCTATATGTTTTTTAAAAAAAAGAAACTAGCCATTATATTTGGGTTCTGTGCAAAGCTTCCTGAAAACATTACACCATCCCTTCTCAGTACTCCTCTCCCTCAAACCTAAAGCAAGCAGTGGGCTGGCTCATTCTCAAACATTGAACATAAATTAATTATGTTGTATTGCAGTTCTCAACTAGAATAATTTTATATAATAAATAATTTTATGCTAAAAATTCATTTCCATTACTAGATGCATTACTTATCGAATCAATTCCATTGTCTGGTTTAAAATATTACAAGGATCCAATCATTCTGTACTTGTTATATAAGCAATACTGTTCTGTCCTGTCTTTTATGGAACAATATTACTTAGAGGAATGACAGTTTTACAACTGAGGATCACATAACTGTTTCTAGGTAACATCTTTGAAATATGGACGTACGTCTTATAAAAGTAGCACTGATAAAGAGAAATGTATTAAATCATTTTATTTTAAAATGCTTTTATTATTTCCTTACTAACAGCTTTAAATGACAGTTTTATTAGTCTTTTGTCTCTCTTGTAAGACTGGAGAAGACCTCTGCTAAGCATTGTCGATGTAGAAAATAACAAAATATTCCCTGTGTGATTTCAGAAAAAACAAGTCTAATAAAAAATAAATCACGTGCCGTGTGAACTAACATGACTCCAGGGCAAAGGCTGAAGGTAAGTTTGCTCAACAGGACACAGACAGCGAAAAGGTTTTAACAATATGCAGAAGGGAAAAAAGCCAAGTACTGGCTATATTTAAACTAAAAAGACCAGTTCACACTTTGCATGTGCTTTTGCACATTGTAGAGTCATTTATTTGAAATATTGCCCTCTACTAAGACAACACAGCTCTAAATGTAGTGTTTTGCCATGCATTGCTGAAAATGGTGCTTGCACGTATTTTTGGGACTTTACCGTGCACTGCCAGCCTATTTATTTGAACAGGCTTAATGCAACACAAGTTATTGTAAATGTGTGAAAAACCCTTACAGCAGAAGTTAACTAAAAATATAAAAAAACTTCACACACCTTTACTTTTGCAGATGGGTCTATCCCTCCAGAGGTTTTCTGGATCAGGTCCCATGTCGTCCTGGAATTATTTATTTTTACACAGTATTTATATTGCACCAACATATTTCACAGTGCTGTGCAAAATCACTAGCTTTCCCTCAAGGGGGCTTACAACCAATATATGTCCCTACCATAGCCATATGTCTTTAACCAATTTTTGGGGGAGAAGACAATTAACCTAACTGCATGTTTTTTGAATGTGGAAGGAAACCAGAGTACCCAGAGGAAACTAATGAAAACACAGGGAGAACCTGCAAACTCCATGCAGATAGTGTCCTGTCTGAGATTCGAACCTGGGACCTAGTGCTGCAAAGGGCAGAGTGCTAACCTCTGCTCCACCATGCTGTTTTGTCCCAGTGCAGATGAAGCACTGGGCACTGCCATCTTCTTTGCCCTTCCTCTGCCTTTTACCTATGTCACCCGATTTCACATTGCTCAGGTGTGGGAAAGAATAATTCTGATCTCACTGCATATGCATCATCAGCATTTAATTATCAAGTTGTTGTCCAGGCAAAGTCAGAACCTTACTTACGTGTTAAGGTGGAGGCAGGCAACTGAACTGCAGCTGGGATTTCAAATGGGGGACCAGAAGGTCAAGAACACACAATCTAATATAAAGGTAAGGCAAAGATAAAAAAAAAAAAATTAAAGTAGATAATAATGAAGGATGATATAGTTAATATTAGTGTATGGTCTTGAGAACAAGATGACAATTAGTGTCATGCAGAACAAGAAATAGTTAGTCCTCTGACTGAGGAATATAAACCCATAAAGTTGATCATTCGCTACACAATCTCCTTTAGATTTACCAACAAATATGCAGTGCAATCGCTTGTTTGATTTAATACAAAATAAAAAAAAATTTAGGTTTGTCTATAAGATACAGAGTTGTGTTAAATCTTAAAAGGATTAGCTAACAGTATATAGTGCACAGAGAGTTTAAGTGTGACTTAAAGCAAGAGGAGATTTAAAGATGTTTCTGAAGTGGTGGCTATTAAGAAATGTTAGTGCTTTGATAGTGGAATGCTGCAAGATCTGGGTGCCATTAGGACCTTGGAAGATTGCTATGTGATACAAACAAGCATGTCAACTGACATTATCTAGTACTTTGTACTGGTTGCGCTGTGGACGGTACAATTTCTCCCGCTGCACAAGACCTCCTCCTGACTTGTAAACAGAACACTTAGCGGAAGATTTTTCTCTACACAGCTTGGGATTTATTTTATTTTTTACCAGAGTATATCCTGTTATTTGTCCTACAGTGAAGTGTTATGGGCACTGGAGCAACTAGTTTGTCATTAAGAAAGTGCATTAGGAAAAGATTAAAGTGCATCTCAGGCAGAATTGGGAAAATTTAGACATTAAATAAAGGTTTTTAGTACCAGTTATGTTCCCAGGTGGAGATTCAACCCTCTATTAGCCTTGCTGACTGTTGCCACCAAGAAAGAAAGAGAGAGGCGGGGGCAGACATATGGAGGTGCAAAGTATGCCATTGCTTGAGGGTCCCCAATCTGGGCCCCCACAGAGACCCCAAGGCATTTCAGTGCGGGACCCCAGGCCAGTTCTGCACAGAGGTTCACAATTTTAAAGTTCTCAGGAGATCTGGAAAACCTTTCAACGTGGGGACCTATTCCAAGGATAGCTCTCTGGGAAGGGAATTCACCTTGCTTTGGGAAATTCCTTTCAACTTGTTGTTGCATCTTTGGGTCAGGAAGTGATGGGAACATTCCTTACACAGACTGCACAAAGTAAACTTGAAGGGGTTACAGCCTTCACTACTTTACTCAAAACTAAACTGAAAGTTTTGGCAATATATACACCTAAAATATAATAATGATAACATAAAAGTAATATACCACACTTTAACAATCCTTAGATGTAGTACCAGAATGCCTTTTTAATTTGCAATTTTAGGAAGTACAGAATATATTTGTTGAGCTTACCTAAAATGGTATGTCTTTTTTTAACTTCCTATGAGCTGAGCTGAACTGAATACACAAGCAATCTTATCTTAATTCTGCAGACTACTAATGTCCTAATGTTTAAGGGCTAATTCAGGTGCATTTAATGCTTCCTAACAACTGCTTCCCAGGAACTGCGCTTCACATTGAGCCTGATTTCTTAAAGCTCTCCAAGCCTGGAGAAAATAGACTATCATGGGTGAACCACAGTGATCCAGCAAACCTGGAACAGCCTTCAGAAAATCATTTTTGGCAAAAGTCCTCAATCCTTGACCAAATCTGTTTTAGATTTGCTGGATCACTCAGGTCCTCCCATGATAGTCTATCTTCTCCAATCTTGGAGAGCTTTAGTAAATTGGTTCCCATGTGTTTGGATGTTGTTGGAGAACAAAGAGGCTGTGGAATTGTAGCATAAAAAAAATATTAAAATTACGTCTGATAACATTCATCTTCTATATGTTTAAAAAAACAAACTAGCCATCCATAACAGAAGTGAAAATTGACAAATACCAGATAATAGATTGCTGGCTCATGTTTATTGCCAGGGGTCCCTTGGATGGCTGTGCTAGTTTATAAAAGACACCTCCAGCAGCTGGAACATTAGCCTAGAGGTTCTTATAGATTGAGGATTATTTGTCCAGACAATAATGAAAAACAAACACAGGGGAATTGGGATTGCTTGGTTTATGTACATTGCAGATCTGGATAAGGTTTAGACACAGAAGCTACAGTGCAAGAAATTGCACCAAATATTGGTGTTCAAAATATTGTAGCCATACTGACATGAAGGCTATAATGATTTTATTGTTCTTATATATGGTGCTGGAGTAATAATGGGTTAGCACCTATATCAGGATTTATTGCACCAGAAGCAGAATGTAAAAGTCCAGATTTTATTTTATTTAGAATTTTGTGCCAAAAAAGCCAAAGCATTTTAGGTATTTTATAGACCAACCCCTTATCAGGGATTGGTAATGAAGCTTATTCTGGACTAGTTATGATTGGAAAGATGCTATTAATATTTATTAAAAGGATATATACTCACAGCTGGTGCTGGTAAAGAACCTCTGTCAAGCTTAATTTCTGTCTATGTCATTGCCGGAGAGATCCCCCTTCCTGTTTGTCCTAATAACCATTGTCACTGAGACTCAAAGGTCCTGATTTATTAAAGCTCACCAAGGCTGGGGAGAATACACTTTTATCAGTGAAGCTGGAAGATTCAGCAAACCAGCAATGGATCTGGTCCAGGATTCAAAATATTTGCTAGCAATATTAAATAACTAATAAAATCTATTCCACGTTTGGTGGATCACCCAGCTCCACCCTAAGTGCGGGGAAATCTAACATTTTTAATTGGTATTGTAATATGAATACAGCGAAAATCTTCAGAAAGGATAAACTTCCTATTGCAGCTGCCTAGGAGTGGATTTTTCCATCTTTCTTTTGTCTCGAGACATTGAAGGTGAATGTGAAGGTAGATCTCCCCAATGGGAAAGAGACGGCAATTGGTATACTTTTATTCTATAGTACAGCAGACCACACTGAGGTAACTAAATAACTTACAGAGTCTCTCAGATTCCCCAGCCACATGAGTTTGATTTATGCAAAAATAATGAGCACTAAGCAACACGGATAACACTGGCTTGGCACATTGGTGAGCTTACACAAACACATCTTCATCCATGTAAAGGACACAACACTGAGGGCTTTAGGCTTTGGTGTCTCTGCATTGGGCCTGATTTATTAAAGCTCTCCAAGACTAAAGTAGATAGATTATCATGGGTGAATCTGGGTGATCCAGCTAACATGAAATGGATCTGGTCCAAGATTGAAACAATTTGCCAACTAAGAAAATGTGATTTTTAGGAAGTCTATTGTAAGTTTGCTGTATCACTCAGGTTCCCTCATGATATTCTATATTCTCCAGTTTTAATAAATCAGGCCTATTAACTTACAGCTTACCTTGGAGTTGGAATTCCCTTTTTACTCTGCAGATCCACCATTCTTCTCTTGCATAGACACCTCAGCAACCTTTGATGAGCACTATCCTACCCCATACTGGAACCCTCTAAACTGACACCCCTAAGCCCCTAGCAGCTCAAGTAGCAAAGATCAAGGTGCATTGGAACTCTCTCATTGCTTCCTCACCACATGTCACTGAAATAGAAAAAAGTCCTGGAAAAGCCTTCTTTGCAGCCATTATAAAACAGATCTTTGTGGCCGTATTCCTTCCCCATCACAAGCTCCCAACTTACCCTCAGCTGTGGGTTGCTCGTTTCCTAAATACAGCTTTCAGTTTGCAGGGTTTTCAGCAACTCCTAATAGGAAAAAGGAATAGAAAGAACAAATTACTTATTATAATTGTAAGTTTACTTGTCTTTCTATCTTGGCTTAGTTCTCCTTTTCATTTATCATTCTTCAAAATTCTTGTGATCTAATTTATTCTTTACTGTACATAACATGCATGAAGCAAAGACATGAGCTTAAAGCTATAAAATGCAATCTCACGTCTTTAAGATGACATTTTATTCAAAGCAACCCTCCTGAGCTCTGGAACGTGATGCAGAAGGTCTATAATCATTTTATTGTTTGTGGAAGACCCCTCTGTACAAGCTTCACCAATGCACTTCACCGAATTCTAAGGACAACCTGCCGTGTACCAGTGTGAAACTGAATCTTGCACATTCACTCCATGTAAAATTACCACCACCGTGTATCATGTGAGATTAAAAGATATTCTCTCCTTTAAGATCAATAAAACCAAGAAGGGTATCTCTTATTATTCCTTGAATTAGGAATGCCAACCCCTAGGTTATAGAGTAAAAATTGGGTTTTTAGCTCAGCCTTAGTGTTCTGGATGAGCAAAATCTTAGAACAAAAACAAACTTTCTTTTTTTAAAGCCTGCCTTATAGACTATGTGGATATGTTAAGTTTTACAATGTATTTCTTCAATTGTAAAAAAAGGAAATGTATAAAAAATATAGTTTTGATGGTCCTTGTCCTTGTTGCCTATCTCCATAGGTTGGGAGGTTTGTATTGGATATCTTAGGGCAGGGAGACCACCATTAACACCAGAATACTGACTGGCTTCACCATGACACCCCAAAATCATTTGCACACTTATTAATCTTTTTTATTTTTTTTGTATTTGCAACCACACAGTGATGATTTATTTTGGCTGGGGGTACCTTATAAGCTTTCATTAGCATCAAATATCTTTGAATTGGTAGAGTTCTGCCTGCGTGGATTGTCCTACAGCAATGGATGTGTTTATGATGGGTCACCCCATGACTGTGTAAGCCCAAGAATAAAATCATTGGTCATTATATAGCATTTTTTCTGTTTCAAACTGTATATTAACATTATCCAAGTCCATACAGAACACAGTTAATGCATCAAAGAAAGTGTTTATTTCTATAGGATGCAAATGTATTAAAAACCCCTCTAAAAGCCGGTGACACAATAAACTAATATGATTGACAGCACAGAAATGTATTGAGGACTAGAGCACATGCAAAGCTGGGAATTATAGAAACAAGGTTATGAGAGGAAGATACCCCACTGCGATAGTTGTCAAAAGAAGACATACAAATGAATTTAATTCACTTAGCTTTACTAAAACTTACAGAAATGGTATGAAGTGCACATATTGTGTTATACAGCCATTGTTATTTATCTTTGTTTGGCTTTGCTGTCATATTGGTTAAATGTTATTTTCATAGGTTCCAGTACAGTAACTCTGATCTAGAGCAAATATTTATTTTTCGTGTTTAACAAAAGATCTGCGAAGTGAGACCTTTATAGCATACATCACATTAGCATACTGTTTTACAATATACAGGATAGAAGGCTTTGTTACAGTATATATTATCCTAGAATAACATTTTTGCAGTATACAACATTCTTAAAGCAGACCTAGACCTAGAGACAACTGTTTTATGTAAAGTAAAAATGTTAAGTCTTTTTTTTTTCTTTAATACCTTTTAAAAAAAAAAAAAGAAGAAGAGTGTGAGCCCCTTCACTTCTGTCTTTATCACTGCAGCACTAAAGACAGAATTGGAGCACAGAGCCTTCCTGAATACCTACGTCACCTATCCCAGGAGGCTCCTGGCTGCTCCTTCTGTGCAGGCCTGATCTTGGCCATACGCAGGAGGGGCATTCTTCTACATTGAGGAGGTAAAAATGCAGAGTGAGATTGGCACTTTGTCCCCCTTTGTCCAGCAGGCTACATCACCTGATCCTGCACCTGTGAAGTGAAAGATTGGGTGACGTAGCCAGAAGAAGAAAGAAGACGTGCAAAGATGGTGGCACCTGGCGCTTCCTCCACGCTGGGACAAAGGAGGGTTCCAGGACGGCGCTTGAATCGAAGACACCTCTGGCAGGATTGAAGAATCTGAGGGATTTTAGGTGAGTGAGATTTTTTGGATTTTCAGTTTAGTTCCATTTATATATTATTTTGCATTATATAGACAACACATTATATAGTGTTTTACAGCATACAAATCCTAGAATAATATTTTACAGTACACCACACTATAGAAAATTGGAGACACCATAGAAGGTATAAATGAACAATGTTCCAGTATACAAAACCATAAGTTATCATTTTACTGTATACAAAACCTAGAATACTATTTTACACTCTAAACTGGGGCCCCTATAAGTCACAGATAGAAACATCTTCGTTTTCCAAATAAAAATAGTGCTTTTCTCTCCCAAAACAGTTTTTGGCTGCCATGCTTATTTAGTAGCTTCATTTTGTAATTTAACTAGAACAGTTAGGCACCTCTGAGGTTGTCAGCCATTTGTTCTAGATTTATGACTCCAAACTTAAGTAAAGGAAATCCCAAAAACAAAATAAAAACATATTATATATATTAGCTTACTGAACCTTAGATGTGGTGGCTGTTTTATTTGTAAGCTTTACCTTACTCTCTTCTCCATTATGTTTACCCAGCACATTTCAAGAAGAAGAATGGGCAGGTAAGTATATAATTTTATATGTGTGGAAATATAGTTCCACTATAAGGACTTGTTAGGTGTGTTATATTCTTTTTTCTTGGGCTCAGATACACTTCTTCAAAGCGTACCTAAATTCAGAATTTTCACTTTCCATAAAAGGGTGGACAACCCTTTTATTTAAAGTAAAACATTTGTTTGTTAGTGTCAGCACCACCCCTCAATTCTCGATCACCTAGGCAATCAAGAATGAATGGGAGCGCAGATCCTCCTGGGATACCTACATCACGCAGCCCGTGAATCTCTTGGCTGTTGTTTCTGCGTATGACCGAGATGCTCATGCATGCGCAGATGGAGCCCTTAATCAATAGGGAAAAAATTGCCGATCTTACGCATGCACAGTGAGATCGACAAGTTTTTTCTCAATCTAAGTCACCCGATCTTGCGCCTGCACAGTGCAATATTGCGTGACCTAGGAAGAAGAATACGGAAGAAGAGAGGAGAAGATGGCGACGACTGTGCCGGCCCGAAGACGGATTGCGGGACGAAGCCTTACCCGATGGAAGAACCTCTCAATGAATGAAATGATCTGTGGGATTGAAGGTAAGTGGGATTTTTTAATTTTGGGATAGTTTGGGGTTTACTTCCACTTTAAATTAGCATGACATCCAGGCAACAGCCATTTCTAGGAGGGTGAACAATGGCAACTGCATTTCTCTCAGTACAGTACTTATCCAGCAGAGACTCTAACTTCAGGAAATTTAATGAGAGAGAAAGTGAGAGAAGTTGTAATGGTTGATCCCCTGGCTTCTGAGGCCTAGAAACAGCTATTTTCCCTGCATTTACATTTTATTCTTTTTCCACATACTCAAAAAAAAAAAAAAAAAAAAGACAATTAGCGGCAGCCTTGTTCACAATCCAAAAACAAAAATATCGATTTGAACCTTTTGTTTATGGGTACGTATAACACCTCAGTAACACAAATCCTGAGAATGGCTTCTAACAAGCTGATTAGAGCTTAACAGAAGAACTTGTATCCAGGCTTTTCTCATGTACAAGAGAATCCCAAAGCTGCCATTGAAAAGCGCTCTTGCACAACAGATAAACAATACGGCTGTGCTGGAAAGTTGAGATTTGGGAATTAGAAGCAGTGTACAAGACACTGACAATAAATACTTATTACAGACAAGAAGAATCGCCGCACTTTCGATGTCAGTGATGATTACAGTTAGTTACACAGTAAGATAGGTTGGGGAAGGACACATGCCTATGAAGGTCATCCAGGGAATCATTTAACAGGATGGAAAAAGGTTTTTGAAAGGTGTTGTTATAAATGACAAAATTTGTATGATTTTGTATCTGTATTTTGTCTCTTCAAAGCAAATATGGACATAGAAGAACATTCATCCAAGCAAAAGAATTCTCCACAATGCTTTGTCAAGTATTCAGTTTAGCGAGAAAGCAGTTCGGTCACCATTGACATCTTTTTGATCATTTTTGTCCACGCAAAAGAGAAACTACAGTAAGTTTTTAGCCATTACAAATTGTATGTTTGTATACCCGAAAAAAAAATGACCATGATTTTTAAATTATTTTACTTGCTCTATGTATTTTGTTATTGTATCTCATATGCAGATTTACAAATAATGCCTCCAGTAGCTACCTGACTAGGGAGCCTACTTGTATTATCTTAAAGCACCAGATTTTTTAACGTAACTTTTATCATTTTAATAGCACAAAAAATGTGTTTTTTGTGCTATTAAAACTTTTTTTTTTTTAAAAAGAAATGGACGCCCCTGTCTTTTTGTCTTTATTAGCGCAGTGGTAGAAACTGAATGGGAAGCCCAGAGTCTCCTGCGATATCTATGTCCCATAACCCAAGAGGCTTCGGTCAGCTTCTTCTTTGCAAATATACAGAAGGGGCTTTCCCGTCATGTAAAGAAGTGCAGATCTCACATATCTAAATTAATATCAGCACTCTTTTTTTTTAATTTTCAGGAGAATATGTGACCCAAACTTGCACCTGCACAGTGTGAGATCTGGGGATGTAAGCAGAACAAGAAAGCGAAAGAAGAGGATGGCAGCGTCTGGCGGTTCCTTCGAGCTGACACAGGGAAAGAATCCAGAAGGGCGCAGAACCTAATCAAAGCCAGCTGTGGGGGGATCAAGGGAGGGATTAGGGGCTCTGCAGAAGTGAAGGTAAGTCACATTTTTTTATTTTAATGACAATTCCGCTTTTTTCAGACCTACACAGCAAAATCATGAAGGACCCGTGAAGCACAGTTTTTGCATCACCGGTAACTGGAGGCACAACACACATATGTAGTAAACTGTTCTATTCTTCAGATATATATTTACACAGATGGATACAAAAATCAATAGTTTTACATGTTTACATGCTTTGATAATATATCTCTCAGGTTTGTATTGTATAAAGAAACATAGAATACCAAAATGACCCACAAGGTGAGGGCCCTCTAACACCACCACCAATGTGTAAGGTTTATTCTGTGTAGAGCAGCCCTTATCATAACCTTTTTCACCCCTGAGAAATAGTTTACAGGTCACCAAGTTTTTGGTGGTCATTTTGGAAAAAAGTCTCCTAATCTGAAGCCAGTTGAAATAATGCATCCCCCCTCTTTATAGTGGTGGCTTGAATAACTAAAAAAAAAAAATCATCTGTACAAAACAAAAGCTGTTTTTGTCTACTTTTCTAGCAGCCCTCTGCTCCCTAAACAAAAAGTATATCCCTCCCCCCCCCCTTAAAAAAATTACTTATCTCACGCCAGTCCCCAGTGCTTTGTGCAGCCCTTTTTGAAACCATTTGTGTTGGGAGAGTAGGGGGTGTCCAAAGTTTGCCAATTGAAAAGCTAAGTGGGAACTTAAAACAACTAATTTAGGCTACTTACATTCTTCTATTTAAATATTACTTTGTGCCATCAGGTATAACAGAAAATTTTATTTCTTCGGTGTAACCTTTTTTCTACAACAAATATCATATAACACTGGCTGAGATGTCACAGTTATATATTTAATGGTAAATGGAACTTAGCCTTGGCCGAACATCAACAAAGCTGTTCTGTGCGGTCATTTAGGTTCATATTGACAACTGTTTTCATTCAGATAAAAGCTTAAAACAATTATCTTTCTCCTGGTTTCCATGTCACTTATATAGTTGAACCCACAAGGTCATCCAAGCAGGAAAAATGTAACATTGAAAACAAGATTGATGTATTCCTAAATGCCGCATAAGCAAGGGTCAGCTCAAGCTGACAGGGTACGCAATTATCAATGCCGAGATTCAGATAAAGGTCTGACACGCCGTACTTACCCAATCCTATTCCTAAACATTTCAATGAAAACTCTAACTATATTTAAAACAGATTTAAAAGCACATGTGCAGATGATATTAAATATCTCCTTTTGATCCAGCTATGTATTTTGTAAAATATGTTCAAATCTATTTTTAAATCTGTTTAGATCAAATGTTATTACTTCCCTTTGCCTTGTTCTAACCGTATTTCCCTCCATCCTAATATTCAGACAAGATGGGTGGTTGGGGCAGCACTGTAAGCCAAACAGGCTTTATTACATTGCACAGTGTTTTGATTTTAGCTGATAAAGCTTGGTGATTGGAAGAAAGAGAACAGGGACCTCATGAGTGAGCAGATGCTCCTTCACAATCAAATCACAGTCAGGATGTGAAGCTGTTTTGTTTTGATTGAAAAGTTAAAGAAAATGAACAGGATGGAGGCTACCAGACTAAAGGGTGGTAGGGTGGAGCCACAAAGGAAGGGAAGAAATGCAGAAGAGAGGTAATTCTGGAAAGGTCGGCTGGTGGGAGAAGTTGTACCACTCACCCACTTGGTTGTGTTGTTTTAATATAGCCATCAGAGGGATTTTTCTTGTTACAGCAGTTTGGTGGATGTCTTAATGGTCTATGAAAATTGGAATTCCAACAAGACAGGGCCCGGCAGGTGGTTCCCCTTTGGTGGGTTGTTGTTGGTTTATTTAGGACCTTGGACTCTTTGTGGAAACCAGGGTCTATAGTCCTAATTTTTGAGTCATCCTCCAGCTGGTGGAGATTTGACTTGGAACAAGAGTCTTGCCTAATTATGATCCTGGTTGGTGGAAACCCAAATATCCTGTTCTGGTAACACACAACTGTTCATGTTAATTTGATGACTGGTATTGGTTAGATAAAGGGTTGTTGTGACCAATTTAAACTTGGCAGTCCAACTCATTAGTTAGGGTAACTTATGGGGCCAACATTGACAGTTCCATCAGTCATGGACAAAGTGCAAATTGATAGTGTCATTCAGGGATGTTTAAATTAGAAACGGACTGAAGGAAATAATGCTTTGGCTGGTAAGATAGCTGACATATTTCAGTAGTGTATATTGCTTTTTCTCTACATTTTATTTATTAAATATTTATGCAGTTAAGGTTAATAAATCATTTTTCTAACATATAGAAACATTTGCAGAGTGTTCATAAAAGATAACTTCATTTTTTTACAGAAGGCACGTCTCTCAATCTTGCACCTGCGCAATGCCAGATCAGTATGTATGAGGAAGAACCTGGAAGAAGAGAAAAAAGGTGGCAGTGCTGGGTGTCCAGCCCACGCTGTAATACAGATTAAAGATGGGCAGTGTGGTACTGATTGGAGTGAGATCACAATTGGCGATCTTTTTTTTTACTAAGAGTTCTACTTTAACTGAAGATCTGCACATAGAAAATATTGTTTTTTGCACAATTATGTTTTGATTGGGGTCAATACAAAAACCAGAACCATGTAGGCCGAAAGAACATTTTGCTTATAAAATGTACATATCTTATTAACAAATAGAAAAAACATCTAAAAACCTGGGCGATCCAGCAAACCTGTAATTAACCCTGGTCCAGGGTTGAAAACTTTTGATAACAAATAGCAAACGACTTTAAAGAAATCCATTCCAGGTGTGCTGAATCTGTATCTTCTGAAGTGTATCTTCTCCAGCCTTGGAGAGCTTTCATAAATCAGACTGAATAAGTATTCTTGTAAAACTATATGCACATTCTGGAGAAGTCACCTACTTTGGATAAAGTATAGAGATTGTAGGGATAATTGAAATTTCAAAGTGCAAAAAAGTTATATATTTTATTTTAGTTACACTTCACACCCATTCTCAGTTCATGCTTGGTGGTCTAATGTAATACTGACCTTTAATAATAGTGAAGGAAGTGGGCTACTGATCAAACTCTGGTCCACTTTCTAGTTCTGCAGTAGTGAAGCAAAAAATGTATGGAGTTCCCCATATAAATCAGGAGGTTTTAGGATTCCTAATCACACATTTATTAAATTTACATTTTCTAAAATTCTAAATTTATTAGGGACTTTTTTTGCCACACAAGTGACTGAAGAATGATTACAGCTACTCCCAGGTATAAGTCCTATACCTTTTCAAGAAGACAATTCAATCCAGTAATAACTTGAAGAGCTGTAAACTTTTTTATATCCTCTAGTTAAGGAGAAGGAGAGGGATCCCTAGAGAACAGTAAAGCTGTCCATTATTCAGGACTACGTGACGATGCAGACTTTGCAATGTCGATCAAAGAGAGTAATGACTGGTAAAATAATCTTACTAATATTGCTGCACTGCAGGGAACTATCCTAAATTGTCCATAAAATGCGGCATGTAGCTGGCTAAGGAACTATTTCCTTTTCTACAGAGAAAATGAAATGACTAATAAACAGTCATAGTAATTTGTCAACAGGAGGAAAAACTTATGTTGAAGATATCAAACACTTTTGATGGTGCTGGTTGGGAGTTTGTGGGACAGGAATTACAAACAATGTCAGATTGGGTCATAAGCCAGAAGAAGTCAGATAGATGTCAGATCATTATTGCTGCAAAGTGATCATTTCCAGACATGTACATGAAGCACTGTTATGTTCTATGGAGAGGGGAGGGGGATAATAATCATGCAGTACACACCTGTGCTTTCCTCCAAAAAGAAGCACCATGGCTGTTTCTGATAGTTCTTTGATGAGCGACGTTGGGAGATCATTGTACACATGCCAGATTTTCACTCTAGACGATGGTTAGTCTGGGGTGACAATTGCCTGTCGTGTGTGCATAACTTTAAGTCTTTTATAGCTTTTGTCCTATGTACATTAGCCCAAGTAAAATGTGAAATGTAGACCTTCTACAAAACCATACTGTTAAAGCTGTTGGTGGTTTATATTTAGTTACAAATTAAGTCAGGTTGAAAAAAAGACAAAAGTCTATCAAGTTCAACCACTAGGGAAATAAACATATCCCAGAAATAAAATCATATGGACATAGTTGATCCAGAGGAAGGCAAAAAAATGGGGAAAAAAATTCCTCCTTGATTCCATAAGGCAATCGGATGTTCCCTGATCCACGGTCAATCTTATCTTTATTAAAACCTTAATGCCCAGTTAAATTTTGTGATTCTAGAAAAGCAATCTATAGTAGTTGC
>NC_092865.1:18864057-18878769 GCF_032062135.1 Pyxicephalus adspersus | reverse complement strand
CTCATCCCTACTGACCAATGCTTTGTACAGGGGCAGGATTATGTCTCCATCTCTGCAGTCTATTCCTCTTTTAATACAAGAAAGTACACTGCTAGGGTTTGATATTGCAGCTTGGCATTGCATGCTATTATTAAGTCTATGATCTACCATAAAACAATTTATATAGAAGGTTATTTCTTGTTGATATTCATAGGAGTTTTCCTGATAAATCACTATATAAAATGGATTTCATGGCATTCTACTCCAGAGGAACCAGAGGTCATTCTACTATATGATCATCTGCCCTGGTTATAATGTTCGTTCTGCTCAGTGACCATCTCCAGTTTTACACAGACCTGTTAACGTGTGTGTCTTCAGCTATTTAATAATGTATGTTGTATGATTTATGCTGCCGGGATACCATGAAAGCTCTCAGCATTCATCATCTTCTTTAGCTGGGCCCTGGGGGGGCTAAGCGTACTCTTCCTGTACATCTTTAGAGAATGGAGAGTCCTGCCGAGCTTATATTGACAGACCACAATACAACTGATGAACAACCCTCTCTCGGTTATAATCCAAATGTCTTATTTTGCATTTCAATAAAACAAAATCAACCAAACTATTAAACCATGCTATTATTGTTCTTATTTGTTCCTACTGTTATTTGTTGAAACATTAGGGAGATATACGAGAGGTAAAAGCAATAAATAACTATTACCCACATTATCTGTTTGACAGCTGAGTTTGTTTTACAGGCACAGTCTGTTTTACAGCTACATAGTAAATTTTTTTTTGAGAAATCCCTGAATTATTAGAAAACAACCCTTCTTTTGTGCTGTTCCTTTGAGAGTCAGATATACAGATGCATTGAATTTTTTACTCTCTCAAATATGGGCACTGCTTCTTCCATGGTGCCGTAGGCACTTTCTCTACTCCTGTTCTACACCCTTTGTTATGATTTGTTGATGTCAGCTCTGGTTTGTGTGAAAGAAAAATTCTAATTTAGAAATAGTATTTTTTTTTAATTAGCCCTACTAAACCTGGTTATATTAATATGGTACAACTCAGCCAAACCAACCACCAGGCAATGACATGGATTGGATATCATTGTCCGGCAGCCTACTATACTTGCCAAAGACAGGTGAAGAAATGATGGATTGGAAGTCAGCTCAATTTCTGAGTTTTTATTTATGTTTGGAATAGCTCTAATCCAAGTTGGAATCAATAGAACAATCTGACCACCACTAGTAAGGCCACAGGCTTTAGGTTGTTGGTCTTTCTTGTGCTGAGCAGCAGTTACAATTGGACACAGACTTCCTTGGAAATGCTTAATGATGCTGATATTAGAATTTAAAGTGAAACAAAAGGTTACATACACAGAAATGCATATACAAGGTCTGTCTAATGAGACTGATATAATACCTATTTATTTTTTGACAGTTCTAATGCCTGTCCCCTTCAGTATTCTCTCTGTTTGCAATTAATCACCAATGCCTATTTTTTTCCAGGTGGAAGGCATAGAACAGATAAGTTTCTAGCAGCTGTTTCAACATATCTGAAGTTTTATTTCTTTACTGCATCCATTGACTCAAAGTGTGTTCTTTTATTCACTCGTTTAAATGTAAGAATAATAAAAAAAAGTTAAAAGGTGCCAAATCTGGTGAATATGGAGAATCTTCCAGCGTAGTAATGTGTTGGTCGGTCACAGAAAGTGCTGTCTGAAGAGCATTGTCCTGATGAAGAATGAAACCATTTTCCTGCATTTCAGTCCGTCCTTTCCTGAATCTTTCTATTAGCTTTGTCAGAACTTCCCAATTTTAACATTGGGTCACTGTTGTACCTTCTGGAACCTATTCTGCAAAAATTACCCCCTTCATGTCAAAATGCATGATGAGCAAAGTTTGGAATTTGGACTTTTCTGATTCTTGATGCTGAAGGTGTTTCCAGTGCATTGACTGTCATTTTGTTTCAGGATCATACTGGAAGATCTAGGTTTCCTCACAAGTGAATAACTTTTGAAAAAGTTGGGATTAATGAAGCCATTTGTTAGAGTTCTGAACAAGGACTGTGATTGCTTCAAATACATTTGTAGATTCTTCCCTGGATTGAGTAAATTAAAAGCAGGAATCTTTGATGATCTTTGATTTTCCCTAAATTCGGAAACCGAAAAATGATTGAAATTTCACAGGTTACATGACTGACACTGAAGCTTCTGCCTGGCACGGCTATGTCATGGTTATCAAGAACTTCTTGGGTAATAAAGCACAAAATTTTGAAGAAGTAGTAAAAAACTTGCTCTTAAACTTTAAAAATGTGGGTGCTATTATGAGCATTATATTATTATTATACAGTATTTAATAATATAGGTACACTATCTCCATAGACATTTGCAAAAATTTCCAGAAAACCTCGATTGTGATTTCAGCGAGGAACAAGGGGAGAAGTTCCATCAAGATGTAAAGGTGATGGAAGAAAGGTATCAGGGCAGATGGGATAGACACATGATGGCAGACTACTGCTGGAGCCTTCAACGTGATTGTCCTGATCATCAGCATAAAAGGAAATCATACAAACTTAGTTTTTCAATGACTTCTTTGTTATGAGTTCTGTAAATATACTGAATATAGACTATATTGACATTAGGTATTTCAAAAAATAAATTTTCTATACGTGGCCATATCTAGTTTAATTTTCCCTAGTTTTCATGTTTCATTAGTTTTCCATGAGGTTATTATTGAGGTCATTATTTAAAAAAACTAGAGCCAATCTAGCAAAACCAATATCATATTTGGAATCTGTGCATCAAACTTATCCTAAAATGACTTTAATCTGTTTGGCAAAAAATTGTTTGTTGACCAGTGTTATCAATGAAATGTAACATTTGCTCATTAAAAATAAATTGGCTTTCAGATGAAAATTAAACTTCTTAATTAAAATTGTTAATATATGTGCTATGGTTCAGGTCTTGCAGTTGTAAGAATTGTTTTCTTTATATAGTGATTGTTTTGTTGGTGGCAAGGGGTACATGTAGTGTAAACTTGCAATGTCGATAAAAGCAAGCAATATTCAGTTAGTAGTATCACAGTGTGAACTGATAGCTGTCAGCGTGCTATTTTGTGATGTTTGTGAAGATTTTAGTACGGAGGAAAGAAATACTATGATATACACTGCAGTGATTTGTGGGAGATATCCCTTGACACAGCATAACACCAAACGCCAATCAATCATTTCAGCTTAGCTGCAGTGATAATTACTTGTATCTGATATTTGTGTTCAGTTTTGTTTTTTGTACACACATGATCAGCTAGTGTTAAAAAGTCATATATGAGCACCATGATCATTCTATTTTACAGTATGAACACCATTTCATTTTACATGGTATTTAGAAGATTTCACCAATGAAATGTAACTTTTCCAACTTAAAATTTTCCAAAAATATAAAAAAATATAAAATTATCAGTTTTCCTACAATGCTCCCCCATTTATGCACCCTTTAACTACTAGAAGCCTGCCTACATAATATTTCCCCTCACTGGTATGATTAAGCACCTAGGTAAAGAAAACAGAATACAGTTTGTAGCTGCACAACGGGAGAAGAATGCAGGTCATAGCACCCATTGATTAAGGGAAAGGCAGAGCAGATGTAAATTTTATAGAACAAGAATAGAAAAAAGCAGGGCAATATAAACACTGATGCTGTACTGAATTGGTATAGAAAAAAAAACAATCTATTTTCCAAATAAAATGATAGTATCCAGCAGCTATTATCAATACTACTTTGGCAGTACTATTATAACTCCCAGTACCATACCGGCAGAAATACCACCAAGGTTCCCACCATACCTGCACATTATTATGATAAAAGTAGGTTTGGATTGTCCTCAGTACCACAAATTTCCTCTTATTATCCAGTCTCTGTCCATATGTCTATATACTGTGTGTAGACAGACTGTAGCTGCAAAGGTCGCATATGATCAACAGTTCACATAGGTAACAGTAGATTACAAAAAATGGCATATATTTAGGATACAGAGTGTTCTAGCAAGCTAAGTCCCTCAGGTTTAAATCCACTTGACAATTTCAGCTGTAATTAAAAAAAGAAATCTAATTACCATGACATTTTGATCTGAGAATGATTTATTCTAAGAATAAAATAATAGCTAAGCCAGTAACAAGCTGATATAGTTAATGATTACAGTGTGATATGAATACAATTTATACGAAAGGAACCATTTATGTTAGTAGAATCCAATCTCACCAACCCATTAGGAAAACAGAATGTTCTGAGTTAACCTTTCAACAAATGTACCATTATAATATTTTCTATAGTACTTTATGATTTCTTTTATCTCTGGAGAGTTAAAAAAAGTCTTTTTTGGATTTGTTCTTTTGGATCAGCCAGGAAAGGTATAGGTCAGAGCTTACTGCCATTTACAAATAAAATTAGGAGTTGCTATTCAAGAGTTTTAAATAAAAGAAAAAGGCTGCCTTGGGCTGGTACACACTAGAGAGGTCTTAAATACACAAGTGCTGTTCAGTCCTTGAAAAATGTTATCTAAAGAGCATTTGTGTCAACGTTTGCTGAGCATTCGACAAGCTATGAGCAGTTTTTCTAAATTCCCCCAAAGCATACTACAGCTCTGGTGAACGTGTGTTGCATATAATTATTACCTTACAATATAGTACCCATGCCAGTGATTTTCAACCAGGATTCCTTGAAGCTATGAGCAGTTTGGACCTCTCAGATTAGTTACCAATGACAACAGTGATCTATTTTAGATTCCCAAATAGCCAGCAATGTAATGGGCATTCTTCACACTGACCACCACGCTAATGTGCTGGGAGCTGAGGATATAATAATTATAGAAGGGATCTCCTAATATCTGAAAGGTATTTCAAGGGTTCCTCCATGTTAAAAAGGTAGAAAAAGGCTGACCTAAGGTATATGAGCCAGTGTACAGTAAAGCCACAAGCAAACCATTACAATCATATATACCTGGTATAAGTACTGGTCTGAAAGGTGCACTGGGGTACCTATAGCAAAGTAAGTATAAAGAGACTGGAATTGAATCAAACATATGTCATTTAATCATATAGGTAAACCACAGGTTTGCTGTAAATCAGAGGTCCGCAAACTTTTTTGGCCACTAGGCCATTTATGGGGTGGGCAGGAGGACACTAGGCCGGATTCTTTCTGAGTCCCACCCTAATGGCTCCGCCCCCACTATGAATGCCCCTTGAAGGGAAATCCCTCTCCTCCCTATGCATTGCGAGGAGGAGAGAGAATGTTCCCTATTTAACGTGGCAGCGGAAGTGTTAACGCCGGCCGCGGTAAATAGGGAAGGGGACCACAGCAAGAGGAGGCTCAAGAGCTGCATTTGGCTCCAGAGCTCTGGCGGCTCCAGATTCAGTAGTTTGTTCAGGCCTAATCCTGGCAGGCAACCTGGGTCTGCGTTGCTGGCCGGCATTAGGCCGGATCTGCCAGGGGGCGTTAGGCCGGAACAAACTACCAGCTAGGCCGTATCTGGCCTTAAGGCCAGAGTTTGCCGACCTCTGCTGTAAATAGTTTTACTGGCTGCTATCACTGAACATTATGAAATATTGTTCCTTTTATTGATCTGTTTCTGTAGTGCATCACCAATATTAATAATAATAATAATGTTCATCTATGCTAGCTTTTTATCCCTTTTTTTTTAAAAGTTTAAAAAAAAATCATAAAATCAAAAAGCACAAACAAAATATAAAAAAACAAAACCAGATGTGCTGCAATACTTATTGTCAATCTAGAGATTTCTTCCACCCCCCCCCCCCCCCCCCAAAGCCCCCCCCCCCCCCCCCCCAAAGCTTGTGATTGGATAGTGAAATGAGTATCAGCCCCTGCTTCCTTCTCTCACACTTTAACACTGCTGTACAGAGATTGCAAAAAGCTGATGTCAAATTCAGGTACTTCCTTACACATCTATGGATGTATTAAGACCAGAGCTGAATTTTGTATAAACCTAAAATTTAGTATTAAACCTCTAGTACTTAGTAAATGTATTTAAAGAATGCAAAATGCACCACAATTCAGTAAAAAGTTAAAAGGGTCCCCAAGCATTCACCGTATAGTTTATGGAGATCTGTAGCAAACGGTACTAGCACATTATACTGTAGCATGTAATATATTTTTTGTTTGCAGGTTTTCATGAATGTGTCGTGAGGAACTACAGTACAGCAGATGCATTGTTAAACTTTTTGTTAAAGGAATAGTTTTCTCTTTCTGTTTCAAAGCTGTCAACCATTGCATGGTCTCAGAAATTTTTATATATATATATATATATATATATATATATATATATATATATATATATATTTTTGGACTGGAGAAAGAGATCAGCAATTAATCTTTGCTCTCTTTGATGTCAGACGGATGTCATTGCAATTGCACTGGGACCCAGCTCGGCACTAAGTGGATAAGAAATAACAGCGATTCGGAAGATGGGTGAATCTTCAAAGCCCAGTGCTTCAATAGGTATCTAGAGGAGATAACGATATAAGACCATACCATCCCAGGGCTACTCTGGAATAAATTTTACAAAAGAGGAAATTATTTGTGTGACTCAGAAATACTTTACAGAAAGTATGGCAAGAGGTTTGAAAAGCTTGTTGACAATTCAATGGATTATATACTTTACAGTACACATATAATAAAAACATATTGTACACTTTATAATTTTCAGGATACCTAAAGCCTATAGCCACTGCAGTGGTGTAAGAATAGGGGTTGCAAAGGTTTCGAACTGCCTCTCTTCCTCCAGATTGCCCTAAAAGGCCCTTCCAATGACCACTGTTAATTTATTCGATGTTGCACAGAGAGACAGAAGATGACATCTTCTACTATGCACCTTCATGACTCCTCATTATATCATATGTCAGAACCCAGCAAAGGAAGACAGAAGTAGAAGATGTCTTCTGTCATCTCCATTTGCAACGGTGAGTGGGCGTCAAGTAACATTTGTGGGTGTGCAGAGGGTCCATGTTGACAAGGGTCTGGGGGGCTCCTTATATGAATGCAGGATTCTAAAGTGATGGGGGACTCTGATGCAAAAGAAGACTTTTTTTGGGAGCATGTGGCTTTAATATAAAGGTCTCTGATTTGATTCTGAGGTGAAGGTGGAACCCTGATGTGATGGAGAGACTTTGATATGAATGGGGTCCTTGATGTATGTGAGGACTCTAATATGAAGTTAGAAAATTTGATGTAAAGTGGGGAGCTTGGGGGCTCAAATGTGAAGGGATTCTGATATAAATGGTAAAATCCAGATTTGAAAGAGGTGGGTGAGAGGGTGGTTTTCTGATGCAGCTTGTCATATATAGTGAAAGCTGTGTCAAAAATTAGCATTAGGGCCCATTGGTCTGCAACTAGAAGACCATCAGTTGTCATGTAAGGAGGGGCAATGTAAGAGACATTCTTCTTACTGACCACCATGCTAATGAAATGGAAGTTGAGTATACAGTAAATATAGGGGGGGGGGGATCTAAGACCTGAAAGTTATTTCAAGGGTTCCTCTATGATAAAAGGGTGGAGAAAGACTACCTAAGCTATATAGGCCAATGTACAGTACTGACAATTGCAAGCCATCACATTCATACATACCCATCATAAGTTCTGATGTGAAAGGTGCAGGTAGCTACAGCAAGGTATGTATATAGACACTGGAATTCAATCATACATGTTTCTTCTCACTAAATAGGCAAACCACATAAGTTTGCTGAAAATAGTCCCCTTTGCTGACTGCTAGAGCTAAACACTGGGGAATATTGTTTTCTCTTTTAGTAATGCGTCATTAATATCATGGTAATCTGTGCTAGCTATAAACTGCTTTGTTTTCTATTTTTTACCTTTTCATTTTTCATCTTCCTAAATCAGAGCTGAAAAATAGAATAAAACAAAACCATATCTGCTGCGAAGGAGGTGGCAGGTTTAAAATTCTGCAACATGGCTGACACTAGATGGTGGCTGGCTGTGCAATCACATTCTGGACATTGAATACTTGTAATCCTTGTGCAGATGTCTTTTTACATCCGAGGATCTTGTAAGTTTGTGTGTATGAAAAAGTAATGCAGGGAAATGTGGGCTTGAGCTGAAAACTGAAGCAGTCAATAAGACAATCCACCCCACCAGATTTCAACTTTGTATAACTGGCTCAGCCATCAGTAACTAAGGAAGGTCTACAAACATCTAAATGTTCCTTAACCAGGCCATAAACAGCCATTTAGGGGGACATAATGTAGGTAAGCACCTTATAGTAAAGATAAAGAAAAACTTTTTTCCTTTGATTCTAGGCAGAAAATAGGAATGATTAACTCTTCTAGGTGCCGGTGAGTGCTGGACTCCTCAAAGTCTTCTGATTAGATGACCTTCTCTTTATGGGTCAAAAGTGAACTAAAGCTAAATTGGGCTGCAGGAAATGTAACTAAATCACATTTCTTTTTTTAGTCTGGCTTTTGTTTATTTTCAAACCCAAAGTGAAGGGTTTGTTAAATGTTTTGTGATAAACAATGTGGTCCTCAAGAAAACACGTGATATATTGATAGAACATCCTATGAATGAAGGACCCATTGTACACGTATGTAGTTGGATCGCTGTGATGTTATCAGCACTGGCAGTGTTTTGTTTTCAGTGGCCATATATATCCACAGAAAGGCATTAGACTCTGGGCAGACTATTTCCAGGTTTTTAAAAGCATTTTCACAGCCTGTGTATGCTCGAAATCACCTTGTAAAAATAGTTCACATGAAAAGAAATGGGTCTGTTTTTGTACAGGCATTTTAATTCTTTTGCAGTGTTAGGCATTTACAAACAGTTGTTCAGAAACTCCATGCAGCTTTTAGGGATGGTTTTACCATCCAAAAGCTTCCATAGACTTGCATTTAGTTGCTCGTGAACACTTGTGCAGATGTTTATGATTAGCTGCAGGCATTCAAGGCTAGAGAATTACTCATGATGCTCACAACCACTATACATGGATTTCCCAGTGTTTTACAACACTAAAAATGTGAGCTCCTCTGAAACCCTTTACCCTAGGCAGCTTATTACCTGCCTGGTGCTACCCTCTGTTCCAGGCTTTTCTTCCTGGACCACCAGCCATCATATGGCTGCTCATTTTTTGCAAAGAAATCTTCCCATTATAGCCACTTATTGATTCAACTAACCAGCAATATCAATTTTGGGAGGTCTGCCTCTTTAATAAATGAGGTATGTAACCCCGACTGAGCTAAAAAATGTTACTACTTGCTAAATTGATGCCTTTGGTATTTTCTAATTTAATCATTTTGACAAATATAAAATATATCATTTTCAAGCCCCAGTAGGCAATGTCAATTGGTAAGTAAAATATTACTACTGCATATTTCATCCATTCTATTCACCTGCAAGATTGTTTCTTATCAGTTTTCAGTAGCCTAAGAAATTAAAAACTTACCTTGGAGAGCTTGGATTAAATGTCTGAATTTCAAGCAAGTAATTATTCGCCTCTCGGTAATAATGTGATAGAGGCAGGAGGAAAGATAAAAATGACATATTGTTACGCATTGTTGCCAGCTCTTATGGAGGACGGATTGAATTATATTGTCCCGAGAGAGAAGCTGGCATAAAGCGATTCCACCACAAGCAAGACATTCATTCTGAGCGAGTGTTCAGCCATCTTGTACCAGAGATTATTATGACAGTTCCATCAGTTACCCATCATTGGTAAAGGATGACTGAGCAGTTTAATGGTTTCACTGATTCTCTGATATCTCATCCGTCAGATGCTTCAAGACATTTTTAATACAATGATCATTAATTATTTTTTACTGTAATGATCCATTGCACTCAAATTTTATTCTCATATTTTATCCCATGGTTAAGACATTTTGCTGGTATTGTCAACTGGTATTAAAGATGAATGTTCCACCAAATTTGAAGGTCCACTTACATTCCCTGAGCTTCTTTGCAATGTACTGGAGTATCGCCAATATTTTGCTTTTAATAAATTCCATTCATGTACCCAGGACTGGCAAACTGTACCGCAGGTCAACACATTGGTGTGTGTTGTCCTTGCATTTGCAGCATGGCTCTTCCTGCAGAGGAGGAAAATCAACCGTATGGCCAGGAGCAACATGTAAGCAACTGAAAGCATCTGAACCTGCACCACAACTGCAATGCAAATGCAACCATGTGCATTTACATGTACAAAATTATTGCCAACCACTTCCATTCTGTTGGGGTGGTGAGGCTACAGATTACCACACCCTAACTTTGCATTACAGATTATCCCTAACCTTGTAGTGTAGGGGTAATCTCATTGCTAGGGTGGCTTTGTCATTTTACTGGAGTAAAGGTTAAAGAGGAACTAAACTCAAATTCCCCCAAAACAAAAAAAAAAAAAATTTACCTTTAATCCCACACGGATGTTGATCGGTCCGAAGGTCTCTTCCATTGGGTCCCACGTTGTCCCAGCATCCATTTTAGTGCCGGCTTCACCTCTTCTTCCTGGTCTTCCACCTGACCCAGGCACGAGATCGGGTGACGTAGATGGGGAAAAAACTGCCAATCTCACTGCGCATGCGTTTCACTTTTTACGGAAAGGCTACTTCTGCGCATGCACGAGATTCTCAGGCATGCGCAAAAAGAGCACCCAAGAGCCTCCGGGGATGCGTGACGTAGGTATTGCACTCCAATGTAATCTTGATTGCCTAGGCGATCAGGAATTAGAGGATGGTGTTGCACCTTTTTTTTAATATTTTTTAAAAAAGGATGTTGCACTGAAAAGAAAACAAACACACAAAATGTTTACCTTACATTAAAGGGTTGTCTACCCTTTTATGTAAAGTGAAAATTGTGAGTTTAGGTATGCTTTAGGTCATCAACCTGTCCATATGCTACTGATCAGACAGTGGGAGGCATCAATATACTGATGAGGTCAGTACTTTTATCCCTGCTCAGCAGAACCACTGTGGTGTCACAACAGCCTACTTATTGTTTGTGTGTTGGTATGTTCCTGATCTGCCCCGTCTTTTACAGTTAGTTAGCATAGTTCACCTATTGTCCTTAGCCACAAGTGTTCATTTTTTGTGTTTAGTGTTTCCAGCCGTTACTGGAGTGTTCCAGTTTAGCAGTCTCTAGCTGTAGAATTACCAGTTTTTACCTTCAGAACTCTGTTGTATCCTGTACATTCTAAAATTGGATTAAAGGTACTAATGGAACTTACAGCGGTGTTTCTTGGCGTGTAAAACTACCTGTCATCGTGTACTCATCAAGGTATCCATCAGAACAGACCGGGTCTCAGGACGGGTAACTTGCATAAATCGACATTGGTGACAGAATAGTAAAAACCGAGATTCTGCAGGCCCTGGTGACATCATGTGCTCAAGGCATCAGTAAACTGGATTGCCCTAAAAGCTCTTTTGCACCTCTACAAGACAGCCAGAAAAATCACCAGATCACCAAAGTGCTAAGTCAAGTGTTCACGTGTGCTGTGTGAATGCTATCAAGTTTATTCACTGCTTGGGTTCAGAGTGGTATTAGTGAATTGCTGTAACAATTAACTGTCCGTCATCTGCCTGCATCGTGCATTACTAGGTGTCAAATTGCTAGAACCCATCTGAAAGCAAGTGGACCCCACTGATATTGTGAACGTGTGATTCACTGTGCCTTCCTCTTTGCAAACTCACCTGAGTTTAAGAACTTGTCTCCATAGCAAACATTTATACAATCCTTGCCTGCTGGAGCCCTTAAGCCTTGAGGAAGTTTTCCCCTCAGCTCAGAGCACATTTGCAACTAAGTAACTCTGTTAGCTAACTAAACTGTTTAGCCAAGGTATTCATAGACTGAAAAGCATTCCTACATTTTGTATTTCATCAGAACTCCATAAATTGTGCAGGAATAGATTCACAACAGAAACGAGATGATATGCTCCCTATTTCTGCTCAAGATTCTAACCTAAAAGAACAAGAAAAAGCTTCTAAACACCAAATCAAGCCATCTGTAAAACACAGAGTTTTATGAGGCTGAAAAGGAAGACGTGTGTTGAAGCTATGGAATAAAACCAAACATTGTATAACCATTGCTGAAAAAGCCAGCAATACTGCACTGCAACTCAATGATGCCCTTACAAGACTCAAGAAAGCTTGTGGCAATTACAAAAGACTTGCTGAAAAATATTCTTCCTTCTTGTCAAGTAGGCATATGGAAGAAGCATTACAAAAAACTGAAAGAATATATACTAATATTGACCAACAGAGGCAGATCATATTCTTACAAGCAACATCAAGGTTAGAATCTAGAATTACACAACTGCATGATCCTGCCTCCTGCTCTTCTATTTCCTCCAAGGGATCATCTAAATCATTGGGATCCTCCTCCCATAAATCATCCATAAGTAGCTAGCTAAATCAGAGCCCGAGCAGAAGCGGAAGCAGCTAAAGCCGAAGTTCACTGCATCAAGAAAGAAGCAGCTCTCAAGGCTCAAGCAGCAGAAGCTGCACGCAGGCAAGAAGAAGCAGAAGCCCAGCTAGAAGTTCTCCAGGAAGAAGGAAGGAAGCGGCGACCATGGCAAGATTATGTGCACTGGAGCAAATGGCTGAACAAAAAAACCTAGGAGTATATCGTCCCATTTTGACGGCAGTAGAAGCTCCTGTTAAGCGGACTGCACAGTTTGTCCTGGAACAGAACATCAGAAACGCAACTATCCTTACAGTAGAGAATATTGCGCATGATTCTCCAGTGCCGCAAAAGAAGACGTCACGTCTTTCAATGGCAAAGACCAAGCAAATAGAATATACAGCCAGAGCACTTCTCTATTTTCTAGAAACATAAAGCTCACCAATACACCACCACAAACCTTCAGAAGAGATGGTCAACAAGACACTGCAAAATATTATAGGGTGGGTCCTTGAAGACCAGCCGCCACTGCCGATACCTCAGCCAAAAATCCCAGACTTAAAACCTTTGTATGAATTGAACCCATCTGTGTGCACAAGGACTGAGAAAAATGATATGGCTCACTAGACATTGAGCCAATGGGAGAACTTGATCTCCTTATCATGTGGCTAGGCCCTCGGTCTTCAGATCAATTTCAGAGACCTAAATCTGTCAATATTGAGGCGCCAGCAATAGCCCTGAAGTTTGTTTGGGAGCTACTTGAGGAAATCTTTAGTGGCCCTGAAGCCATTGAACTTGCCTTGTTTAGGAGACTTCATAACTTCCCTACATTATCAAACAAGGATAATCATAAGCTTCAAGAACTAAGCGATCTTTTTCTTGAATTGGAAACAGCAAGCTAGATCCGCACCTTCCAGGCCTTAGCTACTTGGATACTGCTCAAGGTGTGAATCCAAATATATCAAAATTGCTTTATTATCTTCAATAGAAATGGACTATGGTGGGCTCAGATTACAAAACATCCCAACAACTCAGCTACCCACCTTTCTCCTTTTTCTGCAAACTAATCAAGAAGGTAGCGAGAGCTAAGAATGACCCTAGTTTCTCATCCTTTGATTCCAAGAAGTCTACCACCATATCTGCCATGTGCGACACCTTAAGCAACAAGCGTAAGGACCTGAGGAGGGCAGTCTCCATCAGGAAGACTGGAATTTTGCCTAGTACCTCAAATACCAGTAATGTAACCAAGGAAGATGAACCTGGTGGTCCTAACCTCCTGTGCCCTATTCATAAGCCGCATTTCCTCAGAAAGTGTCGGGTGTTCAAGAAAGTGCTCTTTGAAGAGCGCAAGGCATTCATGATATCTGTTACAGGTCCTGTGCATCTACTGAAACTTTTGCTAGAGACTGTAAAGCTATAATAAGATGTTTTGAATTTAACAACGACAAACATGTGACAGCATATCACCCAGGTTTTCTCAACAGGTAACTCAACACATTTGTGATCCTAAGCCCGCAGCAAGTTATGGCGGGGAGAGCAGTAAGCAATGGAGTGAGCCTGTGTTCTCCAAAAGCACTGAGAGAGAGTGACTTTGTGGAGAGAGACTTTGTGGCAAATATTGTGCCAAGATATGTCTGGTTAACATCTTTTCTACAGGGCAACCAGAGAAAGCCGTAAAAATGTATGATATTATAGATGACCAGAGTAACTGATCATTAGCAAGCCCAGAATTCTTTGACCTCTTCAGCATCGGGGGAGAAGCCCAGTCATACACACTGCGCACATGTGCAGGGCAAGTGAATGTTTCGGGAAGAATCGTATGGATTTACGGTAGCTCCCCTCTTTGAGGATGCGCAGTTCCCACTTCCTGCACTAATCGAATGTGATCAGCTACCAAACAACATAGAAGAGGTTCCTATTCTGGACACAGCATGTCACCAACCTCATTTCAGGGGCATAGCGAACTACATTCCCCCTCTCGACAAGGGAGCAAAAATCTTTATTCTTTTGGATAGAGGCATACCAAAAGTTCACAAGGTACACCAGCAGTGCAATGGACCTAATGCACAGAGGCTTGATTTGGGTTGGGTTGTCATTGGCGATGTCTGCCTAGACAAAACACGAAGAACCTATAATCAATAAAAACAAAGCTTAGTTTCAGCTACTCAGGAAGAGTCGTTCTGTCTGAGATTAATTTTGATTTTGCCTCCTATATCGTTGACTTGAAGTCTCCACCTGGCATTCACTATCACATTTATATGTGGTCTGATATTAAGCTGGTCTGCTACATCTACATATCATATTATGAGTTGTTCATGCCTTTCCTA
>NC_092865.1:18856847-18863242 GCF_032062135.1 Pyxicephalus adspersus | reverse complement strand
TTTACCCTCTTATTTTATTGGAAAAAAATAGAAAATAATATTTTAAGACCTTTAAAATCTAAGAGCTGTAAAACTTTAGTCATTGGGATATTTACTTTTCCTTCAACGTCATATATAAAAAAAACAATGTGACAGGGTATCTTTGCATATAAACTGCTTAAACCTTGATATGGGGGGATATATGGCTGAATTGATATTAAACACATACACATCAATCACTAGATTTTATTTTTTATATTAAAAAATACAAGAGCTATCTGTGTGTATGTTCCTTACAATCAGATTTGATATTAATCCATGTGGAAGCTCTGGATGGATCTGAGCAGGGGATTTCTCTATAATCTGTTTCCTGACAGCTCTGCAAGTATTTAAATTTTTCCGCATTGTTACAGATTGTCAAACATAAGCTTTGCCAAGCTCGGGCCGTACCCAATAACAACATAAACACATCAGAGCCAGAATCCTTCATTGATTTGTGGAGAGGACAACCTTCATTAGAGCTTCCAGAGCCTTATATGATCCAATGTTTAATTATCACAGAATCTTGTTAATGAACTGTCAGTGAGTTTGGAATTTATCTGGATTCCATCTGTTGTGAACGCACAGCCATTAATTCTCTTTGCTATTGATTTTTGGAGGAAAAAAAAAAAAAAAAAAAAAATCGCCTTCAGTGGGGGGGTTTTCCCGAAAGCAAATAGAACACATCTTGAAATGACCATGGCGGCTGACCTGCTAGAATGACCATGATCAAAGAATCTGCTTTTTTCCTGGTAATCTTATACCTCTCAACCAGAGGATGGGTGACATAGGCAAAAGTTGCCTGTAGACATTTCACCATTGCCAGATCCTACAGTAAGCGTTTGCCAAAGTGGATAATTAATCTAGATCAGTTTCTCAACCTTTTAAACATGGGGAAACCCCTTAAAACAATTTTCAGGTCTTAGAAAACCTCTGCTATAATTACTATATCCACAGCTCACAGTATACAAGCATGGTGGTCAGTAGGAAGAACACCTCTTACATTGCTGGCCATTGGGAAGAATGTCACCCTTAATCTCTCCAATCAAAAATATCATTTGTATCAGTTAAAATGACCTGAGAGTCACAAATTGCTTTTTTCTCAAGGGACCCCTAGAAGTACCCATGTAACCCTTGTTGGTAAACATATAGGTACCCAACAGACTGGTGTAACCGGTAGCCTAATTTAGAATTACAGCCAAATGACATAATACCTGTATATACTCATCTGTGATATGTCTATTTTTTTTTATAGGGCCTGTGTTACATAAAATATACCAAGGCCCTAGAATTAATTTGTTGGTTTACTAAACTAGTTGAGAATCCACTTCTGTTATCCAATCATGTAAAAAGCAAATGCCTGTTAACTGTGTTATTTGCACAGTTAGACATTTAAGGTTACCACAGCTACAATTTATTTAGTAAACAAATTCCTTTAATAAGTGAATCCCATTGACCTAAAGCATTATCTGTATATTAGCTTATATAAAGGTTGATGGGCAGCCCCATAGATGTTTATGCAGTTCATCAATGCAGGCACAATGCTGCCATTAGCTAGCTCAGCAAATGTGATGTGAATGCAGACCGGGCTTCTAAAGGCTCCTGCACTGACTCCTCTGATCTGACATATGCAGTTCTTTTATATTTCAGGTGCTGGAGAGGACATTGAGGGACTTTTAAAGAGGGACTTTTATTATGATCTCAGTTCCAGCTAATGTGTTTTCAAAGAACAGTTATCCTTTAATTAGCTGTATAGCCATGGTCTAAGGCTTAGCTCACACTTTCTCTATTTGAAAATGCCCATAAGTCCACATTGCAGATTTCCAGGCATTTGTGAACAGTTTACTGAATGGATTTTAACAAGAGGTTTACCTGCCATTTAATGCAGGGTGGATTAACCCTGTTCTGGTTACCTGCTGTTACTGCTAGTTAAACTGCAATCTCAGATAATACATTTTGAAGAATACAGAGCTCTCCTCTACTACATAACCCTTCCTTGTGCTTCCTGGTGTGTTATCATCTCACAAGAATTTTGGATGATTACCAGGTGTTTTTTTGCAAACATTAACATATATAACAACAAACTTCCAATAGTATTGTTAGTAAATGAAAATAGCAAATAGAAATTCATTAGGTAAGTACAGGGAGATTTTAGCACTGCAGGTCTTCAGGTACAGCTTGCCAATTCTTTATAGAATAGTATTCATCAAAATCAGGAATGGATGGGATGTGTTTCAAATGATCTCCCACTGCAGACACATGCCTAAGCTCAGTCACATGTATTGACATGAACTTCTACTTCTCCATCCTTTGTTGTACTCCATTGGCCATCTTTAAAAACCAAACCCAGGCAATAATTTATATCAGTCAGTTAGCTACTAATAATATATGTGATGCAGACATTAGTTGTGAACACAGGGCCAGGCTAGGGGTAAAAAGAGGTTAGAAAAGGGTAGGGTAGAGTTTGCAAACTTTTGCTTTTTTTAACTTGGGTACTTAAGGACCTTGTCCTGACATTCGCACATCTATGAAAACAACAATTATGTCACACATTTTTTGAGTTTTGTTTGAAAAAAATGTTAGAGTTTAGGTACATTTTATGTTCAGTTTTTATATTGTTAGGTTTGCAGGGAAATTTAGGACCTGTGAGTAGTGTATCACTTCTGTATTAAAAAGTTAATGGATAGATGTTGCACCTTGTATGCTGCTCAAGATTTACTTCTGAATTTAGACTTTCTTTATCTGTTATTAGGTCTGATTTATGTTGTTGCTATTTTTTGTTTTGGGTGCCAAAAGCTCAATTTTTACAGTGCTTCAGGCCTGTTGCATCTTTTAATAGGCGAGGGAGAACAGAACTAGCTCCTCTTACTATGGTTTTTTTTTATTAAAAATGAGAATAGGACATATGTGTGTCTGTATAATGCTACTAGCATATGATTAAAATATACATGCATTTTTTATTCTATATTACACCTAGACAAATGTACAATTAAAAAACAACCATGCCAATCCTGCATATAGTTAATTTAAATATAATGGAAGCCGGTTTATTCAAGAATGTAATTTCTATTCTGTTAATGCAGCTATGTCAGTTTTGGCTCCCGTCCAGTGCATCTCAGGCTCTGTCTGTTTGTTGCTGATATTCACGCTTTCCTGATCACAGAGTACATTCAGCCTTTCAGGAAAACATAGATCATTTTCAAGTTTTAAGTACAATTATTTCTCCTTTCTCAACTAAAATTTTTCCCCCTTAGGATTTTTTTTATTGGCTGTTTCTTAGTTTGATTTTCTGTCCCTAAAATTGTTAGTTTTTCTTGTTTCTACCTCAAAGCCACTAATTCAATTACATAAACCATCTGCTTTCCCTATAGATCAGACAAGAAGAGCTGCAACTCTGGAGAACTCAAACACATGGTAACAAAGCTTGTCCAGTGCTGAGATTGCCTATTATTTAGATACTTGCATGGTGTTAATACTGTGAGAAGATTGTGTGTTATGTGGATTGTCAGTAGTAGCATTTGCAGTATTGTTAGTTTATTCTTGGTTTGGTATTGCTGTATATCACTTGCATGATTTCAGTATATTACCTTTTGCAAGCTAAATGTAAAAAATAAATGTCTGAACAGCAAAAATACAAATTAATGGACAACCTGGCTGACCGTTTAGTCTGTTTGTTTGAGGCTCACAATTAAAAAATGTATGCATTCTTGTTTACCAGTATGCATTTTCTAGATTAGGTTTAAAATATCAATAATAAACAAGGAATGTATGACAAAAAAAAGGAAGTCAGTTCTGGAAGCTCTGCCTAAAAAAAGGTAGATAGAAGGCAAGCGATTAGATTCCAGTATTACCTGTGGTCTCCTTGCAGCTGATCTTCCAATTACATACCATACAATGTTCTGCACTGGGTCTCTGTGAAGGTGGCTATCTTTATAGAAGCCGGGCTTTGCTTCCCCAGGTTAGAACTTCCAGGAAAGAGAACAGTGAGCAGCGGAGGAGTAACATTACCAGATCTTTGTGCAGACTAGCATTCAAGAAGCACAATTTTTTTTAGATCCAACACTGCATATATATATATATATATATATATATATATATATATATATTGTGACAGGGTCTTGCAGTGCCTGTCAGAAAAGGTCTAGGATGGGGTATATGTAGCACCCAGACTGAGGTATTACCTGTGTTAGAAAGTCTCCAGAGAAAGAAAGTGAGAAAGTGTTATTTGGTTTTCAGGAAGAAACCAGGTTCTTTAGGGCCCTGGAGCAGGCCAAGGAAAGGGAAGGGTGGGTTCTTTGGCCAATCCTGATTGGGATGTGTGCACCTGCACCCAGGTGTAATTTAAGTGATGGTAATTGGTCAGAGAGTGCTCAGAGCTTTGGAAGAAAAGAGCTCTCTGTCTTGCTCAAGCCAAGATTACCTGTGAGTAGAACAGGGTTGTTTGTGTTATCTAAAGACTGTCGTATTGTTTGAATTTGCTGTTCTTTTGGGGTATTCAGAAAGGGACCACCAAAAGTGATTGTATTTACTGCTCAGCCGAGCCATTTGTTTTACTAAATAAATAAGCAGGAGCCTTTTTGAATTGAGCATTTTGAAAGCTGCTGTCTGATTTCTGCTATACTCTGACCTTGTTGCTAGGGGCGATCCCACTATGTATGTATGTGTGTGTGTGTGTGTGTGTGTGTGTGTGTGTGTGTGTGTGTGTGTGTATATATATATATATATATATATATATATATATATATATATATATACACACAGATTTAGGGCTGTAGGCACATGATTGCTTAGGTACCTTCACATACCAGGGAGTGCACGCTAATCTTTCAGGAGATAAAAAGTACATTTTGGAAGAAAATGTTTAGGCATAATTGACATTTCTGGATATTTTCTTTAGAACAGCAAGTCTTTTTTTAAACTTAGTTACATTTTGGGGTAATTTATGGGTTACCAAATGGTAAAGGGTCCAGTTTATGGCCACTCTTTCCAGCAGTACATTGACCCTTTAACATTACTCCTTCAGTGATCAGTTTGGCCTCTAGGGTTAAAAAAAATATAAAGCCAAACTTGGAGCTTACACAGGGAGGAAGACTCTTTTCCCTCCAACAAGTGAAAAAATGGATGCTTCAGCAGCCAATTAACAAGCACTAACACTGTCACGTGGGAGAAAGGGGAATAAGTCATATACTCTTTATTATCAAGAGGTATTGGGTAACTCCCTTGGCTACTGGTGGCTAAATGGAGCAAAAAAGTCTTAGTGCAAAGGTGAGAATGTGTTGCTGGGGTGGGGTAGCCATTAACGTGCCTGTTGCATTGGTCAACTTAATAAAGGGATATAAAATCCCAGGAAGACCTAAAAAAAATACCAGGAAGACCTAAAAGATGGTGGACTGTAGTTCTAGTCTTTGAATAGAAATGGGAAAGAAAATAAATTATAATTCTTACCTTCCTGCCCCTCAGGCCCCAAAGCATCCAATATGGTGATCCCTATGTCAGTGGACAATTCCTATGTTTCTGTATGAAACCTTAAACCAACTTCTCACCTACTGCCCTGTCTCAGTTTTAATAAATACCTTGTAGAACATTGTTATACCCACCTATGTTTGCTATTCAGGTCTCGCTGGTAATATTTTCTTGTCTGGCGGCCCACAGGTTTCCCCGTGCTGACTTTATCACTTCTCGTCTGGATGCTGATAGGACTCCCATACTGGACAACCAGTAAGTTTCCACATTATGCAGAAACTGACTCAGACCTTTACACAAGAGAGCAATCTCACACATGCGCAGTGAGATCGTCAAATTTTTTCATCTTGCGTCACCTGATCTCGCACCTTGGTCGGGTGACGTAGTATGAAGAACCCAGAAGAAGAGACGAAGATGGCGGCATCCGGAGCGCCGGCTCCGGGACGGATGCCTGGACAGTGCAGGACCAGATGTAAGACACCCCCGGATGGATCAGACTGCCCCGTGGGATTGAAGGTAAGTGTAATTTTTTTTTTCATTGTATTTTTTAGTTTAGTTCCACTTTAAAAATAGAACTTTAGTTCCAATTTAAGGGTGAAGGAGTGAGTGGAGGTGGATCCTAGAGTTTAACTGTATAGCCAAAACTTTTAGATATTGGGCAAACGCTGACTAAGCTATTAACCTAATTTGTTCTTGCTATCAGCTGCCTTTTTTGGCTATTTTATTAGAGTATTTTTGACCAAATGGGCTACAGTGGAGGTCAAAACCGGTTGTGCTGATTGGTAGATTTGTCTGGATCTTAAAACTGGCTGATAGCAATACTAAGTAGTAAAAAATACAAGGAAAAATTATTCTCCTATTTTACAGATTTTAGTTTTTAAATGTATTTGAATTATATTAAATTGTGAATTTGC
>NC_092865.1:18846990-18856496 GCF_032062135.1 Pyxicephalus adspersus | reverse complement strand
GCATTACTAATAATAAAAAATAATTTTAGTTCTGAAAATAACAAATAAATAAAATCATTGCTTTTTTACTTAGCCATGTACTCATTGTATTTTGGTGTATAATTTCTCTAATGCTATCTCCATCTTCCTTTTATCTTTCATATTGTAGAAACTTCAATTTGGAAAGAAATAATGATGTCTTTGTTCTTGAATTTCTTTTCATGCTGTGGAGAAATTAACTTATTGACTGTGGTGGTCTGTGATGCCGCGTTACACTCTGTTTCATCTAGGTTGCCTTTGGCCCAACCAGATAGAATTAAAAAATAAATTCTTTTAAAGTGTTAGTAAATCTTAATTATTTCTGCATAATAGGCTCTTAATAAAAATCTTGATTCATTAGTTCTGTTTATTTTATGTCAAGCTTTGCAGTGGAGAAAATACCTGCCGACCCTAGCAGTAGCTTGGACTTCTCATTTTCATTGACAACACTCTACAGGCTGATCTTTTCTCTGCAGTGTTGCCACTCATTTAGAAAAAGTGCAAAAACTACTAAATAAAGTTCACATAAAAAAAGGAGGTCTAAATAAAGATTATGCAAAGAAAGATACATGTAGGATGATAGTCACCATGAGACAAGCAGAATGGAAAATCTGATATGTGTAACAGTCCCCCGTTATCGTTCATCAATTCACCTGGCAATGGGTTTTTTATGCCCACCTGCTCTGTAAAAAAAACTAGAAAATAAAACATTTTGGGTATATACTATTCCTGAGTGGAATGGAGGACACAGAGTGGAATGTGGAAACACACATCCATAAAGATCCACTAGAAGGATTTATTTTTGTGTTCTTTCTAGCTCAAAGAAATCAATGGAGCCTGAATATGGGAGAGAGCATAACTCCCTATACAAAGATAAGCTTTTTACTAGTTACATTCTTCCCACAATATAAGAAGAAAAATATTAGTTTATAACCCCTTATGGACTAACAGTGAGGGCAGATGTTATAATTGTTTTTCTAGAGCCGTATCAATGAACTTGTTGAGTTACATTGGCATTACATTTATTATTTATGAGCATTAATCAGACATACAGTCAATGGAAGTCTACAGCTAGATTGAAAGCTCTGTGCACCAGGGACTGCTTTGTATCTTTGTGATGCATGTTTTCAATTACCATGCTATTCCCCTGTGTTACATTGGCAATAACATGCCTTCAGATGGTTTGCTGATTGTTATTTGAGTCTTAGCTTCCCATTTGCATCTCTGCGTTACCAATTCATTCTTCTGAGTGCTGTTTAAGCATCAGTCCGTCTGCTGCAGCTTGTGTGGATAGATTTAACCAGCTTCAATTCATTAAGGAAGATTAAATGTCACAAAGCATGCTTGCCAACTTCTGAATTGAATTTCTAGAGATGCTTTTCCACTGCCTAGGAGTACAGATGGGCAAACTCACCAGCTACCATGCTGCTAATATCTGTGTTTCTGCACCAGTTGTGGTATATTCATAGATGTGTGTAATACAGAGTCAATTTATTACATTGAAATGTGTATGTTCATTCAGACGTCAGCTTTTTCTGAAGAAAAAAATGAAAATAAACAAATATATATAAATGCATTCTTGAATTGTGGTGCTCAAATCCAAGACAAGAATCGTATATTTGTAAATACATTGATAAGAATCCCCCAGGAATTATAACAAGGATAAAAATTAACATCTAATCCATTATTTGTGATCACATACAATCCGATCTTCAGATAGACGCTGTTCATAGCATACAGTGAAAAAAAATTAAAAATGTATTTAAAATGAAAAAAAAAAACATACTGGGTGCAATGCAGATTATAAAAAGTATATGACAGCACATTAATATTATCATAGGAGAATCGAGGTGATCCAGCAAACCTAGAATGGATTTCTTTAAAATCATTTGCTATTTGTTGGGAAATGTTTTCAATCCTGTACCAGATCCTTTTAGGGTTTGTTGAATCACCCAGGTTCACCCATGGAGGTCTGTCTTTTCCAGCTTTGGAGAGCTTTAATAAATCAGGCCCTATTTGTGAATTAACATGTGCTTTATGATCTGAGCCTTATGCCTTCAAACATTTTTACATTTTGCTAGAAGTAAGTTCTTGTACTGGTGGATTTACCCCTCTTACTAGTTGACCACACAAGCAAAAGAGAATTTCCCCTGTGGGGTCACACACAGGTTACAACCATACATGCTATAAAAGAACAAGCTGGAGGTTCACATTAAAGTATCAAAAAATGGGTTAAAGCAAAGTGCCATCAGTACCGCTCAATCAGTTGTTTAGCTTTGACAAAGTATCTGTTTTATTGTTGATGGGGAATATTACCAATGTACAACTCTGTACTCTCATAACAATCACAATCAAGAATTTACACACAATAATTTATCATCACCAGTCAGTTGTTGACGGAGCTCTAAACTCTTAATTACAAGACAATAAGACACCTGGGATGAGCACATGCACATTTACAAACTACTGACAGGAACAATCAGTCTTTCTTGGAGTATTGGCAGAAGCATTCTTCAACAACAATATCCTTTTACCTTCTTCATACATTACAGTTTTTGTCTTTACAAGCTGCTGTTGGAAGAAAATGCAGCTAACTGCTAGTAAAAGTTTTAGGGATGGTATCTGCAGACGACCTATCATTCGTTTGCATGCATAATACTGCATATAGAAGGAATTTAAAGGGGTCATTATAAAATGAGTTTTCTTTGGCTAGGTACACACGTGCAATGGTTCCCATTTGATAATCGGCTCAGGGCAGATATCGGACGAGAATCTGGCGTGTGTACAGTGCTTGTCGCCCATCGTCTGAACGACTTTCCTTATGGATCCACAGATGATGACCAATCGTAATGAAAGTGAAGGGGGGAGAGCACAGCGGGGTGCTGCTCTGTCGTTCTCCCCCCTCCCCTCTCCATAGAGCAGAACGGTGCTGTATGTACAGAGCTCATTCATGCATCGTGCATCTATTATAATTTAGGAAAACATGGATCACCAGAATTACTTACCACTGGGGGAATAATGTTTTTAAAGCTGCCTTCCGACTTTTTGTGTTAATTGCATAGACCCAGATGAAAAAATACAGGGGTGGGAGGTTTGTGGGAACATATTAATATTATTATTATTATTATTAACATTATTAATAATAAACAGGATTTATATAGCGCCAACATATTACGCAGCGCTGTACATTAAATAGGGGTTGCAAATGATAGACGAATACAGACAGTGGCACAGGAGGGAAGGACATTTTTCCATATATCCAACACAAAATATAGGAAAAGCTTGGTAAGCTAGCATGCTTGGTATTTATATCAAAATTTAGCTCCCTAGAATCCCGATACTTGCATAAAAAAAAAAAAATTCATTAAATGTAACACTTTTATACATTCACTAATTGTATAGTAGTACTAGGGACACTTTCTAGCTGTGGAAAACAAGTTATTACACAAATTATTTAAATCACATTGTGGAAATGCCTAAAGCGTAACTATACTAACAATAAAAAGAGTGAGATTGGCATTGGCTTTTTTTCAGTGCCTGGTAAAGCCGCTTCTGTGCATGGCCAAGATCAGGTATATGCAGAAGGATCAGCCTGAAGCCTCCTGGGATATGTGATGTATGTATCACATGGGGCTCTGCGCTCCAATTTAATCTTTACTGTTGTAGCGGTAAAGTCAGAAGCGGGGCTCCTCCTTTTTTAAAACAATTTGGAAAATAAAAAAAAAAAAGGTAATAGAAGATAATTTGTAGTTTATATAAAAGGGTTATAACTACCCTTTTATATGAAGTAAAAATTTTGTTGATAGGTCTGCTTTATCCACACTATGCCCTTTCTATGCATGGAACTGATTAGGAAAAAAAGGGGAAACCAAATTTTTGCCCCTCCCTCTCAATATCAGGCCCATGGAAGTTTGGCTGGCTAGAAAAAGTGGGCAGTGAGCATTTGGCCCAGTCCTCATTCTAGACATTGCAAAATCCCACTGTCTTTCAACATTTGGGTGACCCCTTAGTTGAGGTATAAGTCCTTATCTGCCCCCCACCAATGGTTTTATGAATCTATGCTTCCTTTTTAAGTAGGCACCCAGGTAGTCACCCTTTACCTTTGGGAATGAGTACAGAGATATATAGTACATTGTACATAGTAGCCCTTAGTATTTCCCAAATAGGATTCAAGTCTAGAAATATACACACTAACATTGATAAAAAAGACACAACACATACCATGGTGTGGTTACTGCTTCCTTACCAACCTAAACTGCTACCTTGGGTAATATGCTACATGTAAGCATCCCATAGATAATGAATTAAATGGGAGTGGTTTAGTAGTGCCTTTTGCCACCCATTGTAAAATGTGCAAACACTGGTTCTGTAAGAGAGAAAAGTCTACAAGGTTCCAGCCTCCAGGAGCTGCATGGAAACAACTGTTCCAATACAAGTGTTAACTTTGCCTTTCCAATAATATTTATGACTCTGAAAAAAATCAAGGTCAACTGGCAAAGTACATCCAAGTCAATCAAGATAAGTGCCAGACAGCAATGATATCTGTTTGAACCCCACCATTAAAATGACAGATCCCCCAGAAAGATATTTATACAATATATGCAAAACCTGTGGCAGCTGAAGCCATCTGTGACTTGAGTCTTTGCATTTCAGCTGCTGCCGTATTATCCAATTTTTTTTGCACAAGATGTTACTATCACAAAAATATGATTTTCACAGCAAAAATTCACTGATCTATCCTAGTCACCAATCCAAACAAAAGAGTGAATCTACCTAAGTTTTGCCTACAGATATTATATGAAATACTATTGTTATGTATATTTATCATACACAGTTATACAATATACTTGCAGTATGGGTTTTATTAAAATTGTCTCTGCAATATCAGATCCATCCTGCTGCTGTGTGTAATCTGGCAGACGAGCACAAACTGATGTTGAACTTCCTTTGCCCTTCATAATCCTACTGTAAAATATTGATTGCTCTGTCTATTCATGGAGCCTCCTGTGTGTCTAATCACAGTTGCTGTAAAAAATCACCACTATGGATTGCCCAAAGAAATTTGCAATGAACTAATTTTGCAAGTTGAACAGAACAAGAAACCCAAAACTATTTATTTGAAATTAACACTGGAAAGTTACAAATCTTATAAGACATTCCTTGGGATTCTGATAGGAAGATCTTTAATCCTGGGTTCCTGGATTTGCATACTTGCTGATGCATATATCAAATTATTGATCACTTTGGGTGTTTTTTTATTGCAACTGAGTGGGAACACCCTGAAGTGGGAAACTCTAAATTTACATCTGGAGTTACTAACACATCTAATAATGGGCCCCTGTGCAGAACTGATATGGCTGCCCTGGACATTTTAAGAAGAGCAAAAATAAGTTGCATTGAGAATAGTGGGCCTGGTCACACCACACTGATGGTCTTAAAGGGTTAGATAGCTGATTAGATACCTCACATCACAATTGCAGTGATCAAGACCATCACATAATAAGTCATTTTGTTTAGCTGTGTACACATGTGCAATAATTGCTTGGGTGTGTACAGCACTCATTCATGCATCGTGCAGTCCTTAGTCATTAGAAAGGATTGTGAAAGATCCTTTCCAACGACTAAGGACTGCACGATGCATGAATGAGTGTTGTACATACAGAGAACGACGGAGCGGCACCCCACTGCGCTCCCTCTCCCCCCTCACTTCCAGTAAGATTGTTCATCATCCATTAACAGCCAACACTTTTGTAAGGACAAGCAATATCTCCCAGCACCTGGAACTCCCTTTCTTTACTTATTTCCCTTGTGCCTATTGAAGCAAATTTTTCCCATTTGGAAATGAAAGAACTGCCGCTACCATATATACGGATTGGTACGCTGCATCACAAACTTTAATACAAAGAAGAATAACAGGTGATTACATGTTGCACAATATAATGATAATTACAGCATACAAGTTGATTAAATGGAAGCTTCATATTTGCTTGTAGTTAATGGGAATGAAAAAAAGATCAAACAAAAGACAAGAAATGAAAACCTTGATCAATAAACAAAACTGCTGCACATCTCATGAACCTGTCAGGAGACATGATGAAGACAGAATATAGTTGTCTCAGGCACGGCTCTCAATGACAGTCGGCTCTTTTACCCATGATAGAATTTTCTGAATAGATGATGACAAAAAATACTTTTTGACAGTTAAAGATGGTGTAGTGAAACATGATTGGTGTGTGAGAAGAAGCCTTTCTGGTGAAATCCAATGCGTACTACACATGCAGAGAGAAAAATACAATACTGGGTATTATTACTAATATTATTATTAATATTATTATTATTGTTATTATTATTATTATTATTATTAATAATAATAAACAGGATTTATATAGCGCTAACATATTACGCAGCACTGTACATTAAATAGGGGTTGCAAATGACAGATGAATACGGGCAGTGACACAGGAGGAGCAGAGGACCCTGCCCCAAAGAGGTTACAATCTACAAGGTGGGGGAATAACACACAATAGGAATGGAGATATGTGGTGGTGGGAAGTAGTGACAGTTTCAAAAGACAGAAGAACATGGACAGGCAAGTTTTAAAAAATGGGCTTTAAGTGCTCTTTTAAATGAAAATGAGCAGAAAGTAGGAGCAAGCCAAATAGGACATGGAAGACCATTCCAGAGTTGGGGCAGCTCTGTAAAAATGTCGGAGTCGTGCATGTGATGAGGTTATGAGTGAGGAAGTCAGTAGTAGGTAATTGGAGGAGTGAAGAAAGCCTACTTTTTATAAAACAAAGGAGGTAGTTTTAAAAGCATAATGGAATAAGCAACACCTTGTGTTTCAATCTCACCCATACAGAAGAGGAAATCCCTTAAGCCTTTTATGCAAAGAATCCCAACAAGTTAGACTGGAATTCAACAGTGTACTAGATTTCCAGATGGAAAAGCAAATTCGCTGGTCTAAACAAAATCCCCTAAGCTGGGGCTTTCGGACCCCGTTAATTGCGTAAGCCTAATTGCCAGATCACAGCTAACCCCAAACATGATTGCTCTATGTTTACAGAGGTACTTTTATCTAGATATTTACCCTTTAATTTATGTACCTTTTAGTTTTAATGCTGAGAGAGCTGACCAACTTTTTTCTTGCCTTACTTTGCCAGCTTTAACTGAATCTATGGTGGAATCAATGGAACCTGAGATTAAAACCTTGAAATGGCGATTAAAACCTTGAAATCCTCTAAAGCACCCGGGCCTGATGGGTTTTCAGCGTTATACTACAAAACATTTTCTGAAATTCTGGCCCCCAAATTAGCCCATATATTTAATTATTTGAAGTCTAATTCAGACCACCCTATATCTTCCCTTTTAGCCCACATTGTCATGATCCTAAAACCTGTCAAAGACTCTTTGGACCTAAATAACTACAGACGAATCTCCCTGCTAAATATTGATATAAAAATATTGACAAAAATATTGGTTAAAAGACTCAACAATTTTTTAGATATCTTGATCCATAAAGATCAAGTAGGTTTTGTCCCTTTTAGACAAGCCTCTGATAGCACAAGGAAAATGGTTAGTCTCTTTGAGTATGCACACCGTGAAAAAGTTTCCAGCATGCTATTAGCTTTGAATATCCAAAAAGCTTTTGACTCAATATCTTGGAATTATCTATTTTATGTACTACAGCATTTGGGACTTGCAAGTCCCAAAACTGTCCTTTTTCTCTGAGCCTTTTTTTTTATTCCGAGGAACAAGACAAGGGTGTCCATTGTCTCCCATCTTATTTATCTTGGCCATGGAGCCCTTAGCATGTCTACTTAGAGAAAACCCCGATATTCGGGGCATCCCAATAGCAGATTCATCTTACAAACTAAATCTATCTGCAGACAATCTTCTATTGACTATTACTCAGCCAAGAATTTCATTACCCAATTTGACCCATGTGCTTAAGATATTTGCCAGAGATTCTGGTTTAGAGGTCAATAAACGGAAGTTGTGGCTTTAAATGTGATATTATCTGAACAGCTGTGTACTACCCTCAAAGAGGAATTCCCTTTAAAGTTGGCTCCATCCCATCTGAAATACCTAGGTATTAATTTGACCAACAAATATACAACATTATTATCCGCTAATTACCCTCCTTTATTTCTTCACTTAAAGCAGTTGATGAACAAATGAGAATCTCATCCTATTTCTTGGGTGGGTAGGATTACCTGTCAAAATGACGATTCTCCCAAAACTGTTATACTATTTTAGGACACTTCCGGTTCAGGTCCCTACGCACATGCTAAAAGCTTTTCTGAAGGTGATTTTTTCCTTTGACTGGAAAAACAAAAAGCCACGCATAGCAAGGACCACAATGTATGCCCATAAGCGCCATGGCGGGTTGGGGGTTCCCAATGTCCTAAAATATTGTCAGGTGGCTCAAATAGCTCCGCTGACCTAAAGCCCCATCTTGGTTCAATTGGAAAGGGATTTAGCCTTCCCATTGGATACATGTTCTTTACCTTGGCCTCCCCACAAGCAACGCCCTGACTCTAAGTGTTTATTTAAGACCAATTCTCAAAGTATGGGATGATATCAGGTATTCGGCAGGTTTTATGTCTTCGCATCTCCCACTTCACTCCCACTCCCAATCCAAAGAAACCCCCCCTTTCAGCCTGGTCTGGAATCTCCTGAAGCCTTTAATTGGTGGATAGCCTATAATTATGAAACAGTTTTCTCTCTCCTAGGGAGGCATTCTATTCTCAGCTGGGAGGAGATTCGTGCGGCACATCAAGCCCTGAGTACTGAGATTTTTCGCTATCTGCAATTGAAACATTGGCATGATTCTCCAACTAGGGGGACAGACTTACCAGTCAAATTGACTATGTTTGAACATATATGTTATAGAATGCCTGCAACTGATGTATGCTAAACTATCGGACGTCACCGGGGCATCGATGCATTCTTACAAGATACAGCGGGAAAGAGATTTAGGTGGGATTAGAGAGATGAAGAATAGTTCAATACTTGGGCAAAAATGGCTAAATGTTTGACAAATGTACTAACTATGGAATCCGCTTTGAATGTTATGATGCGGTGGTACATGGTACCATCCAAAATGAAGCATATTTCCCCCACGATATCTCAATTATGTTTCCAAGGCTGTCAGGAGCGAGGTAAGGACTCCCATATTTGGTGGTCCAGTCCTTCTGTTATTAGATTCTGGAGTGGAGTGTTTTGCTTGCTACTGTTTTCTCAAAAAAGGTGCTTAGGGACCTATGGGTAACCCTCCTTCAATTTAAACCTTCTAACCTTTCCAATGTCCAATTCCAGTTATTTGTGCATATGTTGATTGCAGCAAAACAAACCATAGCAAAACACTGGAAAACAGAAGCTATCCCATTTTTTGATGTTTCAAAATGAGTAGACAACACATTTCTTAATGAAAAACTTTCCAGTGTCCTGAATGACTCACAGGAAAAATTTTCTGCTATTTGGGAACC
>NC_092865.1:18841714-18846767 GCF_032062135.1 Pyxicephalus adspersus | reverse complement strand
TTTAATATGCATATTGTACTGTATCTCTATTTTTATTCTGTAAAATTGTGTTTAAAAAACTTTAATTAAAATTATTGAAACCAAAAACATCAAACCTGACTACTAAAAAGAAAATTTTTGCTCCTTCTCACATGTCATCCCTCCAATTAGCTACTACGTGCTATGCAAGCGTCTATTATTTTCACAGTTCATTGTGGTGAGCTATAAGCCTCTCCCCCTCTACAATCTGAGGTTTGCATAATTCATGGGTATATAATTAAATTCTACATAATTGATTCTATTCTCTATATAGAAAGGAACTGGATTTCAAAAGGTAAATTATTGTGAGCATACAGTTTTTTTGCTCTACTTTAATGCTTAATGATGCTACAAACTAATTGTGCCTATGATACTCCTATAGCCTACTTTATCTAGAAAAGATTTGTCTGATTAAAACCATCAGGCTCCTTCAGTATCTATGTAACATAACGACAATGCTGCCGGTAGTCAGATATTGAATGATTTAACCTGTTGTTTTAGTTTACTTAAAGCAGATCTTACATTAAAAAATCCCAGCAAATCCCGAATTTTCTTGCTTTCTGTCATCTTTCCTGGGCTCCCAGTTATGTCCCACAATGCCATCTCCTCTTCTTTTGGGTTCTTCTTAGATGGTCACCTAATCTTTCCCTCTGTGATCAGGATCAGGTAATATGTATTCCATCAAATATAGGTAAACAGGTGCTGTTCTTGTTCTGTGCACTTGTTTTTTTACATTTCAGGAAAGCCCCTTATGATACAGTGCCCAATCCCGGGCATGTGCAGAGGAAGCAGCCTGCAATCTCCTGGGACAGCAGTTGCCAACCTTTCCGATCTCACGGACCACTACATTCATAATTTTATGAAAATGAATTGTATGAATTTTATTAATTATGAATTTTAATAAAAAGATAAATACATTTGTAAAATAATGATCTTCCTAATGGTGCCTGATAAGGACTGCAGAGGCTCTGATTCATTGATCAGCTCATGGTTAAGTGAAGTATTACTATTGTTACTATTATCATTAGTTGCATTATCTTTGTAAAGATAAATGTAAAATATTTGTTTGCTTTTTCTCACTCATTATGGGTTTATTTCATTCAAATCTAAGACCAAACAAGAAATGATAGTTATCAAAGTCAAACTATTAAATATAACAGGTAAAGAAAATACAGTCTGTTGGTTCCCTGTCCTGTTTTAGTGTTCCTCTTTGTCTGTGGATATTCCTGTGTCTCCTGTACCTCCTGTTGCTTCCAGTGTCTCCTGTGTTCCCTGTGCCCGGAGTGGCCCCTGTGTCACTAGTGTCTGTCTCCTGGATCCCTGGCTAATGACCCCTGCCGTGTGACCTGACCTCTCTTGCTTGCTGCCTGCCTCAACCCCGGCTTTCCTCAACTATGTTTCTGCTTTGTGTTTTGGTACTGTGTTTTGCCTACCTTGGTGTGCCCAAGGACCGCAACCTGGCAGTAACCAGCGGTGCAACATCCTCACCATTAGAGGCTCTGGAGAAAACCTGGTTACTGCTTAGACTCTATAGACTATAGCACTTCTGTGCAAGCTATAGTGCCCCCTAGTGGTCCTGTCTCTCGTGCGTAACACACGGCAATGGTTGCCTCGAACAACTTAAGACTACACTGACGTCACGCTGAGCCTCCTTGTTTTTCCGTCTCTAGTACAATTTGTGAATCTAGTGCAATATAAACGTGACAAATGTCATTCAGAATTCAAGAATTTTTTAGAATATTATTTTTGTTTTTTTACCCTTTAAGTATTTACTGCCATGGTGGAGGCAGGAAATTTAAGTTTTTTTGTAATCATGGCAAACAAGAAATATCTCTGAATGTATCAGTATGATTTGGTAATGCTGATATGTGTAAAAAAAAAAGGATAAATGTAAAGTCAGCTGTCTGTTTTAAGAATATATCAAGCCTCAGTGCTGAACCCAGCCCACAATCAAGTAAATCTAACTTGCAGTACCAATATCTACTTGATGTGACAGGTAAATTGTAGGTGACCGGGAATCTGTTATGATATACATTTTATTTTTCATATAAGCACCATGACTTGAGTATATAAAAAAGCATGGTGTGGGGGATGGAGAGTTGGCTATGTCACCTATGATTCTGTTTGTGTTTGTACATACTGTATGTTAGACTGGAAGGAACAAAGATTTATCATATCAGACATCAAACAGATCCTGTCTGTGGAAACACAAAAAATATACAGCTTAAGATGAATTAAACGTAACATTAAATATTTAAGAAAGACCATGTGTGTTGTGTAAATGTTACGTTTCTGCTATACTGTTCCTTTTTGCATTGCAAAAAATGAGAACATCTTACCTTTATGAAACTGGCAGATGAAGTAGATGTAAAACCAAAACTGAATGATATATATATATATATATATATATATATATATATATATATATAAAAATAAATTCTGCTAAACTATATATACACCAGGAGGATATTTCAAGTCAGTGGTTTTACACGAAAGCATATTTTACAAAGAAATGTACAGCACTTTTAACTTTCATACTGTGTCCCTAAATACTATTTATAGTTCTGGCTCCAAATCAGTAGCACATGAAAGCCAATTGGTCCAGACAGGGTCTTGTTCTTAACTTATATGATCAAAAATGTAAAATTATGTGGTTAGTGAGGGTACCTAGCTTTCATTGGTAAGTATTGTGGACTTACACAGAGTCTAAGTGAACACCTGGCCTTCACAAGAGCATCCCACATGGCATGATGGACTGATGCCATCTTTAGGAGGTGACCAGTTCTTTGCTGCTTGGTGTCATCTAGGTTTTGGGTACATGGATTTACCCACCAGTGACAGATAGAGAACAGGTAAGTCTACGAGTAAGAGAGCACTGAGACGACTAGGTGGTTCAGAAAGGGTTCAGGGCTAGGATAGAACCCAACTCTAGAAGTGGAGATGTGTGGCTGGATTTGGTAGGCATCAAGCTTGGCAAAATCATGGAAAGAAAGGGTTCAGGGCAGACAGCAGGCAAAGCAGTCATTGAACAGGCAGTGGGCAACACAGATGGCAATAAGAGAGAATTTGTAAAGCAACAAAAGTCGAGACAGGCAGCAGACAAAAAGAAGGTTCAGGGGGTGGAAGTTGGAACCAAGGGCAGAAAATAAAGGTGCGTACACACTTCCAATTTTTATCGTTCCAATCGAACGACGAACGATCGATTGGGCAAAAAATCGTTTGTAAAAAAGTAACCAACGACGCCGACGAACGAGGAAAGTCGCTGGAAACGAACGACCGGACCGACGGATCGGATTGGACGACGATCGTTGACCATCGTTCGTGTGTACGGTCGTTCGTTGATCGTCCATGTTCAGAGCATGCGTGATGAACGAACGTCCGTCACTTTCCTGTCGTGCACATAGTTCCTCTATCGCTCAAACGATCGTATCTATTGTGTGTACAATATCTACGAACGATCGTGTCGTTAACTCTATGTGCAGGATCGGTGCTATACGATCGTTCATATATATCGTGCATGAACGTTCGTCGTTCGTTTTCCAACGATAATAATTGGAAGTGTGTATGTAGCTTAAGGATAGCCAGGCCCGTTTAGAAGATTAACCTCAGATTATCCTGATAACTTAGCACCTGGTTAACAAGCCATTAGTACATTCTTATTTGTTCATATCTCATGTGGAGGTTGTGGGAGACTGTCCAAGGGTGCAGATAGTACCTGTTTCGATAGTGAAAGCATCCCTGATTAGATGTGAGATTTATTGGAGACAGATAGGTGTTGCCCCAGAAAGGAGAATTATTCTGGTTATCTAGTGCACCTTCACCAGGAGATGGACTGCTGCGGGAGCATTGGTGAAGGAATAGGTCCAGTTCTGTTTATTTGAACACTAACACCAGGCCACAGGATTCAGTCTGCAGGTCTAAGGTGAACAAGCAGCCAGGAAGCTGAATATTTAGTTTGTGTCTTCTTGATGCTACGATACCCTGTGGGCATAAACCTTTCATAAAAGTGGACACTGAGATTATGAAGGCATTTGAAGATAAGCTCACACGGTACACAATGTGTGATTTTTGTAACTGTATGAATAATGACTTCATGTTAGAAAAGGTATTTTGGTCATTGTACTTGTTTTTTTTTTTTGAAGTACAAAAACTTTTAGACATTCTACTTGACAATGTAAATTGACTAGTAATCAGTTTGCTATAGCTGGGACACTAACTAAATCAAATTTATTTGTGGCTAGTGGTTTGGTCTGTTTATTTAGGGAACTGAAAAACTTTGGATCTCTTTGAAACTTTAGATAACTCTATCTGTTAAAAGGTATAGGACAGTGCCACAGCCTGGTGATTGGACACAGGTACCATACTGGAAAACTCGCTACCTCTCTACAATATATTATGCATTTTTTTTAATCCAACACAGGAGCTTGGAGGTCAATTTAGACTCATTGCGATTGTTTACCCAGAGCAATATAGGCTGTTCACATAGCAAAGTGAATTATCCAATAGGCATTTTACAAAAGTGATATTATAGGATAAAATAGCTTACAAAAAATGAACTTGAAATATCCTTCTTGTATATATATATATAGTTCAGCAGAATAGATGTTATTTGTATAAGTGCTGCTTAGAAAAAGCGATTTCTAATAGAACACATCAGTGAATTTACCATACCATAGTCGTAACATTAGAAAAGATGAAGGCCATGAAAAATGCTGCAATTTAAACAGTATAGGCTCTGTATTATAAGTGTTTCAAGTATGTGAAAGGTTTCCTTCAGCCTGAGATGTGTGTGTGTAAGGGAGGGGAGAGAATAAAGGAGAATTGTAGGCAAGATTCAATTCACTATTCAATTGGCATGTTAGGTTTTGTGTATTGCTTCTTGTATTAAATGAAACTGCGGTAGGTTCTGCATAATAAAAGTGCCTAAGCACAATACAAACTCCTTTTTTAGATGCTCAAAAATGGTCACAACTTTCCAAACCCCCAGCCATTTAAAAAAAAAGAAAATGTACAATATTTTATATGTTTTATATAT
>NC_092865.1:18837944-18841560 GCF_032062135.1 Pyxicephalus adspersus | reverse complement strand
ATTTTTTTCAGTAATGGTCTAGTTTTGAGAGTGTCTGTGTGTGGACCTCTGTCCCTGGATTCTCTATATAGCAAAAGCCTTTATGCTATGTCTCTCTGAACATGTTTCTGTTCCTCTTGTGTGTTGGCTAGCAGGATCCATTTTATTTATTGATGTGGTCTGAATGCAGTTTTAATAGCTTTCAGCTGTGGTGAATGGAGTTGAGAGTTGGTAATTCCATAGATCTGAACATCTACGTAGAGAACTAGATATAGAAGTATGTGCAATGGGTGGCAAAACATATCAGGAAAACCTACAACCATGGGTTTGAGCTTTTTTTTGGCGTAGGCACATAAACAGATTGGAAGTTCACTTTCCAAAGGCAATCATGGCAGCCATTTTTACACCTGCCAATGTTTAAGGATGAGCAGATGCAGGATGCTTGCTTTACATTTCACTTGCATTTGAGATCATTTTGAGACTCTTGTAAGAACCCTGATGTGTCTGACTTTAGTCTTATCTGCGTGTAACGCACATCATGTATTAACATTGACAGGGTCTAAGAGTATTTTGTAGTAGTATTGTAAGGAACTTACCTATCCAGCGAGCCCGTGGCGTCCCTGGGTATCACAGCCGCAGAGGGAGACGCCGCTGCAGCAGGCAGCATGGCCGAGGCTGCTGCCCTGCTCGCAGCGTGTCTTTCCCTGCAGACAGAGGGATCTGTTCTAGCCGAACTACTGTTCGGCCAGGCGGCATCCTCAGCATCCCTATGGATGTGATTACAGAAAGTCCTCTTCTCAACACTCCTGTGGATGTGCAAAGTAGGGCCTGTCCCAGGGGTGCTGTGGGAAGAGGTGGGCATGCTACCACGCGTGCCTCTTGTACCCTCCGGAGGCAAAGCACTCGGCTGCCTCGCTGTGGGGCGGGACGTAGTTAATGTAAATTCCCTGTGGCCTGTCGGCCACAGTTACAAATTCATTTACCCTCCAATAAAATGGCGCCAAGTGGCGCAAGGTCATTGGGCACTCTGGCCATTTAGGGAGAACCTGTCCTGAACACCATTGCCTGCTATAAGCCTCTGTGGGTACAGTGTGCTTGGGTGCATTCTCTGTGTCCGTTTATATAACCCTGTTTTGTCATTACCAATAGCAATCTGGTATGACACCTGATTCTGCTTGAACTCTGCCTGCCCTGACCTCGGATTGTTCCTGACCTGTCTCTGCTTTACCCCTCTGTGCCACGCTTATTGGACTAATCATCTTTGATTAACCTTGTCTTGTTTTATGACTACCAATAAAGCTTGACAAAGGATTCTTGGAGTTGGCTGTGGTTTGTGTGCCCAGGCGCATTACAAGCATATTTCTCTTTGTGAGGTATTTCATTCTTATTGACTGGTATTACCGTCAAATGCCCTTATCTGTCATCACCCCTAACATCTCAACCTCCAATGGAGTGGAAAAGGGGAATAAGGACATCAGGGAAGCTAAAGAGGAGAGATTAACAAACCTGATCACGTTACTTACTATCACCTTTTCAATACATACCAATTGCAAATTATTTATTAGGATAACCTCTCCTCCCTCCAATATTAGGGCCAAATCCCATTCAAGGGAAAAGAAAGAGGGAACACAACACATAAAAACCCAACAACCCTAAAACCATCTCCTTCCTTTATACAATCACTAACTTAAAGAAGTTACTCTCCAAGTTTCCCCCATGCCATCTTATTCGGGGGGGATGAATCATGATAATATAAGTTAAATCCAAATTTTCCATTCACTCTATTGGCATTTTATCAATAGTCTCTTTAAATGTATTTGTTCCAATATCAGAACAAGGTCTAGGTAATAGATGGCATGCCATTGGGTTAGTAAGTTGTGGGCTACACTTGAGATCAGTGGTTCTCAACCAGGGTTCCTTCAGAGGTTGCTAGGGGTTCCTTGGGCCATGAACAATAGTAATTATAGCAGGTGCTACCTAACACCTAAAAGTAGATTTTTCCCACATTGAAAAGATCCAGAAAGGCTGTTCCAAGGCCATGCTGAAACAGGGATAATTTGGGCAGAGCCTTCACACCCTGATGGTTGCTCTTGCTATCTGTTATTTTTTACACTGTTGCAAGTCATAGAAACTCTTGCTAATTACTCATTTCTAATTTAACGAAACCACAGATAAAGTTATTTTTTATACATTTCTTTGCCTTTTGCTAAATGACACAATCCCTTTCTACTTTCTTTCTACAACATAATAATTCTATAGACCAAAATAAGAATTGAGACAGCACAAGAAATATGCACAGGAAACAAAATAGTTCTGAATTTCTGACAAAGATCAAAGGTATTTTGGGCACTTATAGAACAGATGGAATATATTCAAACATATATTTAGTAGACCGAAAGGTAGTAAATAGAAGTTCATTGTTGGAGTTGACATCTGACGCTGCATTCCATTGCTGAATGCACCATCTCCAAACACAGTGAATTGCTCCCATGTGCACTTCGATTCTGCAGCTGCAATTGATCATTCTGTATGTCCATCAGCTGCTTTCAGCATAAACGTTAAAGTCAGATAATGTAAATATAATCCTGGCGAAAACTCTATTATATTGACACGGATGGTCAATCATAAAAGGGTTTGAAAATGCTCAGATGCAGAGAGTGGATGTTTAATGGCAGCTATCTCAGTTGTTCTCCAAAGATGAGTATTCTCTGAGAAGGGGAAATATTTTTAAACTAGACATTTTAAACTGTAAATAAACGATGTGCTAAAATCAAGAGGAAAATGTTGCAAGACCCTGCATCAAGTACTTTTATCCAATTAAAAATTATTATTGGGAATGTATAGCAGTAGCAGTATATTTCCTTGACCAGGGCTAAACAATTATGCATTAAAAAAGTATATATTTTAATTAAATGAAATATGATGTACAGGTAATCCCCAGGTTAAGGACATCCGACAAACTGACGAGTCCTACATACGAACGGGGCTTTCCTGCTCCCTCGTGTGCAGGATGAAGGCTTGGAGGAGAAATAACATGGTGCTCTAGCAATGCTTTGTCAGGTATTAGATTATTTGTACAACATAGATTGCATTCATGTAGTGATAAATCTAATATAAAACTTCAGTTTAGAAAGTTAAGAACTTAAACTTTAGTTAAAACCATTCTGGTTGCCTAAAACCCTCTATATGTGTGCTAGGAATTTTACTTCAGCAATAGAGTTTTCACTAGTATTGGTCGAATAGCTCACTATTTGATTCGGCAGCTATTCGCTCGAATATAGCAAAAAAATTTCGGTGGTCGAATGTCAAAGCCGAACACTATTAAAGTCAATAGGAGGAAAAATTTGGGTTTTTTCAGCACTGTGTAGAGCTTCTCCAAACAGATGTAAAAAGATACATTATAAAAGGATACATAAAAAGATACATTGTAAAAAGATACATAACACTATTACATACTGTAGTTCACGTGAATATTAAAGAGCACCTGTCAAATCAATTTTAGGCGAAAGCTAGGTACACACTTCCAATAATTATTGTTAGAAAATGAACGATTACGACCGATCAACGATTATGCACGATTATACTTGAACAATCATATTGTGCACAATTCTGTACATGCTGTAACAATATGATCATT
>NC_092865.1:18834507-18836534 GCF_032062135.1 Pyxicephalus adspersus | reverse complement strand
GGGTCTACCCGAATTCGAACAGCCATATTCGGGTTGAATATAGGGACAACCCGAATTCGAACATCAACACTAGTTTTCACTACAGAGTGAAATTATAATAGGGAGTGTGGCTTACATTGATTTTTGTGACATCATTTAAAAGATATATATATGTATATATATTATGCATTCTTTTTTTTCTAATTGAATCATGTGTGGAAATAGGAATGGGAGAATTCTGTTCATATTCTTTACATAAATACCACATATTGCACGTGGGTAGTTCATGTTTACCACCTTTGGACAACTATCGTTGGCTATCTCCAAGCAGATCAGTACCTTTCTACAGGTTTAAAAACCTGCTGCTGTTGTAAAATAGAACAACTAAGCAGGGGGGATAGGTTATACAGATATCTGAAATGAGAAACCCCCTTCCACACACACCCCTCTTTTATCCTAGAAGAGCCAATAGCTAACATGACAATCCAAGGCAGAGTGAATCAAGTTAAACTAGTCAAGAAATTCTGAGCTGAAATTCAGTTTTTTTAAAACAAAGTTTTAAATGACTAGAAATGTGATTCAAACACATTTCCAAATATATGGACCTTGAAAAGCTTGAAGGTCAATTGACTCCCCGTTCTGTTCACCTAGAATTGTGCTGGTAAAAAGGCAGACTTTTTTACAATGTGTATAAAAGAAACTAACTGCTGTGATTTCACTTGGATAACAGTCATAAGTTTTGACTTTTAACCAAAGAAAATCACAACAATCATTTCCAGTTTTCCACAGGCAATGTTTCCCATTGTGGTGTAAAAATGTGCCTGTTTTCTCTTATTAGCTATTACCAAATAAATCACAGTAATTAGTTCCATTTATATACAGAAATGTTTTCATGTTGTATAAATAATTCTGTTTTCTCATATAATTGTGATTTACAATATGAGAAATCAAGTGAAAACACATTGGAAAAAAAAGCGTTTGTACAAATGTAATTAATTGCTGTAATTTCGCTTGGTCAACAGTCACAGTTTGTGACTATATTGTTGTTATATTATTGAGGACTATTTGTTTATATATTTTGGAGGGCAGCACTCTGTAAAAGATGGAGACAGACATGTTAATTTGTCATTGGATAATCTAGATTTTAGTTGCTTTTCTCTCGTTATGGTTATCTGAACTGAATTTGAGCACAGATTACCTAAATTCTAAATTCCAATCCAAGGTCACAATATCTCCAATTGACTCTCATTGGAACTATCTGACCACCACTATATCAATCCAAATATACTTGTATTTATCCTAGTCATTTCCTTCCTTAACCAATATACTCAAATTGCACAGATATATCCTATTTTTCACATTCATAACCTAATACAACCTTACTGCAGTGTCCTACTGGGTATTACAATGTGTATGTTGTACACATAAAAACGTTAAACAAACAAAAAATAAATAATAAATGTATTGCTTTGCCTTTATAAAATATGTATGTATGATGCTTTATATGGATTGCTAGATTTATGCATTTCATTATTTGCATAGTTATTGTTATTATTATTATATAGGGAAACGGTGATACAGTTATGTTATGTTGTGCTTTGCCACCTTTTCATCAGCCATCAAGTTCAGGTACTCCATGGCAGTACAAAGTGTGTGTAATCCTTTGTACCACACAGGGGATTGAGCTCATGTAGCGTTCATTCATCTTGCAGAAGAGAACAATGTGGCTCATGGGGAATGTTTCATTCTGTGTGTTAGGATTGCAGCTGAATGTGATTGGCCAAAAAAAGATTAAATTCTCAAACCAGTAAACAAGCCAGCTGCTTTGTGAAAACATTAAATAATTGATATATGTAAATCTTTTAGAAATGTAATCTTTGGAAAGTTGGATAAAATGGGAAGATGTTTTTTTTTTCATTCAGATTCCCTATTGTTTTCCTCCCACATCCACAAAAACACATATTGGTGTGTTAATTGTTGCCTCCCCCCCCCCCCCAAATTGGCCTTAGGGATATTGGATAAAATGGGAAGATGTTTTTTTTTTCATT
>NC_092865.1:18799483-18833901 GCF_032062135.1 Pyxicephalus adspersus | reverse complement strand
ATGCAGAAAATGCACCTTGATGATCATATTGCAACCAAGCATTTTGTAGCTCTCCAAGAGTTTCTGGACAATTTCTGTGTAAATATTTGCTCCTGTGTTTCCAAGAAAGTTGGAACTTGACAATGGCTTTGAATAATAACCAAGCATTCTTTTCGGCTTCTGACATTGTCCTGATGAAATGTTCATCTTTGATGAGCTGCCGAATCTGTGGACCATCAAACACACCGGCCTTTATTTTTTTAAATGACAGGATAGGAAAAGCCGAAATGGGGTACTTGAAGCAGTCTCCTTCAGTTGGAAAAGCCTTAACAAACTGCTTCATCAGACCCAGTTTCATGTGCAGAGGCGGGAATATAACATTCTTTCTATCAACAAGTGGCTCATGTAGAATGTTTGGATCACCTGGTTTTAGGGCAGATCTTGGAGGCCAATTCCTTTCCACCCAATGCCTCTCACGAGCTCTACTGTCCCACATGCACAGATAACAGGGATACTTGGTGTAACCGCATTACTGACCAGGAAGGAAGCATACCATTTTAAGGTCAACACAGATGTGTTGGTGATATTGCAACAACAACATGACTCTCTTTATGTCTGCATATTCTTCACAAAGAGTAATTGAATGGCCAATTGGAACTGACCCAAATATATTGCCATTGTGAAGGAGGACACACTTTAGGATCTGCTTTGAGCTATCCATGAATAGTTGCCATTCAGTTGAGCTATAGATTGGAATTCCCAATTCCTCCATTAAACCAGGTATGTTATGGTAGTACACAAAGCCACTGTCAGTTCTAAAGTACGATACCTTCGTTCCTTTTTCAAGTACGTTTTTCTGACGCAGTTTTGATGCTAAGAGGTCTAAAGCCTTCTTCGATATCACGTGCCAAATCACTCAACTCATGCTGACCAAATCCCTTACGAACAGAGTCCTCTTCAATTTCAAACTCTTCATCATTGTTGTCACCTACTTTATCACCATAATCATGTCCTTCAAGAGAGGGTAGTGTAAAGAAAACCGGCACTGGGATTTCATCTGAATGAGCCACTGGGCGTATAGCCGATGGTAGACTAGGATACTCTGTTACATTTATTTTTCCTGTTATATTCTGAAGTTTTCACTATACAAAAGTAACAGTCACTGAAATGATCTTCTGGCTCTCGCCAAACCATTGGTATACCAAATGGCATCTTTTCACATTTTCCCTTTGTCCACATCCGTAAACCCTCGACACACTGTTTGCACGCCTTATGAGGGGCCTAAGGCTTATCTTGATCACCAAGTTTAACTTTGAAATATGCCAAATAGGCTTGCTCTACAAATGTGCTGATGTTCGCCCTTTGACTGGAAACGGTGAAACTGCCACTGATATAACAAAATGAATCAGGGTTGTTTAGGCACTTACGATGAGAAAAGGCAGAGCCAGACATGATCTGAAAGAAAGGAAAGTAAGTAGAAAAATAAATTTTGCCTATTCACCATGTAGAGCAGCGTACAACCTCTGACCACAATGCCTTGCGTGTAAATGAATAGCTTATACAAATCCAGGCTACAGTAATCACATTAATATAAGCGGTAGAGAAAAAACCTGACATGATAGAAGAAAACTAATTGTATTTTCAGAATCAGCATATCTACTTTAGTGTAAATAGACTTAAAAAATTGAAATCAACAAAAAATTGGTTCAAAATTGTTCCCCAGTGTAATATGAAAATAGAGCAATTGTACATCCAATAAATACCACAGTATGAAAAACATATAATATAAAACAATAATATTACTGGGGGAGTTGGGGAGCTAGGGGTGGGCAAACAGGGCAAGAAAATATTGATATCAATATTAGTCAGCCTCTCTGCTCTTCTCACTTGTTAGTAGGGAGGCGAGGGGTTCCCAAACACAGCATTCCATTACAAGGTTGGTAGGGAGCTTTGGTTGGTGGGCCACTGGGACAACAGCTAAATACAAGGATATATAGAATACATATGTAGGATTTTTTACCAGTCAAAAGATTTGCATTTTAGCATATCCAGTCCAGAGATTCAGACAGCTTTGTTCTCAAAGCACTGCCTTGTCTGGGTAGGAGACCTGATTTTTTTTCTATTGCAATTTAAGCAGAACTAAAGTAAAAACAAAAAAAAAATCACACTTACCTTTAATCCCAAAGATCTGTAGATACAGGAGGTTTCTTCGATTGGGTCCCGAGTTGTTTAGTTTAGTTGGGTTCAATTGGGTCCCGAGTCCCGCCGCCATCTTCTGTCTTTTTCCAGGTTTTTCTTCGTACTTCACCCAATCTCACAATGCAAAGGTACGAGATTGGGTGACATAGATGGGGAAAATGTTCTGATCTCACTGCACATGCATCTGTATTTATCTGTTTTTTTTCTCCCATTAAGGAAAAGGCTCCTTCTGCTCATGCCCAATCTCCGAGAAGAAGCAGCCAGAGCCTCCTGAGATGTGTGACGTAGGTATCCTGGGGGGCTTTGCGCTCCTATTGTGTCAGAAAGACAGAAAAGAGCGGTGCTGCACCTTTTTTTTTTTTAAAAAGGGTGTTGCACCTAAATTTTTTTTTTTACTTTATATATAAAGGTTGTTATTCTTTTTTGTAAAGTAAAAATTTTGAATTTAGGTCCGCTTTAAATGACTTTCAAAGGTCTTGACTCTTTCCTTTTCTGTGATTGAACAGTGAAGGAAAAGCAACGCACTAATGAGCTCATTGTTGTAGCTCTGCTCTCAGCAAAAACTGAATGGCACCTTGTGATGCTTCTCTCCTGACGAATCCCAGCTATACTAATCAGATTGTATAGTAGAATGAAAGATGCTTATACAAAGTCAAATTGTTACTTTTACTGCTTGCATTTTAAATTACATTTATTAATGTAATATATCCAAAGATGTGTTTATTTGAATCTATTCCAGCAGCCTGGAGGAAAATATCTTCATTCCTTTTTTTCTGTTCTCAAAAAACATAAACATGTAATAATAATAGTGTATATTCCCATATCCAGCCAGCAGGTGAGGCTTAAGTTTAAGTCTTTTCGCTTTGTTCAAGCTATCATTACACATTCATTTGCTTTTCACATGCTCCCAATGCCATTAGTAGGTCTTTCAACATTCATCAATATTGGACATGACCTTTTCTAGCCAACACAGGTAGAACAAAGCTGAACTGAAACCATTTAAAACAATGGCTAGCCTTAAAACAGAGGGTATACAAAAGAATCACCCACTTCCCACTTCACATTGCATTGCTTTGCAGCTTGTAATACACACAAACGCAGCTTATAACACGCAAATAAAAGAATAGCAACAGTTCAGAAAAAAAAATACAAATAAATAAAAAATCAGAATCGCTGAGTTGGATGAGGACTGGTGACAGATAAATGAGCATCCCTTCCAAAAAAATACTTGTAAACTCAATCAGGTAACTAATCTTTTTCTCTATTGCACACCAAGCAACTTGATCTGCTTCTGTGATCAGTTGTTACAATAATAAAACGTTTTTTCCTGGGCATTCCAATGCTTGATGGCAAAATTGAAAGCAATCAACTATGGGCGATCAGTCACTGCCAAATATTTTAGAAATAAAGTTCTGGAAAAGCACAAGTTAGAAGATGAATAAAAAAAGAATTCAAAGGCTTTAGCAATTTATGGGAGCAAGTATAAGTATATTAAAAAGAATTTTCTTTCTACCCTGTGGCCTGTCAGTCATCACCTGGCCACACCCAGTCTCACCCACTGCTTTCTAGACTGGCAGAACTGCCCATTATTCATTACCTGGCCACACCTACCCTATCCACTGTTTTCCAGATTGACAACACCACCTGTCAATCATTACCTGGCCAGACCCCCCATCCACTACTTCCCAGATTGACAACACTACCTGTCAATCATTACCTGGCCACACCCCCCATCCACTACTTCCCAGATTGACAACACTAACACACACACACACACACAAAAGTGAAACAGCGTTATAGTGGTTTAAGCGTTGCACTTGAGGACCTGCAACATGGATAGGGTACAGTGGGATATATTTTTGTTACAATGTTGTTATATCGTTTATGGTTGAAATCGATATATAGAAATTATTATTATGATGATTTTTGTCACGCTAAAATGTGATTTAAAATAGTTTGAAAGATAAAATTATTGGTATAAGTTGAAATATCAAGGAAAGAGGGGTATGGTAATAAAGCGGCCTGAAAAGGCCATTCTCCAAAATTTTGGTGTGGTCTCCTTTAATGGGGGAGGGTTCAAGGGCAAGGGAGGGTAATGGTAGTTAGGGGTGGAAAGAAGAGGCAATGGGAAGGGATAAGTGAACATCATAGCTACCTGAGTCATGTCCCTCTTACCAAATGTAAAATGACAGGTAAAATGACAGGTAAACAGATGATTGGGGTCATTCTTGTAGCCCTGCCACGTGGTGTTAGACCCCAAACTATACCATCACATGGGCAGCCACCGCTCAAGGAGCTCCTAGAAACCTCTGGAAGAACCCTAGCATTCCACAGAACCCTGGTTGGGAATGGCTAATTTAGGGGGAATCAATTAAGGAAAATAATCTAGGTGTTTTGGTAGGATCAATGGTCAAACATTGTTAAAGTGTAATTATCGTAAAAAAAATATTCACTTACCATCACCAATGGCAAGCTCTCAATCTGTCCACTTTCCTCTTCTTTCCGGTGCTGGATGCTGTGATTAGTGCCATCTTCTTTTCTCTGGGTTCTTCTCACATCACCCAAAATATGTATCCCAGGAAGCTGTGGGCTTCCCCTTCAGTCCTTACTGCCACAGCAGTAAAGATAGGGGGGCCCCCTCAAATAATGGAAAAAAAAAAACAATTAAAAGGAGACAAAATGCTTTTCTACGTTATATAACAGGGATAGCCACCCTTTTATATAATGTTAAAAATGTGGTGCCTAAGACTGTCTAAAGGGGTGTAGCATGTGAAATTTATTTTTATTAATAATAATCTAGGGATCAGTATGTGTTATTCAGTGCCACACCCACATTTTTTTCCTAAATATAAAAGAGCAAAATTGAAGGATAATAAAAGCACTGATTTAAAGATATATAAAACATTTCAGTGTTCTCTTCAGATTTTTTTTTAAATCTGGGTGGGAACAAGCTGTAGGCAGGCAACTCTACAATAACCACCCAAAAACAGCCAGGTGGTTACTGAAAATTGCGGTGCACCCGGCCAAAAGGGGCTGGAGAGAAGACTGCATTTGTATTAAAAATTAGAAAGTGTTTTTTTACATGATTTATTGTAATATTATTTGTTCACAGATATGCATCACAGATTGTTCACAGATTATTCATAACTGTTTTATTATTACAAAAAAATTGGGTTTCTAATTTTAAATAGAAGTGTGCAATGTATTTTTTTATCCTTCAATAATGGTGAGTTGAAGGGTTCTCCAGAAGCCTTAGGGAAAAAGATTGGGTCAACAAGCATCTCTGCTTGGGTAGGTCATGTCAAGAGGTGGATAAAATTAACATTCTAGATGCACTGTGCATGTAGAGATCTCGAAAACCCAGGATCATTGGGTCTGGGATAGAAAAATGGATCTGGGAACTACTAGCAATTTCCTTGTTAAAGCTTTTGCATGCAACACACAATACACCTGATTGGCTCACATTGCTACCCCTACCTGTCCCAGTGTTGCAAATATCCATTATGAGTGCTGCTGCATAGGGGTTTTTTACTGTAAATACAGAATTGTCTTCAAGCTGTATGGTTTTAGCATATTGAATGATCTGCTTTTAAAAAAGAATAAATACATCTCTAAAATGAAAGAAATATACAAAATTACTACTATTTGAAAGCAGCTTGTTGATTTCTTTGTTTTGATTGTTGGATTGTTTTGAGGAAGGAAATATTCATGAACATCTAAGGATAAAAAATACATTTTCCAAGTAATAATGAAACGGATGAAGCTTTTAAAGTGTTTGCACTTTCCTTTGCATTAACTTTGTTTTTTCATTTCATTTTTTTGTGCTTTTGCTTTTTATGGAAATGGAACGGAACATTTTTAGGTGATACATCATATACTGTATATTGACTGGGTTGGGTTGATTGCTTCCTCCAGCAGGTTTGATGAACCAGCAGAAAACCCCTTTTCGTGTTTGGGCTGTGGAAAATTCTACTGGGTTATTTTGAAACAGAAAAAATTGTGATGGTGTAATAAGATGACAATGGAGACAGCTGGAAACTGAATAAATAACATGTAGGTAGCATGCACGCTGCTGTGGGGTGTTATAATGTGTACACCAGCATGTGGTATTCAATGCATTAATGCGTTTGTGTTAAGGAAACCAATTCAAAACTGTTTACACAGAAAGGAATTTTTTTTACAAAGTAAAAAGCAAAATTGAAATTTATTGCAGCTCATTTGGATAGGTGACTTCAGTTTCATTTTTCCTTCTTATGCTTAACATAAAAATATATATGCTGTTCATTCTGCATGAAAATGGACCTACCAAGATAGAAATATGGGGTGACCATTGCTGACTTTTTCTCAAATGCTTGCTTTGGGGTGTCATCTTGGTATTGAATTTTACTCCTTTACTCCTGGAATAGGAATGTGCATTTCAAGGAAGCCAATGTACAGGTAGTCCCCCTAGTAAAGGACATCTGATATAACGATGACTCCTACATACGGACTGGGCTTCCCTGCTTGCTCGTGTGCAGGATGGAGGCTTGATGGGGGGAGGAGGTGGTTTGCATGACATGCAGAAGAAATCTTTTGCTAAACACAGCTGCTGTTGTGATTTATTTTAAGGACTGAGCTCTTCTACAACATCCTGTAACTCCTTAATGACCAAGACATGCTCTGTAGTTGTTTCTTTTTGCATATCAAAGCACAGCTTGCTCTAGAAGTTAATGAATGTCTAGGCTCCATAAAGTTTTTTTGCTTTGTTTTTTTGCTCACAGTGAGGATTGTATACAGTATCTGACACCACACTGCCTAATAATATGTTGAGACAAACATCTGTCCTAATTGCATTGATTAAAATAATGTACCTGTTCTGACTTATATACAAATTCAACTTAAGAACAAACCTATAGTCCCTATCTCGTATGTAACCCAGGGACTACCTGTACACATGCGTACACTGTATAAATGATCTAGAAAGTATCTAAAACCCCAAACCAAAAAAATGAAATGTATTGTGTTGTGGTGTCTGCATTTATTATCTTTTTCAGGTTGGTTATCCCAACAGCCTTAGACTAGTTTTAGCATGTTTTACTTCTGAAACCACAATCTGTGACAGCCAGGGACCAGCACAAAGTCCCGGATCTGAAATATAATCAGCTCCAGGGCCTTCATTTCTTCTAGGTTTGCTTTAACATTCAACATTAGTCCAGACATTACCTGTGCTGTATATTTTTCTACCACTGAATGTCCTGAGTCTGATGGCCAGTATCATGTAAGCAGCTTCGTCAGAGCTCAAGTCATCCTGGACCCACCGAAGCTATGGAATGGTCATTAAAACAAAAACAGCACAGTAGTTGGCTCATCTTTTTTTCACACTGCTTTCTCCTTTTATCAACATGCACACTGACTGATCGGATTCTTGTACTACTTCAGGTACTCCTCCAGGTGAATTGATGAATGAACAAGGATAACTGCTGCACTTTCTGATAGAGAGGAGCATAGCATGGGTGCCACTTGCTTGTTTTTATTAATCCCAATCTAATTTCGGCATCACATCACTTCTTTCTTATTGGCATAAGTTCCTTTGCACATTTTTTCATTTCCTTGAACAACTAATGCATAGCTTATTCGTCTAACATTTCCTTTTTTTCCAGCTTATCTTTGCACATTGTTGCTGCATCTATCCAATAAATAAACAAGATTAATCTAATTAATTTTGCATACTGTTTTCAATCATTATTTGGGAGCGTTGTGAAGCCTTGTTAAAATGTTTTTCCAAACAGGGTATTATCTTCTCATCTGCTGGAGAAGTATTTCTGGCTGACATTTAGCATTTATCACCGGTTGTAATAATAAAGCGCTGAATGACAAATGATGGTGTCCCAGTTGATGGGTTTTATTGCTGAGGGCTTGACAGTGTGCCGAATTAAACTATGGCACCTCTGGCCTGCACTGCTGCACCTGACATTCCCAAAGAGCAAGACTGCCAAGGGGCATTGCCTTTCCAAGAATCCAGGGCTCACCGGACTGTCAGAAAGATAAATATAGAGGTGTTTCTACCATGGAAATACATTCTCAGTTCAGCAACCGGGACTTTTTTTTTTTTTTTTTACTTGGGATACAAAAGTATATTTAATTAGCGTGCAAGGATTGTGCGTAGCTGTACTCTTTTAACCTTTTCAACGATGCTCTTCCAATTCTAACTATTGTACTGTGGAGAGGTTTGCTACAGGGCATGTAATAGATAAAGCTTTCCTTTCAGCACCATGGACAGGGCAATCCATTTTACAGCTGACTGATGCTGATGTACTTATAATATTATAGATTTGTGTTTCCTAATCAGGGTTCTTTCAGGGGTTGCTGGGGGCGCCTTGAGCAATGAGGAATTTTTGCCTCTCAGCTCAGATACTGCTGACACCAATGATGTTTTTGGCTATCTTTAAGGTTAATATTCTTCCCATTGCCCAACAATATAAGAGGTATTCTTCCCACTGACCACCATGCTAATATACTGTGAACTGTGAATAGGTTCCCTAAGACCAAAAAGTTATTTCAAGGGCTGTTGAAAGGTTGCAAAAGACTGACGAAAAAATGTACCTACATACAATATAGGGACAATAAGGGCCCCTTCAGACTTGAAAACAGCCACTGCTAGCTGCACCCAGCCACCCCTCTTCAATACTGTGTGCTTTTTTACCTGCGACTGCATTCAACTTTTTGTGTCATGCAGTTGAGGTCAGTTGAATGGGGTTGCAGTTTGCTGCTGTCTATGTTGGAAGGAAGTTGACGGATAAGGATAAATTCTGGCTCACCCCAGTCCTCCAGCAGCAACTGATCTATATTCTATTATATAATATTATAGTGCATTGTATTAAATTATATTATTTGTAGACTGCTTTCCAATTGCTATGAGCTGCAGTTGAAAGTAGTAGCATTCAAGTCAATAGAAGCAGCTGGATGCTCAAGGGAGCCAGAAGCAACATTTCTCATTTGGCAAATGCAACTACATTCCACATTCAAGTGTTGGGCCTGTGGCGGGTCTAAGATTAGCCTAACATCCTGTAGACATGGGTGATTTTCATATTAGGCTGTAAATACAAGTATTATATCCAGGATGAATTACAAACCAGGTAACTCTTCTTGATTAGCCAGGCCAAAATGATTTTACGCTTCCGTATAGGTATGGATGTGGGAGTTCACTCATTCCCACTCATTCCCAGCACCCAGGTGATGTTGTACATTGACCTGTGCGTAGTCAGCACAATATACATTCAATAGAAGATTGGAGACAAGATTGTTTTATCGCACAATAGTATGTTCCTTTTGCAATTAAAATATGCCTGCTGGCATTTCTTTAGTTTTAGTTATTCTTTAATACCAAAGAACAAAAATGTAATATGTTGCAGCTTTACTGTCCTTAGGTGTGATGACTGCATCTGTTTACTTTCTGGCTTTCTTTATACTAGTGATCCTGCTACTAACACATTTCCTCTCCAAGGTGTTCATTGAGGGTTTATTTGTTTCTTCTACATTGTTTTTAATGTCTGTACCATGTACAGGTAGTCCCTGGGTTACGTACGGGATAGGGACTGTAGGTTTGTTCTTAAGTCAAACAAGCAGGGAAGCCTTGTTCGTATCTAGGAGTTGTCTGTATGTCGGATGTCCTTAACTTGGGGACTATCTGTAATATTATGGTGTTATATAAATCCTTATCAATAATGTTTATAATTAAAAGCTCCTTATGGTAGTACATCCATGAAAGAGCAGTGTTATCACCATAGGACAAGACCACATATGTTCTCCCTTCTCTTCTCCATTTTTTGTTTTAATAATTTTTTATAAAGGTTTTTTTTATTTTTTAAACACTACAAAACATTTGTGGGAGACAGAATATCAAACATGAACAAACATTACAATTCTTCTCCATTTCAGTGGTGTTTGTACTTTACAATGAAATCTGGTAGCTGTGCAACACAGTCAGAAATCATAGAAGTTATCAGTTCACAAGATTTCTGGAAGGAGCAGTAAGATATTTTTACATTTATTATTCAGCTATACCAAAAAATGTTCAGTAATATATTTGACAAACCCAAAGCAAATATTATATGCTAATGTTAGGGTTTGATTTTATGCTTCTAAAGGTGTTCTTTTTACTGATATTGAACTAGAGGTATCCAACTTCAATTAAAAAAAAATGGATTGAGTGAAGGACGTGATCACCTTTTATTATTTAAATAGTCCATAGCCGTGGAGACGTTTACCTGATGGTCAGGGCAAAGTACATATGGGCACAAATGGTTTGGTTTGCACAAATGTATGGTTGCAGCTAAAAGATAAAAGATGTACCCCTCCATATAAAAAGCAGTGAGAATATGGAAAAGTCTTTCTTAAGAGCTGGACATTAACGTCAATAAGAAAAGTTCCTGATGCAGTTCTTTTAGTGAAATTACAAGTAAAGAATGGAAATGTATAACGTATGCAACTCATCTCAGGCAGAAAACAAAAGAGCTCCAGGCAGCAAATTTATACACTGTGCAGCATATAGAAGGGTTGTCAGTTCTGATGTTACATGTACTATATACTGACTATGATTAATAACAAAATAAAAAACTGTTATAAAAGAGGGAAATGTATAAGAAAATAGTATATTCACAGGACCTCTAAAAAAGTTTTCTCATAGCAGGCCTTGCTTACAGCATCCCATGCTTGTGAGAGTTTGGGTTGATTTAATTAAGCAGTAGAGAATCTTCATATCCTCATTACAGCTTCTGGTCACTGTATATATTACAACAATTAGACCATGAAATGGTTATAAAATGTATATGTGTTTGCAAATGTTTGCAGCTGAGCCCTCTGTTTTTATTCTACATTGTAGGTTCCCATGGTGCTGGGAAAAACTTGGCATTTTGAACTGAATAAATTGGTCGTTTCATTGTGCACCTGCTTACTACATGATGAACTGAACATATGCCTGACACCTAAAATGTAGCAGGTGAGTTTCCGCATTAGGATATTGCTGTTTAAAGACTTGAAAGAGTAATTCCAAGTAGCATTTAGGGAACGACAACTCGATTTGTTACCCATAGTAAAATCAAAGCGTCCAGTGAACACATCTTATCCTGGATCCTGTGTAATCCTCTGTAGAGGAAAGTTCCATAGATAGTAGGAGGGCAGTACTAATATACTTCCTGAAGCCTTTATTGTATAGCTTTGCGTGCTGTTTAAATATAATTAAATAAATACAAAACAATAGGGTGGAACCTATTACCTGGTTTTAAAAAAATATATCATAAAGGAGGGATTTTGTGTGTGAGAGACAGGGAACCTATTCCAGTATCACCAGCAAATGTGTTCCAGGAAAGTCAGACTGCAGACAAGGGAGTGGAGTAGGCTGATGCAGTCTAGAAATACCTGCATGAAAAATTGATCAGCAGGCAGGCTGTGCCCCTGTATGCACATTAAAGCTTAGGGACTAATTTACACGGACCAGATAGCTAGTGGCCATACCACCCCTTTAACCCCTGCTATCCCCAGCGGCAGGAGCTTGCATAGATTCATGGGTAAGTGTTTGCTGCTTGCAGTAGCTGGGGTCAGGGGAGCAAAATAGTTGCCAGATAGCAGGTCTGTAGCTGCTCTGTGAAAATTGGCACTTACTGTGAAAGCAGAACGCCCTTCAAAAATTATATATACAGGTAGTGCCTGAGTTAAGGACATCTGACTTACGGACAACTCCTAGATATGAACAGGGCTTTCCTGCTCACTTGTGTGCAGGATGGAGGCTTGATGGGGGGAGGTGCAGAAGAAATCTTTTTCTAAACACAGCTTAGGTTGTGGGTGATCTTAAGCAATTAGCTTTTCTGCAATTGTACTTCTTAAAGACCAAGACAAAGTCTGCAGTTGTTTCTTTTTGCATATCGAAGCACAGCTTTCTCCAGAAGTTAATAAATGTCTATGCTCCATAAAGTTTTTTTTTTTTGCTTTCTTTGTGATTAACCCACCGTGAGGATTTTATACAATAACTGACACCATGCTGCCTAATCACAGGTCAACAACAAATTAGTTTTAATGATCATCAGAAAGAACAGCACATTTTTCTAAATCAGTTTTTCAAGTAGATTTCAAGTAGATCTGTTTTCAGTTTTTCCCTAACACGTACAGTTCCTGAGTTATGAGTACTATTATAGTTAACCATGCATGTGCATGTATTTTGTACAAAAATGTTAGCACCATTGAAGTGAATGTTAATACATTTTCAGTGTGAAGTAAAATAATGCACACTGTGGTAGAGATCTACTGAACAGTGTCAGTCAGGTACCATTGTTTCTTCAGAAATGCTTAGAATGTCCTGGTAAAAACGTTCTCCTTGTTTGTCACTCACCATACCGAGATTTTCTGGGAAGAATTCTACATGTGAGTGCAAGAAATGTATTTTTAATGTCATGTGACAACCCAGTTTCTAGTATTAATCAAGCATTTTGATTCTGAATTCCTTCCTTGTATGCAGGAGACTTATGGCTGCCCAGGAAATTTTCACACAGCCACCTGAATGTATCCCAAGCTTCTAGCTCAGCTGCTGAGATTGTTTGAAAACATCATACTGCAAAACAGACTTGATCTGTGGCCCTATAAACATCCTTTCCTTCATTTTTGCAGTGCTTATGTTTGGAAACTTCTCAACAAGGTACTGAAAACCCATGGAGTTTGATTTACCTATGGCCTTTACAAGGTTCTTCATCAAGTATAACTTGATATGGAGAGGTGTCAGAAATATTTTATGTGGATCAAACAGAGGCAGAAACTTGACACTGCTTGTTCCGTGCTTATAGGTATCTCTTGGTAGCCAATCAAACTTGACATAATGTTCTCTCGTAGATCGGCTGTCCCACAGGCATAGAAAACAGCAATAATTTGTGAATCCCCCTTGCATTCCCATCAGCAAGCCAATGACCTTTAGATCCCCACAGATGTTCCACTGGTGTGTTTTATACTGGATTGCTTCAAGTAGTCATTTCATGTTGTCATAGGACTCCTTTAGGTAACGAAAAGGCCAATCGGTAAACTTAGTTTGGAATTACCATTATGCAGTACGACTGCTTTCAAGCTTCTTTTAGAGGAATCAATGAAGATACGCCATTCAGATGGAACATTCTCTTGTGACAAAGTGTTAAAGATTGCATTTATATCATGACAGTAGCACAGTGAGCCATCACTAGAGAAGAACCTTGTCAAGTTATGTTTTCATTTTCTGTAGTGAGTTACAGGTACACCCTTTGCAAGCAAGTGCTTCTGTTTAAGCATTGAAATAAGAAGTTCTGCTTTGTCTTTGGAGAGATTTAGATCACAAACGAGATCATTCAGCTTTGCTTGTGTAAAGGTCCCTGGTTCTGAATCTTTATCGGCCAAGTGGTCAGGATCAGATGATTCAGGGTTGTAACTGGCTGCAACTCCAGCGCATTCCTCATCACCTTCTACAGAAGCAAGTCCATAATGTGGCGGTACCGGAACTGTCAATGAATCATCATGGGGAACAGGCCTAAGTGCAGAATCCAGGCTGGGATATACAATTTTGTGCTTAGTTTTACCTGAGAATCCACTTTTGTTGATGCAGCAAAAATAGCAGTTGATTAGATGGTCTTGTGGTTCTCTCCTCACCATTGGGATTGCAAATGGCATTGCTGCTTTACGCCGATTTAGCCAGTCACACAGTCCGTTGGAACAACTGGTACAGATGACATGTGGAGCCCAATATTTATCCTGGTCACCAAGTGGACAGCTGAAATATAATTTTTATATCTTTTTAAGTTCTGTGGTAATTTGGCGACGTTGTGCTTTCGTCGTGAATGAACAACACACATAACAAAAACTGTCTGGATCATTAAGGCAATCTCTAGACATGATGACAATTGAAATCAATCGCAGTTAGTGCAGTCTCTAATCTTAAAAAAAGAAAACTGTTGTTAAATGTTGTAATATGTTAAGGCTATTTATAACGAATTTCACACAATATATATTTAGCTGCATCACAAAAACTAGACATGCTAGAGAAAAACTGAATACTACAAAGCCCACAGAAATTTTATCTGATGAAAATGACATGTTGACCTGTGTAATATGTTGAAACAAACATCTGTCCTAAGTGCATTTAATAAAATAATGTACATGTTCCAACTTACATACAAATTCAACTTAACAAAAAACCTACACTCTCTATCTTGTATGTAACCCAGGGACTACCTTATTAAAAAAAATTGTAGACATGTAGAAAGAAAAGATAGAAGAGTGTCTCTTTATGGCAACTTAAGTAGTTTATAAATTAATAATTTTTAGCATCCTAAGTTTTACATAGCCCAACTAAATTATAAATGAATACATTTTAACACATATGGTCGAAAGTAAACAATCTTATCTCAGAATAATGTAAAGCACAGGATTGACTCTGTTTCCCAATGCGTTTCACCATATGGCTTCCTCAGGGGATAGTAGAGACAGTTTTATTAGTTTCTGAGAGAAAAATTAGTTTGACTGCTTAGATGGCTGAAGTATTGCATGAAGTTGTTATGTATGATTGATTGATATAGAGGGAGAAGAGAGGGCCAAAGGGATTGTATTAACTTGTTAGTGATTAGTAGCCGATTATAGCAGACTTCAGTAAGTTTGATCATCTGGATAAATCTTTCAAGGTAGTAGGATCCACCAAATGTCACAGAGTGACTGCTGCTAGTGAAAGATACAGTTAAACAAGACGTTATGGACAATAAAAGGAAAAGCAGCAGAGTGATGAGCTTGTCTTTTTGTCACTTTGTCACATTGTTTTCTCCCCCTGTGCCCATTATGTTCCTTGCCAGCACATAAGGAGATTGCCATTTTGTGCTGCTTTTCCTCCCTTTACCATTCTGAGTGCAAAAGCCTAATGCACCACACTTTCAACAAAAAGCAACATTTTATTAGATATTAATACATACAGAGCTTCATTTTATTGGCATTGAGTCATCAAATGTTTTTTTTTTCTGAACTGAAAAAAAGAAATAAATCAAAGCTTTAGTGACCTACAGGGCCAATTAAGCACAGAAAGAGAAAAGGGAGTGCGGAGATGACCTGCGTCTGCAACGGTTAGTGAAGATTACTTTTAAAGCTTATTAGGAATCTGTAAACCATTTTAATGTCCATAGCCTGCTCACAGTACTACTTAGATTTAAAGGAAGTAAACTAAAAAAAGGCCGAAAACTCCCCAAAAATCCACTTACCTTTAATCCTGCAGCACAGTCGATCGGTCTAGAGGCGTCTTCCATCGGGTCTCACGTCATCCCGGCATCCGTCTCCGAGCTAGCACGTAGCATCTTCACCCCTTTCTTTGGGGTACTCCTTCCTACGTCACCCGACCCAGGCGCTAGATCGGGTGACGTGGGTTGGAAAAAAACTTGATTTCTCTGCGCATGCGTGAGATCGGCAATTTTTTTCCCTTTTCGTGAAAAGGCTTATAAGATCCTCCCGGGATGAGTGACGCAGGTATCCCGAAAGGCTCCTATTCATTCTCAAGCACCTAGGCGATCAAATATTAGGGGGGGTTGCTGCACCTTTTTTTTTTATTAAAAAAAGGCTGTTGCACCTAAAAGGGTTGTCTACCCTTGTATGTAAAGTGAAATTTCTGAGTTTAGGTACGCTTTACTAAAAATACACAGATGACCATACACATAACAAATACTTGTAAACTCTGAAAAAGCCTGCTGGGTTTTCAGATCAATTAGATAACACAAGTAAAGTTTTTTGATCCAGCCGTGAACCCTCCAACTAGCTGCTGACTGCAGATTTGTCCAGCTGGTGAAGCAGAGTTTTTATCACTTCAATGCTGATACTTCTGAAGCTCATAAAAGAGGAACGGACATACTAATTCAGATATATGCAGGGTGCTGACAGCCAGTTCTTAGTGCTCTGTGCCACCAGCTAGACAGTGTCTGTTTTAATGTGGTACTACTTTTTTCTCACTTCTTTTATGTCCTTTGAATTCCAGTTGTAAAGGTTTGCAGAAAAACAAATCCAGGGAAAGTAAAGTTAATCCATACGAGCAGAGTTATGGCAAGAATGATGAAAAAGCTGTTGTCTGGGCATAGAAGAACTAGAAGAACATCTGAATCATAAATAGATATACAGAGCTGTCAACTATGCAACTGTAGATTGAAAATGTTGGGCTCCTACCTAAATCAAAGCAATAAAAGTTTGCCAGTGTTGGTGATCTACTGTTTGTATAGTTTTTGTCCCAGATTCTAAAAACTGGAAACTGCCCACATTTCCCTGGAATTAAAAAATGGAAGCTGCAACTTGTGGTCCCCATCCATGGGCCACAGTTATTTCTATAGGCCTGATTTATTAAAGCTCTCCCATACACACTTTTGACGGCAAATCTGGGTGATCCAATAAACAAGGTCATTAGCTTTTTATTAGCTAATGTTGTCAATCCTGGACGAGATCAATTCCAGGTTTGCTTGATCACCTAGATTCAGTGACGAAAGTGTATCTGCTCCAGCCTTGGGGAGGTTTAATAAATCAGGCCCTATGTATCTGCACCTACTTATTCTCTTTTTAGAAACCTCAACCCCTGGCAGCTCATTTCTCATGCTATGCTTCCTCTGGCTGTGCCATCCTCAATTCCTACTCTTTAGGCTCCTGGGTAAAAGTAATTCAGCTGCTGATGTTGCCAGTAACATTCTTCCTCTGGCTGTGTGCCATGCTCACAATCAAACTGCCAAGGTAAAGAGCTAGAGGCCAGCCAGAGCTCCTCCCTAAACTTTTACAGGGATAAAAGTTATATTTAGATGTATGTATGTATGTATGTATGTGTGTATGTGTGTGTTTGTGTATGTTCCACCATAACTCGAAAACGCATGGAGTCATTTCAACCAAACTTGCCATACATATGACTGAGACTCATGTGAGTGCACCTGTCATGTTTGTACAGCGCTGTGCTATATGTTAGAACTATATTTAGATGAAACGCATGGAGACATTTCAACCAAACTTGCTATGTTCCACCATCACCAGGAAACGCATCACCAAACTTGCTAGACATTATTACTCATGTGAGTGCACCGCTGATCACTAGGAAACACATGGAGACATTTCAACCAAACTTGCTAGACGTTTCATCTGCAAACACAGAAACTGTACTTGTAATCCCAAACTCTATATAATTTTTAAATTATATAAAATGTGAACCAGTATGCTGTTAGTGACTGCATACTAGTAAGTTGACTGCATTACTAGTTGTCTAAAAATGCTAGTGACTGTGCAGTACCCACCTATACTGTTACCCATGAAAGAGGCCCCGGGGAACTGGGGGAATCACTACTGGTATTTGCCAGCACAGAATAGTTAGCCTTTTGCTGCGGAGGAACTGTCAGAATGCTGCCGCAATCGGTTTGTGAGCACATGTGCGTACTCTAGAACACACCTGTACACCAAAGCTTTTGTGTGCAGCTGGATGCTCATAAATGTGCACATAGGTGGATGCAAGAATGCCACATTCAAAGGCACACAAAGCCAAACACGGAACTAACATCAGCAGGCTTTTTAAAGGCTCCGAACTTAAATTGTAAGGTGCTGCAAGGTTTGTCTGCATAGCAGTATATCCAAACTTGTCCCCGCTTACCTGTTGCTGACCCAGCATGTCTCCTGACCAAGGTTTGTTCCTCGTTACCCGGTTTTGACCTGGCTTGTCTTGGCTTGGCTGGTTTGCTCTTACCTATTGTTTCCTGAGTCTCCTGACCAGGGGAAGTTCCTGTTTACCTGTTAGTGACCCAGCTTGTCTCCTGGCCACAGCTAATTCATGTCCACCTGTTGCTCACCTGGCTTGTCTTCTGATCATGGCTTGTACTTGCTCATCTGTTGCTAACTAGCCTTGTTTTGTGGCCACAGCTAATTCATGTCTACCTGTTTATCACCTGGCTTGGCCCTTCACCACAACATGTTCTTGTCCACCTGTTGGCACCACAGCTTGTCTCCTGAAAATGTCTAATTCATGGTTACCTGTTACTGACTCCTGTTGCTGACCCAGTCTGTCTCCTGCTCACCTTTTAATGGCCCGGCTTGTCTCCTAACCATAGATAATTCAACCCATTGCTGCCCTGGCTTCTTGCCTGATCAAGACCTGTTCCTGCTCAACTGTTGCTAACCCAGCTTGTCTCTTAATTATGGCCTATTTATGTCTACCTGTTACTGACCTGTCTTGTCCCCTCGCTATGGATAATTCATCTTCGTCTCCTGTTGACCTGGCTTGACTCCTCACCACGGCTTGTTCTTTTACATCTGTTGGTGGTCCATCTTATCTCCTGGCAATGCTTAATTCATGTCTACCTGTTACCAGTTTGCTCACAGAACATCTGCTTAGCAAGCTGCAGCATTATCCTTTTCTACTATTCTCAGCAATTCCTGCGCAGGAAAGGATGAATGAAAGAGTGCTGCATGGATAGTTCTATAGAGAGGTGAGGAGGGAGGACAAGCAAGCAGCACCCGGCTATGCTCCCCTCTATAAAAGTGAACAGCGGTCATTTCTGATTGGTCATTAATTATTCCATGATGGCACATTGATCAACAACGTTGGGGGACAACTGATTTTCACTGAGGAGGAGCGCAACTGTTTCCCTCAGGCGTCTAATATCTGACATGTGTACGTAGCTTTACTCAGAACAAGTATGCAGATAAGGTCTTCTGACTACCCTGTGTTCCCTGGCTTGCATGCTTATTCCAGCTCAATGACTGGAAAAGTATTGAAGCCAATAGACGGCCATAACAGCCAAACAACTAGCATTAGAAGGGCCTTAGCATTGCAATAAAAGGTTAATACATAGGCACATGGTTTTTCTCTTGTTATAAGTGTTGATGGTGCCCTTCATATGCTGTTATGTATTGTTTATGTTTGTGTAGCATCTTGTATAATTACTTATTTCCCTCTTTCATTATTAATTATATCATTGTTGTTACGCATAACATTACACAATCTGTAAATTCAATAACCCTAAGGGACTGTCACAGTGAGGAACAGCAATTAATTCTGATAAAAAAAGCATTCAAATGGCACATTGCTAGCATAACTTATGTTATACATATTGAAATATTATCTGTGGGGGTGGTGAAGGTAACTGTTTGCTGTAGATAATTATAATCCCTGTTTATGATGTGTGAAGGTACAAAACAGAGATAAGAAAACAATTACTAGAATGTTACACGTACATTTGTATATTAAGAAAACCTGTACTAAGAAACATGTATCACTTGACATTGATGGCTACCTCCTGAAAAAGCTAGTTGTCTGTTGGTGTGTAGCTTCAATACAATTCTATCCAAAGAGAAACACAGTGGTTTTAGAGTGAAGTCCCCGGATGAAGAGTTTACATTGGGCCTGATTAATAAAAGTTTTCCAAGACTGGAGAAGAAAGACACTCTTGGGAGAACGTGGATGATCCAAAAAACTTAGATCTGGTCTACAATTAAAAACATTTGCCAAAAAACAGCAAATGATTTTACGAAATCAGTTTCAGGTTTGCTGGATTACCCACAATCTCCCATGATAGTCTATCCCATTGGGCCTGATTTACTAAAGGAACACAGGCTGCACATAGCAAAATGAATGATCCCCTTGTAAGAGATATTTTACTTTATTTAGTGAGAGCGATGAAGGTCTGCTAACACTTGTCATCCGATCAGGTGCAAGAATTATCTTATTTATTTCCCTGTGCAAGTTAATAGTAACCTGACCCCCCCTTCCGAATATAACATGTTTCCTTTCATTTCCAACCCTATTTAAATCTAGAAAACCCTAGGTTTACCAAAGCACAAAAAAATACTTTTTTTATGATTACCTTGGGCCAAACAATTCAAAGAATCTTACAGCAAACATTTGGAATTTAAAATAACGATTTATATTTCCATTGTGCAGTGCCTCTTAGAGGTCCATTTGACCCAAAATTCACACCACAGTCAATTAAAACAAAAAAAAAATTCGACTAGAACCATTCCAGGTTTGCTGGATTGCCCATGCTATCTCATGATCGTCTATCTTCTCCATTCTTGGAGAGTTTTGATAAATCAGGCTCCTTGTCAAGATCACCTGCTGAAGTACAAAATGAGCATTAGAATGAGAATTTGATTTAAGACTTTAAGCGTTGTATGCTTTTTGGAATCATGTGGACTGGTCAAAGTTTATCAGAAACTGATGACTTCCTGGGATTTACACCCACAACCATCTGGGGTTTACAGAAGATTGTCTGAAGAAGCTGGAACAACCATTGGGCAGCAGTTCTCAGGAGGAAAATTCCTTGTTGATGTCAGAGCACAATGGCCAGAATGGTTTGAGCTGATGCAAAGGCAACAGTAGCGCAAATAACCATTTGTTATAACCAAGGTATTCAGAAGAACATCCTTGAACTCCTAACATATTGAACTATAGAGTGGATCTAAACTTACACTTTATAAACCTTACATCAGGCAGGGCTTTATTGCAGAAAAAGACAGGTGATGTCCCTTCTGCATTATGCAATCTTACCTGCCTGATTATCACGTCATAAGGCTGTCTACATCCCTGATATGGAGATCCACCTCTTTTATCTATCCTGGTGACCATTGTCACTAACATAAAAAGTGAAGAGGAATCCAACATCTTGAGTCATTGGCACAATGGCACCTTGCCAAACTCTAGGATCCAACGCTGTGGTGTACCAATGTGCCAATCACCAGAAGCTCTGTGTATTTAATGGATCCCAAAGCAGGTCAACCTGTGTTGGCTCAAGGGCACTCAAGGGGAGAAGTAAAATCAGAAAAAAAATGTGCAGAACCATTCAAGTAAAAGATAATGAAAAAAATTAAGGAAATATAAAAACTTTTTAACACTCTAGAAGTAGAAAAAATATGATCACTTTAAATAGGATTCCCCTTCAAATATCACCCAGTGTCCTAGATTTCTGAAATACAGAATACATTCTGATGCCAGTCATGAGGCAGACATGCAGGTTTATTTCATTTACATGATGCTGGAGATTTACTTCTCATTACAGTTATAATGGTTTGTAGGTTTCAGATCCCCACTTAGGAATACAGATGCCAGAGTTGGCTATAGGTCAATGCAACTAATTGGCAGATAAGCCTATTTATAGACCGATAGGCAGGAAGTGTTCCAACCTTTTTTTTTCTTCTTTCAATTGTGTAAATACTTTGATCAGCGACCAGGGAAGAGAATGAGATGAAGAGCCTGTTTTATCCTTGAGTGAGAGACGTACAGGTATAAGAATAGCACTATTCTCTGTAATTTATACGATAGTCCAGAAAATTCACACTGCGCCAATTTTATAATTGGTTTCTCCCATGTTTGCAAATCTGTTACTAAAGCGAACAAGGAGATTAATGATTTATGTCAATTATGTCTGAAAAAATAGCACATTTGCTGGCCGCATAAGGTACAATCTGATCAATCCCTTTGGACCTACCTTTTGATTATTAAATGAAAGGATAAATGCCCCCATACCCAATGGACAAATTGGCTCTTAATTCTTGTTCTTAAGACACTACGGGATTCTACACAGCACGCAGGCAGAAGCACCTGATCTCATTTTGCACATGTGAAAGATCGGGCGCTGGGTCATTTACATTTGTGGAATGCCCACGGATGATGCAGCACCCAATCTAATGCACAGAGCAAGATTGGGTGTCCTGTGCAGAATTCTGCAGCCTCCTGGTAAATGGTTGCCCAGGAGGCTGCACAACTATTTATTTTTCTTTTGGCTACTGCACTCCTGGAAGTGGATGAATAATTACTACTTTTCTATGTGTTAAAAAAAAAACTACATTTTTATATGTAAGTGACCAAGCAGTTATACCGTTCAAAGTTAAATTTTTGATTATAAATTTACTTTAAATAAATTTGAATACCCAGTATGTGAAAAAGAATTTAATAATGTATTTATTTCACAGATGTGCTTTGGTGTTCAGCATAAACATAACTGACTTTTTTATTTACTAACAATTCAATCTACTCCAGTATTGACGATCCCCACTGAAGCATACCACATGACTTTGTAAAATAGATCAATATAGAACATTTGATTATTGCTGTCGTGTATTGATGAAACACAATACATAAGTAAAGTTTGTCATCTAATGGTGGAAAAACTCTTCTGATTCAAGTGCCAAATGGACATTGTAAGTGCTCCCTTCTTTCTCTTAGTAACTGTCAATACTTTTTTTAATGGATAATGACAGTCAATGTAATAAACATACAAACAGTGATCAATATTATGGAGGTCCCAAAGGCGGATTGTTGAAACCATATTACAAGAAAGCATGTGTGTCTTTCTAGACCAGTCCTACAATATATAAACTGGAAAACAAAACTAATCTCAGGCAAATATCGTCAGCACATACACTGTTTTACTTACCAAAGGTTTGGTAATGGTGATTAGTCATTCTTGTGATCCAGATACCCTCACTCAAATCAGTGACCTAGCCATTCTTTAGTTCATGTAAAGTGTATCCTAAGAAAAATGTGTAATAATCCGGATTTCCTAGTTTACTTAGGACCCATATGAAACATACTGGGGTTGATTTACTAAAATAATCTAAAATAGTGCTAAAATAATTACTAAAGTAATATAAGAAAATACATTATCCTTTTACAAGGGGTAGTTCCCTTAATTTAGTGAATGAAGTGAAGGTTTGCTAATTTTACCCTACGAATTATGTGCAAAGAAAATTTCCCCTTTATTGATGGCCTAAGTGGCACCTTGTAAGGTACCCCTCTGCTTGCACTGCTGCCATTGGTTTTGAAAGAACCAGCATTTGCAAATTTTAAATGGGTGTCATTGGGCAGCACTGGTCTGCTCACTGCTGCCCCTATACATTGTTTATAGGCTGTTGCAATTAGATGCTACATGAAGCTGTTCAGAGGCACGGGGAACCAATAACCACACTGCATCCTCACCGCCAGTCTGTACCTAGCCTTAGTTTTGTCATTCTGACTAGTGTTGGTCGAATATTTCACTATTCGATTCGACAGCTATTCGGTCCAATAGTGAGATATTCAACCAACACTTTTGTTTGGGTGGTCGAATGCCGAATTTGAACACCATTGAATTCAATAGTGGGAGAGTTTGGATTATTTTTAGGGACTATTAGGGCTGCAATCAGATTGCTCTTGCAGCCCTTTTCAGGGAGTCCTGTATTCTTGGATAAAGAAACTCTATCCAGGAACACATACTGCAGGACTGCAACAGCGATCCTGATTTCTGTTGCCGCACTGTACTAGTAGTATGTGTTCTTGGATAGAGAATGAATACATGAATGTCCGGAATATTTTGTTACTGCTGTCTGTATTACCATTCACACCTGCCAGTCACAGAGCTTGTGTTCTGCTAGTCTTGCCACGGTTAGTAATGCAGTGAAGTGGTTCCCCAAGCAAAGCAAAGATCAGTAAAATCGATGCATTTTGTGGTACAGGACAATAAAGGAATAAAATGTTGTAAAATATTATATTTCAGGTAGACAATTTTAGATTACCCTCTATAGGAATAATGTATTTCCTTAAAGCCCTAATTTTCCCTGCTTAACAACTTCTCTGATAAGATACCTGTCACCTGTCACCTGCAACTGGTCTGTAGACTCGCAGGGGTCCAATTATAAAACCATTAAACTGACATTCACTGAAATATTTCCTGGTCCATGTATTCAATGGCAGTAATTGAGTCTGTAAATACACCCCATAGATATGCATTATGGGTTGCAGAGAAACAAAACTCATGTGTTGTGTACATTTTCAATGCAAAAAGCAGAACTTGCACATCAAATGAACATAATGTGTATATAGAGTATATAGTTGTAATTTATACTAAAAACAATGTTATAAATTAACACCTACACATTGATAACAGCCACATGAATGATTTTCTTTTTCTTGACATTTTTCCACGTATTTCAAAAATGTACTAAAAATGTTATAAAAGTATGACAACTATAGTATATTACATAACGTAAACTAAAGTTGCCGAAAAGTAGCAGACATGCTCAAAATGCTCGTTGCTAAACAAAATCAAACATGTTGAAGATTAAGGAACCCTTAATGTTTTATACGCATGCTAGATAATTGTTGCCTGAGACAAATGGTTGTAATGGTCTTCGGCCAAAATCTCAAAACAAGGTTGATAAACTGTGCTGTTTTATTAAAAAGAGAGATGCCACATCCCTTATATATTGTACAGAAAGATTAAGAATTTCATGTGACTTTTTAGGCATCAAAATCATCACTTTTCAAACTACTATAAACAGTAAGTTTATTTTAAAAACTCATATATGTACATATATTCAATATATGTACATATAGTATACAAATATATATAATACATACATATGATATACAAAATATGATTCATTTCTCGGTTTGCACCCCCTTGTCTTGTTTTATTCAACGCGTTTCACGGATTTCAACAGTCTGCTCCTTCAAGAGACATTTTCAAGACATTATACCCTTTTAAACTTTTTATACCAGCAAAAAGAAAAAAACAAACACAACATAATTATCCAGATAAAAATATTCTTTAATAAAACTGTACTTTCCTATTAAGGAGAGCACAGTGAGGTGCCACTTGCTCTTTCTTTCCAATCTCCTCTCCAAAGAATAGTGCATTGCTTTGTGTACAATGCTCATTTGTTCTCCTGTCACCGGAAACAATCATGAAAGATCATTTCCAGCAACAGAAATCGGACATCTGTACAGGAAGCGGAGCATGTATCTGCATAAGACTTTCCACCACTAGGTAGCCTTCACATACCACTTATGATTCAGGTCCATACCAATCGATGAGAAGGAGTAATATGGTCCATCTTACGATAAATCAATGACACTAAGAGGTCTATTCTCTGAATCATATGCTGGTGGATAATCAAGTAGTGCCATTGAAAAACACAGACCTGGAAAATCCTTCAACAGGGAATGTTTCACTGAGTGTCAAATTTGCTGCTTTATAAATAGTCCCCTAATATATATATATATATATATATATATATATATATATATAGTCATTTTTTACTCACAACTTGTTCAAACAGAAAATCACCTCTCCCACAAGTCAATTAATATTACATCTTGATTGAAATCCTTGAATCTTGAAAGATTGATGCCAAACAAGGCAACTAGGGCCTGGCAGCTAATATATAAAGGGCAGCTGTATGTGAATCTCTTTTTGGAGCAGAGAAAAGGTTAAGCCATTTCCCTTTAGGTTCAATGCAATCTATCAGTACCTAGGTATTGGATTTGTGCTTGTCATAACAAGACTGAACGGACAAAATGACTTATTATGAGGTGTCTATTGATTCCTGATTGGACCTGACGTTAGCGCCTGTGTCAGTCTCAGATGAATAGGATTCAGCCCGTTCTGTAGATAATCAGTGAGAGCACAGTGAATTTCTGAATGCACAGGGAACAAAGTAATATTGTTCACTGACCATGCTGCAGACACACCAGTATGAAGGGTGTCAGCGCAATTCTGGGAAAAGAGGGAATATAAATAGCAGTGTAATTTTGTGTATAATGAACAACTTGCAAATCTTCTAAGATACAGAAAGACAACGTTGATGCAATAAATCTCTGGTTATAGGCTAAACTGATCAATGTGTTAATCAAATATGCCCTAACAATTACTTCAGAAATGTACAGCAAATAAAGAAAGAGAAGGAATTGGATGCTAGTTTAATATATTCGAGAAGGATGATGTTCTCGTAAGATGTTCTCCCAGGCATTGGATTCTCTGGCCAGCTATCATATCCTGTAATAAAAACCTCCCCCTGCCCCAGATTATTAACAATAACCTAATTTACTGACCATATCTAATGGTGATTAACACAAAGCCTTGCTCCTACAAAGTCCATTAATAGAAATGACCTCCTGACTGATGTCCTAGATCAGTGTAATATGACTTATGTCACAGATAATGGAGTGTAGGCTAGAGATAGGACTTAAGGACTTAAGAACTGTTTGATTGCATTTCTGAACTAGATTTGCATTTCTGTAAATTTGGTCCTGAGAACTGGAAACAAGTTCATCACCATCCCCATTCTTCTGCCAATCCTGTAGTTGTACAGAAAAATGAGGAGCAGGAGGAGCACCATTAATAGCTCATCTATCTGTCACACTACTCCTTCCTTCTATTGGCATGCTCCTTACACTTGATTGGCTCTGCGTGCTGCGGTTTCCGGTTGCAGGTGACACGGGAATACCTGAGGCAAGGAATCTAAGTAACCCCCTGGTCTTCACCAGTGCACCCCACAAGGAGTGATGGAGATGATTTAGTGCAGGGGTCAGCAAAGTTTTATGGCAACTAGGCCATTTATGGGGTGGGCGGGAGCACACTAGGCCTGACCCACTCTAATGGCTCAGCCCACCACCAGGGAATGGCCCCTGAAGGAAAGTCCCTATTTACCGCAGCGGCGGAAGTATCAATTCCGGCCGCAGTAAATAGGGGAGCCACTGCAAGGGGGCGGCACCGGAGCTCTGGCGGCTCTGGTAGTTCCTAACACCCCCTGGCCAAGCCGTGGGTTGCCGGCCAGCATTAGGCCGGATCGGTCAAGGGGCGTTAGGCCGGAACAAACTACCGGCTAGGCCATATCTGTCCTAAAGGCCAGAGTTTGCCGACCCCTGATTTAGTGAATACCAGATTTATAAATAGCTTTATAAATAGATCCCTAGAGTACTGCATGATAGGAAAATAGAAAGACCACATTAAGCTATGCAGAAGTCTTTTAAATTACCTGGAGTGTGACAAAACTTTCACTTTGGTGTAATCTGCATGGTTGTCAGTAGTATAGTAGGGTAAGTAGTAGGCTAATATGTTTACTTTGCCAGAGAATGCAATATGAAACCAAATGAATTGCTGCATTCATTTGGTTTGACATTGCATTCCCTGGCAAAGTAAACATATTAGCCTACTACTTACCCTACTATATTATATACAATTCTTTGGCTTACCTGTCAGTATAAACAGTATAAACTGTGGGGTCCATACACAGGCTTCTGTTCGATAGACACGAGTGATGGCACTACTACAATTCCCAGAATTACTTGCATCTTTAAAATGCAAGGCCACGCATAGGCTACGCACAGGCAGAGAGGCCGCTGGTCTATAGACACGACTGAAGCCAGGAATTGTAGTAGCTGCATCACTCGCGTCTATAGAACACCAGCTTAATATGAATTGCAGCTGGCCTGCCGTTACTACGGATTGCAGTGGGGGGGAGGGGGGGCAGCTGCAATTCGTATTAATAATATTTTTGGGGGCCAGAAAAAAGGAGGTTTCAGGCCAGATTTGGCCCGCGGGTCGGAGTTTGACACCCCTGCTGTACAGGGAATGCACAATCCTGAAACCAAGTAAAATGTAGGTATTTAGTAATGTAGGCATTGGGTAATTTAGTAATGAATACAGAGGTGCATTTATTTGTATCTTTTATATCTGTCTAGAATTAGGCATTAAAGTGAACCTAAAATGTAAAATTATTCAAAAGCCTCAAGTTAAAATAGTAAATGTTTAAAGTTATTTTTCTGATCAGAGCCTTCCCTCCCGTCCAACTGACTTGGGACACCTGTGGAAGTCCCTGTCGCTGGTCCAGGGCCCTCATGCAGTGGTATACTTTGCACTTCCCTATGTCCGGCCTATACTCCAATAACATGTTGCGTGTTGGCAATGTGTAATAATTTTCCTGGTCTCTGATATTGTTGTGTCCTAGATTTGATGCCATATCAGGGAACCAATAAAAGACCACCAAATACCATACCAGTGATACCAAAGGTGGTGCAGAACATATGGGGAAAGCAGTGGAAGGGCTTACAAGATGTAGCAAATGCTGGATATTAGGGGTTGAGTATATTTTTTGAAAACTTTGCAGCAGAAAAGGTAAAGGCATTAAAAACACAGATACAAGTTTCACTTTATTCAAAAAATGAACTGAAATATACAAGCACTTTCCAATAAGCATACAATTCACGTGTATGAAGCTATACTTTAAATTAGTGCCCACACTGTTGTACAAGATATAACTGTATGACCTTTAATATTTATCGATTGCCTATAACCTGAAGACCCATAACAAGTCAATTGGAAATGTTCCCAGCTTTCTAATACAATGTACAACACAATGCAGTTACATATACTGTTAAAATATTATTATTCCCAATCTGTGTGTTTTCTTCTGTATTTATTAAAAGTAAAAAGCTCCAGGCAAATCAATTGTAGCTAGTAAACCAACCAATATGTCTTTTGGTTTGTTAAATTTATTCAAACTTCTCTTTTGATGTCTGTACAATATTATTACAATTCATAGTTAAAAATATACAAAATACAATAAAAAATATATAACGTAGGTGGCCTTGAGTATGCTTTGTGTTTTGCTTGAAGATATGTTTGATTAAACATAGAAAGCTTATTTACCATTGTGAAGTTGGTAGAATGTGAGAAGCCTAAGGGCCAGGTTACTCCAACAGCTTTGTAGCAGAGACCTCCAATAGAAGGTACAAACCTCTCCAGATCTGGCTACATATCTGCTGCTATTGATAATGACCTTCGGATGTCTTTGCAGAAACCAGCACTGTGCAATAGTCATTTTCAGATGCATGGATTAGTGTTGCTGTTCGAATTTGTGTTGTCCTTATATTCAACCCAAATTTGGCTGTTTGGATAGACCTGACCCGAAAAACACGGGATTCGACAGTAAAAATTTGGGTGGAAAAAAAATTTAAAAATGGGTTTAAAAAAAAAAAAATAATTTTAAAGTAATTTAATGAGAGTTTGTGTTTTTTTAACTAACTTTTTTTTAACAGGTTTTCCCACAATGACAATATGATTCCCGCGGCTGTTCAGCCGTGGGAATCCTCCTGTCATTGAGGGATCTCCGGGCACTATATATGATGAATGGGGACTTATCCCCATTTATCACCTATAGTGCCCGGAGATTGTAGTGGAACTGCAGAGGTAATCTGCAGTTCAGTTCCAACGTGACGTCACGTGGGAAACTGAACTGCAGACCTCTGCAGTTCCACTACAATGTTCGACCAACACTAGCATGGATTTCATGAACAGAGTGCTAACATCAGCAGCATGGTGGCTCAGTGGTTAGCACTCTGACCAGGTTTGATACTTGGCTAGGACACTATCTGCATGGTGTTTGCAGGTTTTCCCCATGTTTGTCTGGGTTACCTCCCAAAAACAGGTAGTTAGATTATTTAACTAGAGTATATTCCCCTAAAATTGACCTTAGACTGTGTTAATGACATATGACTATGGTAGGGACATTAAATTGTGAGCCCATTTGAGTGACAGCTAGTGACATGACTATGGACTTTGTAAAGCGCTGCGTAATATGTCTGCACTAATAAATTACTGTGTGTAATAATAATACATAGTTTAAAGATAGGGTAAACTGCACAAGTGCCCAGGGCCCGAACTGACAATATGTCGGGGTACAGGGGGGTAGAATGTTGTGCATTTGGTGCTCTTACTTTATATGTGCTCAGGGCCCTCTGTTTGTTCCTGATTATGAACTTTTAAAGCTGTGAACTCTTAATCTATCCCCAAATGCTGCAAAATGTCATTGTCTCAATGACTGAGCTGCAAATCCCCGGATGAGCAATGACACAGACCTTTCACTGCCTACAGATTATTAATTCCTAGTAACAAAATACTACGGAGAGCAATTTTGTAGCTAATACATTATCAGGATTTGTGACAGGTCCCTAAACCTATCCACTTATTGCATGTCTAGGATGGGATTAATGTTTCCCACCTGCTCCCTACTTTGCGAATAGCGGCCTTTCATCGCAGCATTTAGTCTTTGCTTGGCTTCCTGCTGCTCTGTTTGGCTAAAAGAACCCAAAATACCCGATTACTTGTGACTCACTCCTCCTAGTCCTCCCACCTGACATCTCTTGTGCTTAGTCATTGACCACTAAGACACTCCCTCGCCCTATGGAACCTTTGATAAGAAGAAAATAAAGGAAATTGTAAAATGTTCATTCTCTGAGTTCAATAAAGAGGAAGTAAAAGTAAAAAAAATAAAAAATTATGAGCAAGCAGTTACTGTATTGCAGATGGCCAGTGGAAAGAATGTCACCCTTACAGATCAGCTGATACGATCATTAATGTAAATTTAACTGCTCATTGCTGAAGGAACCCCTAGCAACCTCTGGAGGAACCCTGGTTGATACACCTTGGGCTAGAAATGTAGCTGGTGCCATCAAGTCAACAGCCCTGAACATTATAGTGAAGATCTGCACAAGAGGCCTTCCTTTTAAGTCTCAGGCCAAATTTATTTTTATTTATTTATTTATTTATTTAATTTTTTTTTTTAGACATAAAAAGATAAAAGAGAAAAGAAGTTTTTTTTGGCTTGGTGGTGCTTTTGTATTGTTGTTGCCAACCTTGAAATTTTATTGAAAAATTAAGGAAATTTTTCCTTTCCATTAGATACAAACACTTTTCATATGGAAACAAAGATTTTTTGCTTCACATTCAATTTGGAACAAGCCTATAATAGAGAAAAAGGCATAAACATTTTTTTTTTATTTTATTTAGGAAAAAGTCTTATGCCTCTTTCTCTATTTGTAGCCTTCTGAATTTATCTATCTATCTGAGCCTTAAAATTCAATGGTAACCTTTTTGCACAGGCTAACAATATAAATAACAATATTCTTCTATGAAAATCCAACCATTCAAGTCCATGCCTTGGAGTAGCAAGGAAAAGTACAGCTGAGGGGGAGCGCTGGAAATGCCAGAGATGGGCAATGCGGAGTCTGCCGCTGAACCTCCCTCTTTATTCAAATAGTGCCACTACTAAAAATCCTGGCATTACTTGCATTTATAAAACACTCCAATGCGGGGCCACGCATAGGCAGAGAGCCCGCTGGTCTATAGACGTGAGTGATTCCGGGAATTGTAGTGGGGCCCTATTTCAATGCAGCAGCGGGCCAGCTGGAGTTCATATTTAGGATTCCTTTGGGGGCCAAAAAAAGGACATTGGGGCCAGATTTGGCCCCTGGGACAGAGTTTGATACCACAGGTTTAATGGGTCCTGGACAAAACCTTTATTTACTGTATATTTAAATTACTACTAAGGCAAAAAACCCTTCTTTTCACTTTTATCCTGTTATGTCTGATTTGTTTATATACCAAGGGATGGTAACTTCAAATATTTTCAGAGATTTAAGGAGGTACCCAAGTTTACCCATAATATTTTCATTTTGTAATTATTTTTAGAATCTGCATTTGTCACAATTTTATTATATTTTTTTTTTTTTGTATTTATTTTCAAATTTAGTCTATGGGTAGCAAAACAAAACCCTGGCATGACTCTGTAACTCTCCCCCAATAAATGCTTGTCCCTGGCAGCTACCATGACAACTAATACCACCCATAGAGGTTTCAAAAGCTGCATTATAGGTGATCTTCTTAGAAATAAATATATAAACCAAAAGCATTGAAGATAATGTAATTATTATGTAAATATATTCCCACAATACGTTTATTATTCTTAATGTGGCATTTGGCTAATTGCTGTATTAGAAAATAATATCTATTTATCGTTTTCTCCTATAAATTGTTAAAGTCACACAATTTTTTATTAATAATATTGTTTTATAACACAATTTTACTATTTATAGTTACAAAAATAAAATATACTGTGTTGCATTTGGTCAAGCATTTGCAGATTTATGTTGTCATGCTATTGAGGTATTGATATTCTTCTCACTAAACAAAGTACATTTTTCCTTGATGAATAGAATAGATTTTTCTCAATTTAATACGGTTCCACGTGACTGGTCTGCATGTGCTGAGTGTTTTATGGTTGATAAATGTGTATTGTGTAATCAGTTTCAATTCCAAGCTGTGGTTTTACACATCTGTATATTACTTCTGTAGCTTCTAAAGGAAGCCTGAGGAATACATGGAGTTACCCAGCTTCTCATGCTGAAATTCAAAACTAAACACAAAATTTAAAAAGCTAATAAAATAATTAGCTATTATTTGGCAAATGTTTTCAATCCTGGGCCAGATCCATTTAAGATTTGTTGGATCACTAGGGTTCTCCCATGTTAGTCTATCTTTTCCAATCAAGGGGAGCTTTAATAAATCAGGCTCTATCTCTCTACTGCAAAAAAACAAACTTACCCACATGATCACACTTATCATCCCCAGTGGTCACCACATCCCCAGTGGTAACCCTGAGTGTGACTTCAGGTAAAAAAAAAGATGCTGAAAGCGGTAACCCGAAGTCACACTTGGGGTAGCTAAAACATTGAAAAACAATGATAGATACTACGTAACCTGGTCCACCAGCTTCCTTCTTCACAATCCTCGTCCTCTCGCATCCTCCGGCTGGCTTCCTCTGCATCTGATGAGTTGCCCGGGATTTCCAGGTGATGTCGGGGCGTGCGGCTGTTGCGTGGGGGGGGGGGGGGGGGGGGGTGAGAATTTCAAATTATTTTGTATTGCATTTAATACAAAATATTTGTTTTGAATGCAATACAGTGGATTTATAAGTCTAAAAGCGGTACATTGTCTTTCATTAAAATGTATTTTACAGTATAATATAATAGTATAAGTATAATATTTATAAATTTTTTTTTAGTTTTAAAAAATCTATTTTATTTTTAATTTTTTATTTTTAAATGTATTTAATTTATTATTTTGACATGATTTTGTGTTTCAAACTTTATTATACTCATACTATTATATTATACTCTAAAATAAATTTTTATGAAAAACAATGTAGCGCTTTTAGTTGGCAAAGTTATATAAATCTGGACAGAAATGAACCGCCCAGGAGGTTAACTAAACTCCTTCACTTCACTAAATTCACTGAATTCCTTTGCAAACGCTAGCATTTTCAGCCCGTTCTGTACAAGGTTTAGGTTCTTTGGCCATCTCGATTGGCCAGACTGGGATGACATAACTCCTACACATGCGCACGAGAGTTACTTATTACCAGCAGCCAGCTATGCCGGGATCATACACAGAGCAACGGATGAGCACAGGAGTCAATTCATTCCCAGCAGCTGGGTATGCCAGCATCGTATACTGAGATAAGCATGCTCATAGGAGTTTATTTATTCCCAGAATAAATGTCAGAATCACACACTGAGCTGTGCATGTTCATAGGAGGTAATTCATTCCCAGAAGCTGGGCATCCTAGGGTCGTACACTGAGCTATACATGCGCAGCTCAATGTGCATTGTAGAAAAGATTGTGAACAGGCAGGAAAGTTTGTTTTATTCTAGAAAGGACATAATCAGTGCCTTCTGCAATAAAGAACCCACCTGCTCATCATTTTTTAATATTAGGTTTAGTTCCACTTCTCGATCTATTATTGCAGAAAATGGATAACCAATTTCTGAGCTACAAACACCACAGCTCAATCCACTCCTAAAAAATTGGGTTGCAGTGTGCAGCTGGTGAAGCCCCACAGAGTTCAATGGAGAAGGATGGGCTTCATGACTAGAAGAGAGCTGCTTATGTTACTTTGACAAGTCACTTAACTGTGATCACCTCTGGCATTTTTTCCCCAAAGCCAGCACAGGGCAGAGCACATTTGTAATGCACCTTGTTGTGTATTAAATGCCTGCATCAACATATTACACAGCGCTATACAAAAAATATGGGTTGCAAATGACAGGAAGGGACACAGTAGGGATATGGAATAGTGGATAGTAGTGAGGGTTTTAAGTAGTGTTGATGTTCGAATTCGGGTTGTCCCTTTATTCGACCCGAATATGGCTGTTCGAATTCGGATAGACCCGACCCGAAAAACAGGGGATTCGACAGCAAAAATTCTGAAAAAAAAGTTTAAAAAAAAAATAAAAATTAATCTTAAATGAATTTATTTGTATGTGTTTTTATTTTAACTTGTTCTTTTTTTATTTTTTACAGGTTATCCGACAATGACATTATGAATCATAATACCATTGTGGGATTCCCAGACCATAGGAACTTTGCGGTCACAGCTAATTGAAAGCAGGTGCCTTCAATTAGCTGTAACCGCAAGCAATACCAGGGCAATGGAGGTTGAATGGAGATACATATCTCCATTCATTACCTCTACTGCTCTGTGTAAAGCTCCGCTGATTGCTCTGCTCCCTGATTGGCTGAGGAAAGGGAAATCCTGATGATGCTTGAGCTGTCATCAGGATTTCCTATTTCTCAGCCAATCACAGAGCACTAGAGATGAATGGGCACAAGTCT
>NC_092865.1:18655634-18798362 GCF_032062135.1 Pyxicephalus adspersus | reverse complement strand
GACAGGTGCTCTTTAATCTTCATGTGAAGTACAGGGGTATGTAATAGTGTTCTGTATCTTTTTATAATGTATCTTTTTATGTATCCTTTTACAATATCTTTTTACAATGTATCTTTTTACATCTGTTTGGATGCTGTAGAAGCTCTACACAGTGCTGAAAAAAACCCAAATTTTTCCTCCTATTGACTTTAATGGTGTTCGACTTTGACATTCGACCACCTGAATAATTTTGCTCTATTCGAGCGAATAGCTGCCAAATCGAATAGTGAGCTATTCGACCAACACTAGTTTTAGGAGACAGAATAAGATGGGTGAGCAAGTTTAAAAAGATGGGTTTTGAGTGCTCTTTTAAATGAGCAGAAAGTAGGAGCAGGCCAAATAGGATGAGGGAGACCATTCCAGAGAGTCGGGGCAGCTCTAGAAAAGTATTGGAGCCGTGGAGGTTGGAAGAGAGCGGATGGAGGAGTATTTTTCTATCAGGTCAGAAAGGTAAGTGGGACAAGAACTGTGGATAGATTTGAGGGCAAAGCACAGGAGCTTGAATTTGATTCTAAGGTGAAATGGAAGTCAATGAAGGGAACTAAAAAGATAGACAGCAGAAGAGGAGTGGTGGGAAGGATGGATGAGTCTGGCTCCTGAATTCATAATAGATTGTAAAGGAGTGAGTCGGGTTATTAGAAAACCAGTTTCTAAAGAACCAGCATCTGCACATTGGACTGACTGGCAGCAGTGAGCTGTACTAGCGGTATGTTTAGTTCCACCATAAAATAGCTCCTATCTATCTATCTGCTTTGCTTGTTCAGCTTTAAATTCATTTTTTACTCCTTTGTGCAGTTTCTAGTTTACAGGAAATGATCCAAGAATATGCATTTCTTCAGTAGCCTTCATGGTTGATCCCTGGACATTGCAGTATGTCTGAATACCTTCATGCACGTCAGTAGACAGCTGTACCAGAAGACTGTAAAACAAAGATCAGCACATTCATCAAAAGCTTATTGGTGGGATTATTGCTGCACCTTGCAAACATATGCAGAACCAATCATTACTCTACTTTTATCCCTGATAACCACAACTGGGAAATTACTCCAGGAAGAAGAAGGAGTAGGTAAGTATGTATTTCAGGACTATTATCATTTAGCAACATTTATTTAAAACTGTTGCATTCTTTTCACTTGTACATATCATTGAATGAAGAAAACTTATGTCTGCTGAAATACTGTCCTTGTAAATGCGATAAAGCCTACTGACATGAAAAGCAATAAAAAAACCTATCTGGTAAAAGTGTGAAGTAAGAGTGTAAAGTGAGGGACCATCTTGTGACAAATAATAGTGTTATTATCCATAATGTACAGAGCAGAAAGGGGTGCCATGTACACTACAATTACAACACCACATTAGATGGAGGAGAAGAAACAAGTTCACCGATTAGGCATTGTTACTAGCCAAATAATTTGTCTGCACTCAGTGTAATATTCTATAGTCACATTTCCTCCTAACCTTAAAAGGCTTTGATCTACTGAATTTTACTTTCTATAGTAATTAGAGTAAATTACTGACATCTATACACAGAATGTGTAAAAACATATACATGGACAGCATGAAATGAACAAAAATGGCTTCTGGAGAACCATTACTGAGTTTAATGGGGCATGAGCCACAATGCCATATATAGGTCAGTAGTTGTTCACCTAGGACATAGGGGTAATGTTTTTACTTTTATAGTACATAAGGCCAAATGTTCATTTTCCTACTCATTGGGGTTATAATTTATCAAGATTGGATCTACTTTGTTCAGCAGTTATCAGCTACAGCTAAGGTTGTCTTCTTTTCAACTGGAGAACCTCATGCTTACATTTCGTGATGGTATCCAGCAGATTTCTGAAAGCTTCTTCTGGTGGCTTATTTTATTTTTAATTTTTTTGTAATTTACTTTTTTCTGAAAGTCAGTAACTGTGGCTCACTATTTGCACAGGGGTGACGTAGACCGTTGTTTCCCGATCACTGCCTGCCCTGATCTTTGGCTCGTCTGACCATTCTCTGGCTCTCACTCTGGCACCATGCCTTGTTCCTGATAGTTAGCAGTCACCTGTCTTGGCGGGCATGGGGGCCGCAACCTGGCAGCAGCTCGCCATACAACTTCCTCACCTCTAGAGGGTCTGGACAAGACTGAACTCTTGTTTAGGCTCTGCGCCCTGTGCACATCTTCACCCACTGGGCTGGTGACACAGAGGGTCCATCACTCTGCCCTGTGGAGCCGTGACATCTTTCCACTATCTCTATTTAATTGCCTTCTTTGGCCACCCATTTTGTCTTTTTTAATTTAAGTATGGAGAAAAGAAATAGTGTAGGGTTGATGGTCTATATGCTCAAACCTCAAATTCTTCAAAATATCCATTGTCTTGGAAGCCTTGTGATCAAGAGCACACCTTTCCATTGCCTCTCTTGGCATTTTTCCTTAAATACCCCCTTTGGCCACTCTTTTTGGCTTTTAGATCTTGAATTTGTTTGGAGAACATAAGTGCTGCTACTACAAGGACTGCTGGTTAATTTTGGATTCTTTGTATTGTAATCATGTTTCATCAATAGTAACAATTATCACTACTACTATTACTACTGCTCATAATGCTGCAAAAGAAATTTGGAGGTGTACACTCGATATCTTTGCTTGTCAGCATTCAAACACATTGACTCCCACTTGGCTGACCACTTGGTGCCTTAGGAATTGAGATGAAATGAGTTTCATGGATCTGCCAAAATCAAGTCATGAACATGATCAACAATTTCTGTAGTTGACTTTGTTAAAATCCCTCCACATGTTGCTGCAGTTTAGATCTTCAAATGTCCACTCTGAAAGTTGGTATATCACTTCTTTACAATTGAGTATGACGGGCACTTGTCACTTCATATTTGCATATATTATCATGGATTTTCCTTGGAGATTCCTTCTGAATGACAGGAACTTTATGGTGGGCCAAAGTTTAACACAAAAATTCCACACTTTTTATTGATATGGTGCTATCAATGATCTGATATGAACAAATTTGACATGTGTACATTTGTCACAATATGACAAAAACAGTACGGCACTTCTAAAGTTAGTATGCGGTGCCATTGTCTCTAGTTTTGATTGTAACTAAAAGTGAAAGAATCTGGGATATCTTGAATTTCACTACATTATTGCACAGCGTTCAGGGTCCCATAGCACATTAGCTGTTACAAAAGACTAATTCATTTGAGCACATGCAAAAGTCCTGCTGTATTTTAGTTTTGAAACTTTGAGCGCAGGGAAATGCGTGTCTATAAAATCAAAGGGGAAAATTTAAATAACACAATTTCCTGCCGGTGTAAAATAGGCACTTAGAGATATATTTAAACTGAAAAAATACAATTATTTTTAATGCCTTACCAGTGTTGCATTATATTTAAATTCCGAATACTGAGAACCGTTTCCAATATAAATTAACAAGCCAACAAATTATAAATCAGGTCCTGTGTGGGTTTATAAAATTACAATTTATCTAGCTGACAAATTGGTGTATTATAAAACGGGGAGTTGACTGGCTGAAGTGCTCAAGCAATATGGTTAAGATTGGATTAGCTTTATTTTGGAATCTCTAGTGGATCGTCTGAGAAGCTGATTGTAAAATTGGTATAGGGTTTGTTAACGAGCACAGAGAAAACAATACCTTTCAGAATTCCCATGAACCTGAAAAGGTTTTGGTTTCAAGGTGTAGAACACAGAATATCTATGGTATTTTTTTCCAAACTTTCTTCATGCTGCCATTGTCAAGATTTAAAAAATGCTAGCTGTTTAAATATCCAATGGCTTTAATATTCTTTGAGTCATTGACATAGGATAAATATGCAGATCTTAAGTTCTGATCTCACTGCAATCTTGTCCTGGGTCAGTGCCTTTGACGGTATTAAGAGCCAATTTACATGTTGTTGTTCCTGTGTGTTGCATTAAATCACACACATTAACATGCGTTCGTGAGCATGTTAACCTTCAGTGCATTTATTCAACTTAGCCGATTTTAATGGCTTATTTCATATGGCAATGCACAAGGAAAAACAAAAATGGACATCTTTTACACAATACATCACAATGTGGATGTGTATTACTGCACACGGTGGTGCTCTGCATTGCATGTGTATCAGAAAGGAGAAGATATTATATATGAGAAGAGAAGATATTATTATTATTATTATTATTATTATTATTATTAATAAACTGTATTATATGGCACCAACCAGATAATACTCCAGTTTTTGTGATCATGCTATACATCTTCTAGACGGCAGTCCTTGAAATTACTTGCTGGTAGTAGAGGTCACACTGGATCAGGTGAAGTATCCAAATAGTGACGAGTCATTAAAAGATCAGAACAAAGTAAAGAGCAGGCCACATACAATTGCAGCGGAAAAAATGAGTTGAAGGTCAAAGCAGACAGAGAACAGAGACCATGACTCAAGCTGCATCATACTCAATGCAACTGATCAGAAGAAATGAAAAAGGAAGCCAAGATCAAGCCAGGATCAAGAGATCAGGAACAGATACCAGAGATATGGGGAGCTTTAAAGTGGAAATAAACTTTAAAATGAAAACAAATGTGAGGGGGCAGAGGTTCTTTATTGCAGATGGCTATGTCTCTAGCAAATTTGTTTGCAATTTTTTTGTAAGGTGCATTGAACTCAGTGTACTATCCTGACATAGCTGGCTCCCGGGATTAAGTTAACTTTCATGTGTGCGTGCAGGGGTTACTTTATTCTGGCCTGGCCAAAATGGTTTAGGACCCCAAACCTGGAGGATGTCAGTGCTGGTGAAGAAGCGAGGAGAGGTAAGTTTAGTTAAAAAAATAATGGATATTTAAGTTCGTTTTATTGCAGAAAAAAAAAGACATAGCCATTCTGCCATATAGAGCTCACATTTTGTAACTTTCAACTTTAGGTCTGCTTTAACCAGAGTAAGCTCTCAGATCTTGGAACAGATTACCAACGTAAACACAGATACCTTCACTCAGGTACTAAGTCAGTAAGCTGGATTTAAAGCCCATAAAATGCAAGAGCATGTCATCTTCCCTAATGGACGTAATCAAGCCAGAAGTGAACTTTAACACCCAAGCTCCAATACATTTTTGCACTTAAAACAGGTATGCATCTCAGGAGTTTTCCTGGAATTATTCTGATCAGATTGGTAGAGAAATCAAAATAAATTTACTAATTTGGAGTCAGAATTCAGATGAAAAAAAAAGTATATAATATAGTATTGTGACAGAGTGTCCCTAGAAAGTGTAGAAAGTGTCAGGGAATGTGGTAAAATGGCTCCAGGGAAAAGAGAGTTGTAATAGTTAAAAGGTTCAGGAAGAAACCAGGTCTTTAGGGCCCTGAAGCCAGCCAAGGGAGTGAAAGGGTGGGTTCCTCGGCCCAACTCAATCCTGACTGGGTTAATATGGACCTGCACTCAGGTGTGTGAGAGAGGATTTGTTCAGCAAGAGGCTGAGGGGAGAGTGATCAGCCAGGGTGTTGCAGGCTGGTGGTTATCAGAGAGGGGTCCAGGCTGGTGGTGGTCAGAGAGGGGTCCAGGCTTGGGGTGATCATAGAGGGGTCCAGGCTGAGTGAGAGCCGGAGGGGTCCGGGCTGAGTGAGAGCCGGAGGGGTCCGGGCTGAGTGAGAGCCGGAGGGGTCCGGGCTGAGTGAGAGCCGGAGGGGCCCGGGCTGAGTGAGAGCCGGAGGGGTCGGGGCTCAGTGAGAGCCGGAGGGGTCGGGGCTCAGTGAGAGCCGGAGGGCTCGGGGGTCAGTGAGAGCCGGAGGGGTCGGGGCTCAGTGAGAGCCGGAGGGGTCGGGGGTCAGTGAGAGCCGGAGGGGTCGGGGCTCAGTGAGAGCCGGAGGGGTCGCGGCTCAGTGAGAGCCGGAGGGGTCGGGGCTCAGTGAGAGCCGGAGGGGTCCCGGCTGAGTGACAGCCGGAGGGGTCCCGGCTGAGTGACAGCCGGAGGGGTCCCGGCTGAGTGACAGCCGGAGGGGTCCCGGCTGAGTGAGAGCCGGAGTGGTCCCGGCTGAGTGAGAGCAGGAGGGGTCCGGGCTGAGTGAGAGCCGGAGGGGTCCGGGCTGAGTGAGAGCCGGAGGGGTCGGGGCTGAATGAGAGCCGGAGGGGTCGGGGCTGAATGAGAGCCGGAGGGGTCTGGGCTCAGTGAGAGCCGGAGGGGTCTGGGCTGAGTGAGAGCTGGAGGGGTCGGGCTGAGTGAGAGCTGGAGGGGTCCGGGCTGAGTGAGAGCCGGAGGGGTCCGGGCTGAGTGAGAGCCGGAGTGGTCCGGGCTGAGAAAAGCCATTGTCCACACAGGACTACAAAACTGTGAGTAAACAGTACCGATACTGAGATAGTGTTTGTGTTAGCTAGGGCACTCAGTGAGGTAGCCGGTTGCCCAGCCGGGCTTCTACTATTTATTGTTTTTTGTAAAGTGCTAATAAATAGACAGGCAGGAGCCTGTTTGAACTGGAACGTTGAAGTCTTAGTCACTGCTGTCTTCTGACCCCGTTTCTATGTGTGATATTTTCAACAAATATTTATTTTTTGGGTGAAATATTACTAGGGATGGTTTGTTTGGCCAATCTTAGGGCAGCATGGGGACATAGAAAAGCTTGGCATCAGAAAAGGTGCAAAAGAATGGTCGCCAATGATTAATTTTATTGAATGTCAGTCATGCTACACAGATCCCTGTTTTGGAGCCAAAATTCCACCTACTGCACTAAAATCTACTTCTGCATGACACCTGAGGGTGAAGAAGACAGCACCTGGATGACATACTCTATCTAGGCGACAAGCACTAACTGCTCCCTTTCTTTAACCCTATCCGTCCTTAGATTAGCTTCAAGCTCTGTCCCTGACTATCGGAAAATGGTACCTTGGCTAGCTGTTCATCATCTTTCATAGAGGGCTGCATTGACATCATGACATCAGCTGCAGCACTCCAAATCAAGATGGGTCAGAAATAGGCATCCCAGTGCAGCAACTTTTCATTGGATAATTACCACCAAGTTATTTTCTTTATTCAAGTTATTTCATTATAATTCCTATAGACACAGAGACAATTGGCCTTGTTTGAAAGCAGAACTATGTTCTAAACAGACAATGTTCCTTCTGCATCAAAACATACTTACCTGCCTGTTCAGTATCTTCATTTAAAGAAAAAAAGCTGAATTGAGCATGTGCAAAGGACAATGTTAGGATATGCCCAGTCTCCTGGGGTCCAGCACTGAATGAACTTTTATGTGCATGCTTGGAAGTTACATGATTCTTTCCCAGTTGGTCAAAGATCAAGAAACCAATAAGAGAAGAAGTAGAAGATTGGTTGAGCACAATGGAACAGGGACAGATGAGTGTATATTGTGATCAGGTAGGTATGTTTATTTTTTTGCAGACCGGACATTGCCTCTCTCTTCTGCAAAAAAAGGACCTGTCTGGTCACAATTTCAAAATTAGAGCTATAGCTACACTTTAAACTGCATTTGTGCTTGTTCAAAATATGTGAATGCTACCACTTCTGTGCATGGTCTAGGGCCCAGGTACAATCCAACAAAAACAGAATTCAGTTGTAATTAAGTTTTGAAACAAGTTGAAGTAAATTGTGCCTAAAATTATAATTAAGAAAGAAAGAGTGAAAGCACATGCCAGCTAAGAATTCCACTGCAGATCAATTAATACAGGAAAAAGAAATGTGAACAAGCCAGATGTAAGCCATCTGAATGCATAACAGGTGTCTTATCCACCAAGCAGACTGAAATTACAAATCATTTAATTTTAAATCTGGCTATAGACATTTTGTAGAGGGCATAAGAATACTTTAAAACGAGAAAAAACAACATTAGAAATAAAGAATAACTTTTGCTTGATTTAGAGTGTAACCCAACATTTTCTAGAGCTGCCCCAACTCTCTGGAATGGTCATCCTCGTTCTATTCGACTTGCTCCTACTTTCTGCACATTAAAAGAGCTCCTAAAGTCTATCTTTTCAAAACTTGCCTATCTCTCGTCTTCTATCTCTTAAACCTTGACTACTCACCCACCAATTCATATCCCCCTCCTATTGGTCCTGATTTATTAAAGCTCTCCAAGGCTGGAGAGAATACACTTTCATCAGCGAAGCCTGGTGATACAGCAAACCTGGAATGGATCTGGTCCAGGATTTAAAATGTTTTACGGCAAATAGCAAATGATTTTTAAAAATCCATTCCGTGTTTTCTGTATCACCCAGCTTAACTTCTGAAAGTGTATTCTCTTCAGCCTTGGAGAGCCTTAGTAAATCAGGGCCATTGTGTGAAACCTCCCCCACCTCTTCCTCGGGGACATCGGGGCAGGGTCCTTTCCTCCTCCTGTGTCATTGTTTGTATCTGTCTGTCATTTGCTACCCCTGCTGGAAAATGTCTAGCAGAAGAATATTGAGGCAGGGCTGACAACACTGTGCGGCAGAGGCAGTGGTGTCCATTAACAACAGGAAGTTATGGGTTCAATTGATTTCTGAAAGGGCCACTGGATATTTTCAATAGTTGCAGCATTTGTAAATTGATAAACCAAATGTGCTGTAGAAATTTGTTGCAGAAATAAACTGAATATGTTTTCTTGCTCAGACATACTTTAATACAGATCATTACCTTTTCCTCATCATCTCCTTATTGACAAACTTTTCCAAGCAACTTTAGTAACTGCATATAATCAATACCTTAATTAAGTCTTGTGTATATGTTTCACATCATCAAAACTTAACATAGATGTTAAAATTAATGCTAAAATCTGCATAGCACGGAGGCTCAGTATCTAGCACTCTTCTTATTACAACGCTGAGTCCCAGGGATGAGTCAGCCAGTACACAACCTGCACTGATTTTCTATATTATGTTTGCATTGGTTTCCTCTATGCACTCCGTTTTTACCAGTCCAAAAACATTTATTTAGGATAAATGGTTATTCCCCAAAAATGGTGTTGGATACAGGGATGGAAATAGGGAGCCCTGGACCCTCCTCGGCTACTAGGGGCCTTCATGAGGGTCCCAAGTCAGTTAAGCAGGAAGACCCCACACCAGTTCTGCACAGGGGCCTACTGTTGGCTATGTCCACCACTGGTTAGAATGTTATTGATGTATGAATATCGTAGGGATATTAGATTTTGATACTTGTCAATGCAGGACAGTTAATGATATGACTTTGTTCATGATTATGACTTTGTAAAGTGCTGTGTATTATGTTGGTGCCATATAAATACAAGTTAATAGCTCTAATCTCTAATAGCATTAGGTTCTGTGTAACCTAGTAAATTAGGCCTAACCTAATTATTTGCAATTTGCTATTTAGCAATTTCCTGTTCATAAATTACTTTTTTTATATTATTATTATTAATAATGATAATAATAATAATATAAATATTAAATTTACATTTTTACCTTGCAATGTGCCTCTGAGCTTTCTAGAAACTTTGACTAAGCTATTCCCTAACATTGCCCTTCCCCTCTTGCCGTGTCACAACCCCCTAAGATCCCACACCCCCTGCACCCCAATAATTTTAACCAGAGCAACCCTTGAAATACATTTTGGGTCCATACAACCTATAAAAAAAATTATTTCTTTGAGGGTTGGTGGGAAGAATGTCACCCATTACTGGATAATAAGGAAAGAATACCCTTTATAGTTGAAATACCACCCTTATAAACAGCTAAAAGATAACTGGAGTCTTCCTACTGGCATTGGCAAATAGCGTTGAACCTGGAACTATGTCGACATCATCAGACGGGAAGTCAATCAGCCAAAGCTCAAAGAACCCCTAATAACCTCAGGAAAAACCCCACGTTCCATTCTTGAGATTGGCAGCTATAGCATGTCACTTCAGTATCTGCTTTTAATCTGCTGGTGCTGCTGACATCAAATCCAAGATGGCGGCATTCAGAAGCGATCACATATTTGAAGTTCTACAAACCTTACTATAAACATTTTCTTAAAGCAGATTGGCTAAATAATTTGAAACTTTGGGGCACGCTGCCAACCAATGGGCTTAAAAATGCTTCCATTCCAATGTTTCATGAGCAATTATTACTGGTAATATTAATATTGTCATTGCTACCCTTTTATCATTGTTTATTTTACATTTTATTTTACTTGTCTTTTTACTGTGCGAAAGAGATGTTTCAAGTCTTGACTGGAAAGGTCATGTAAAGGTTACAACCATGTTATTATTAAACACCAGCAAGTAATCAAAGGTAATTTCATTGGTCATTACATAGATTAGGTGCTAATGTATTATTGTTCCCATTTTATTTGCACAGATAATGTTAATGATTTAAATGGCACAGCAGAGCAGTGAAAGGTCTTGTAATTATGGTGACACTCTATAGGTTGGCTTTTATGGCTTAGTTCACACAAGCCATCAATTCTGGGGGTCAGCCATGTTTTTAAGTATTACTGTAGCCTATTACAGACTGTCAGGGACAGCAAATTACACATAGAGGTCAATTAAACCTATATACAAGATAGATGGGAACAAATCTACCATTATGTTTTTAACGTAATAGGATGATGAGCCAGATTTTGTGCAGCAAGGCAGACAAAAACAGAAAACACTTTGTGTCATTGTGTCATACACTTTGAGTCATTATTACATACAGTGCCATGCATAATTTTTGGGACAAAAACAGATTTTTCTTTGATTTTTAAATCAAACATTTCATACATGATTAAAATGCACAGCTGACTTTTAAGACTTTTTATATTTGCATATATTTCAGTTTCACTATAATTCAATTTCAGTAGAAAAACACTTTTTATAATTTAAAATCTAGTTTAATTTAAAATTTTACACTGAGGAACAGAAGGGTAAACCAAAGAAACTTTTATTTTTGCCCCAAACATTATGGAGGTCACTGTAGGAACTGGTAAATCAGTGCTAACACCTTGATTTCTACTGCCTGAGGTACTGTTCTATCCACTATTTCTTTCCTTTCTCCATCCTTTCCCTTCCCCATACCTTCTGTTTTTCTCCGTTCCCCATACCTTCTGTTTTTTTTCCCTTCCCCATACCTTCCTTTTATTTCCTTTCCCTTCTCCATCCCTTCCCTTTCTTTCCTTTCCTTTACCCATCCCTTCCCTTGCCTTTCTTTTCCTGATCCCTTCCTTTCCTTTCCCAATCCCTTCTTTTCCTTTCCTTTCCCCATCCCTTCTTTTCCTTTCCTTTCCCTATCCCTTCTTTTCCTTTCCTTTCCCCATCCCTTCTTTTCAAATGCAACACAAAATAACCAAAGCTACTAAGTTTTATCCAATAAGATGTCATCAGTCCTGCAGAGGAGAGAGCAGGGAAGATCCGTTCGTATCTAGGAGTCGTCCATATGTCGGATGTTGTTAACTCGGGGACTACATGTTCTAAGGACACATGTGTGAAACCTCAGTGTGGTCTTAGCCTCATCCATGCCATGTTTTACCAGCTGGGGGATTTCAGGTAGCCTCTATCTGTCCTTTTGGGTAAGCCCCTAAAATTAAAGGTTAAGTGTAGCCCAAACATTGCAATGTTGATGTCGGAAGTAAAGCATCGTAGCGCCTGTTGATTTTGTATGGGTCTACTGAACCAAATTTGGCTGTTATTGTGTAGATATTCAAATACCCCATTTGGAATGGGACCTGAGGATTTTCATCCTAATACTGTCTGTACCTCATACGAGCTGAAGAAGATACAAGACCAAACTTTGTCATGTTTCCAAAATATTCTGAGTTAATTTTGACTTTCTTCGAAATCTCAAAGCTCCTTATCATCAGAGTTTCTGTGTAATGGCTCTCATGTTTGATTAGCTCACTTATATTCCTCTCTTCTCAGTAGACATCTGATCCAGAGAACATTTCATCTGATATTTCAGTTTTTTTTACAGAAAATCCACTGTGCTCCAGCCCCATGGACCTAATCAGTAGTTTTTATTATAACAAAACTAAAGCTCCCCTGAAACCTGATTTAGCTGGGATGTAATCACATGTTGCAGTGCTTCTGATAGCAGCAGCCAGTGATGTAAGTTCCTCTCTGTGCTCATTGTTGCTTAGTCTTATGTCTAACCCCATACCAAAGTCATGATTCAGGACACTGTAAAGACAAGAGTGGCAGCAATTTGATATGTATTCACAGAGCATTCTTTCCCTGAAAATAGTGAGTTAATTGAACGTACAGAAGTCTTCATCTGTTGCATCCCTGTGCACTCTTATCACCTTATCTCACAACTGAGCCAAACTGGATACCAGCAAGCCCATGACTGCTTGATCCGGTAGCACCTCCATTTTCAAATTACACTACCTGTCTCAATTTATCTGTGACCAACCATTACATAAGATCATAACCTTATTTCCTGACTGTAGATGTCTCTCCCTTCATTTACCTGCTTCTTTTACTATAACCACACTAAACTGGACTATCCCAAATTCGCCTCGGCTACTAAGAATGAACTGCATTTAACAACATACCATCACCCTAAAACAGCCAAAGTACAATCACCCTCATTGCCCTCTTTATTGTTGCACCTCACCAATGAAAACATCAAATAACAATGTAAGTCTCCAAAAAATCTCCTGAAAAAGCCAGTTGGCGAAACGTGTTGGTATAAAGAGACAAAGCCCATAGGACCCAATGAGATATTGTGCATTGGTTGTACATTGTGTTTGTATCACTTTATTAATATTTTGTTTTGAAGCACAGATGGACTATGTATAGTTAGGCATCCATATTTAAGTAAAGCACATTGATTGAAGTGTTGCCACAAAAAAGCCGTCTTCAGTCTTCCTTCTTCTTTTATATATATATATATATATATATATATATATATATATATATATATTGAATTTGTGGCTTGGCAACCCTGCTAACCCTATCCCCTTGGGTATACCATTTATTTATCTAGACTAGAGTAAGGCTTAGTCTACACAGACAGTAGTTTTTTTATTTTTAGACTCCCATACTACTTTTTATATAAGTGTTTAAAAGTAAGCTTAAAAATGTCTATAAAAGCCCTTTTATGAGAGTTGGTAAGAGTTTCTAGGCTTTTAAAGCAGCATTTAAAACTCTTATCAATTACTCTAAATGTGTCCATTTGTTTTCAATGGAAGCAAATTTTAAATGCTAATAAAGTCTTGTAAAGGAATGCTAAAGCTCCCAAAACCTCTCCTAAAAGCTCAAAAGTGCACCTCTTACAAACTCCCTGGTGTAGACTAGCTTATTGGAATGCATAGGAATTTCAGACATGGCCTTTTGAAAGCACAGGGTAAATGCTGGGGAAACAGTCCATGTAAACCAGGGGTGTCAAACTCTGGCCCGGGGGCCAAATCTGGCCCCCAACGTCCTTTTTTTTCTGCCCCCCAAAGGAATTCTAAATATGAACTGCAGCTGGCCCGCCGCTGCATTAAAATAGCGCCGCTACTACAAATCCTGGCATCACTCGTGTCTATAGACCAGCGGGCTCTCTGCCTATGCGTGGCCCCACATTGTTTTATAGACTCGAATAATGCTGGGAATTTGAGTAGTGGTGCTATTTCAATGAAGAGGGAGTTTCAGCGGCGGGCCACTCATAGGTTTTAGCCCCGCATTGGCCGCGTCTGGCATTTCCAGCTTTCCCCCTCAACTGTACTTTTCCTTGCTACTCCAAGGCATGCACTTGAATGGTTGGATTTTCATAGAAGAATATTGTTATTATTATTGTTAGCCTGTGCAAAAAGTTTACCATTGAAATTTAACTACAAATAAAGAGGCAAAAGATTTTTTCCTAAATAAAATAAAAAAAAAAAATTATGCCCCTTTCTCTCTTATAGGCTTGTTCCAGATTGAATGTGAAGCAAAACCTCTTTTTTTCTATATAAAAAGGTTTTATATCTAATGAGAAGGAAAATATTTCCTCCAATTTTTTCAATAAATTTCAAGGTTGGCCCATGACTTTGTCCAAGTTTTTAACTTTGGCCCTCTGTTTATTTAGGTTTGACACCCCTGATGTAGACTAAGCCTATATATACTATGGGTGGCAGTATTTGGGGCCAGCAGGCAGTTTCCACTTTGCCAAAAAGCTACAATGGCAGTAGCGGCCAATCCTTTCTAGACTACAAAGCAGAACAAAGAACTGTTTTCATTATATATATATTATATTTAAACATATTTATATGTTATAATTGTTCATCTTGGTTCCAGTTTAGCAACACTTTTGACTTTTACCTGTTTTAGGTCTCTATCCACATCCTACTGCAATAACCTGCTCATTTTGGGGAATACAATAGACCTAAAATTTGTTATTTATACAACATGGCAAAAATATAAATATCCAAAGGTATGAAAACTGATGTTTTAATTCAATATATTGGAAGAATCAATTGGTAGAATTGTAACTTTGATAAAAGTTAACAATTATTTAGATGGTCGACTACTTATAGTTGATCACCGAGATCAACTGAAATCATTTGTAATATTGATCAAAAATAGATATATAAAAATAGATAATAGAGGTAATAAATAGGATAAGTAATAGGATAATATTAGATAAGAATTATAAAAATAGATCAAAAATGAAATTTCACAATGTAGTCCTAGCAAGTGAAAACAATGCACTCCGAGTGATACTTTTCCCAGGAGTTGCAAAGTAAAGTGATTACAGTGAATTTTAGAACACCCGCTAGTGGTAAATCCTCTGGTCTGCATATTTATTGTAATAAGGAAAATTTATATTAAGGAAGGCATTATAGTTAAAACTAAATTACTGTACGTGCTCACTGAATATTTGGCGTGATTTCCCTTTAGGTGCCTGTAAATTAATATGAAATAACAGAAAACTGGATTTCAAGCTGCTTTCGTATGCATTTCATAACTGCTGCTGACAGAGGACTCATTTTATATGCATTGGATTTTATCACGTTTGCCTATAGACAGTTATGGAATGCTTGGTTTTGCACTGAGGATTAATTTATGGCATTTATATATATTCATGTTTAACTTAGTTAACTGATCCGTGGCTGTGATCCACTGTGATGTGCAATTTAGTTATAATGGGGTTATTATTATTCTCCTGATCCAGGGCTTGGTGGCTTTTTTGCTGTCTTTAAAAGGACAATAAAATGAATCTGCTTTGTGATGTGTAAATGTTTTTAGATATAACATTTTGTGCTTCATGGTGGATTTCCCCTGTAGCTATAAACATAGGTGGGAAAAGTCTGGAAAAAGTCTAGTCACATTTTAATTGTTTTTTCTAAAGCTGAACTCTAGGTACAAATTTGGACAAGGATTAATGAAGCTTTTAATATCTCATTAAATCCCAGGTTGCACTGAGATATTGTACAATTTTATGTTTGCAATGTAATTATGTGTGTTTATTATCTAACAATATTTATTTATGAAGCACAAGCAATATTTCATTTGCATAAATTATTTGTTTCTCCTCGGATTCTGTATAACTCAATTAATTATTTGTAAAAGAAATGTAAACAGCTACCGGTATGTACCTGAATTTGACCTGGTATCATTCTCTTACAGTCTACTGTATAGCAGGACTGGAGAGTGATCAGAAAAGGCAGCACAAAGAGCCAATCAGTTTGTGTCTTAGTATTCAATGCAGACTTATCAGCACATTTGTACTTTATTTAAAAGGATAGATAAAGTTAAAAAAAATATATATTTTTTTAAAAGGATATTATAAAGTCCCCTCCCCCCCCCCCCCCCTTTTGTCTGAAAAGACAGAATGGGAAGGGAAGTCCACTGCCTCCTGGGATACATAGGTCACCTATCCCAGTAAGTTGTGTCTGCTCCTTCTGTACATGCCTGATCTTGACCATGCGTAAAAAGGGCTTTTCCCATAAAGTGCCGATCTCACGCATGCACAGTGACATAAGCTGAGCCAGGAAGAAGACAGACGAAAGTGATGGTGCCCACTGGTTTCCGTGCGCCGAAATAAAGAAAGAATCCAGGATGGCGTGGCACTAAATAAAAGCCAAATATTGACTGAGGGCTCTGTGGAAGTAAAGGTAAGTGTCATTTGTTTTAATGAAAGCTCTGCTTTAAAGCCCCCATCCCCTGCCCTCTAGTGCTACCTCCCAGCTGCCCCCTTTCCCCATCACATCTTTTTTTCAATTTTTTTAGATGACACAAAGGGGCTGATTTATAAAAGATTTCCAGGTTTGCTGGATCACCCAACTTTACTGATGAGTGTAGAAGATAGACTGTCATGGGACAACCTGAGTGATTCAGCAAACCTGAAATGGATCTGGTCCAGGATTCAATAAGGTTTTTTTTGTTTTTTTGATTTATAATTTTTTTATATATATATATTATTGTTTACTGTTGATATGAACATTAGAACAATATTGTACTTGTCTCCATCCTACCTAAATAAAGCTTGCTATACAAAGGTCATTACCACATCCATGCACAAAGTACAGTCGGTTCATGGTGCAAGCCAAATATGAAAGAGATCTGGTCCAGAACTGAAAACAATTGCCAAATAAATGCAAAAGATTTATAAGAATTTAATTTCAGGTTTGCTGGGTAACCCAGATTCCCCCAATACTGCTATCTTCCCCAATCTTGGAGAGATTTAATAAATCAGGCCCAATGTTGGATTTTTTCCATTTTAAGAAAAAAATGGCTGTAGATTGAAATAGAAAATGTAATTTTATTAAAACAAAATGAGAAAAAGGCTTCTTTAGCGATTGTTATATCAATGTTTTGAGAAAAGTTAAACCTTTTATTAGTCCTTTTTATTTTTTTTTACTCTACATACATTCTATAAAATATTGCACCCCACAATAGTTTGGTCAATATGCAATCTCAATATGTTTATCCTCCATTTTCCACTTTTCCAAATGGTTTTCCTCCCATGTTAATTTTCATGTTTAATTTGGAAAGCAGCAGTTGATGTAAATCCCAGGGTGTAATATTTTGCTGTGATACAAAGTCTCTATAAGTGAACTTTCTTAATATAACACACTGTCATACAGTGCGAAAAATAAATTGTAACAATCTTATATCGATCTGAGACTCCTGCCATTCATTTACCCCCAGCTGTTCTTTTAATTGGAAATAGTAGAAAGCATAGAGCACAATTTCCAATCCATGCCACTATGTTCTGGGAAAAAGCAAGGCTTATACAAATGCCACACAGAGACAAACAATGTAAAAGAGCCAATATAAATGTTTATTGACGGAATGTGGAGCATTTCTGTATGGAGCGTCAGGTGCAGGAGATCAAAGCCAAAGCAGTCGTTTGGAAACGCTGGATCGTACCACAATGATCTGTGAAAAGAAACAAAACATATGAGCAGAATATGCAAATAAAGATGGAGGTGCATAGTTAATACGAGTAAAAGTTGCTGTAATGTTTATTAAGCATTACATTGATTTGCTATGCAATTCTTTGAAATATTTTGAACTCTTGTGTAATTATAAAGAATAAAGCAATTCACTATAAGCTATACACTCAAATCATTTCCTGACCTCTGTCTGCCATGACACATTTACATTTTTTCATAGGTTGAATACCTGTCAGGTGAAAATATAAAAAAGTGATGAAAAGTTTTAGGTCCAACCAAGAAAATAACTAATTAATCTGGAGCAATGAAAACTACCACTTTATTACACATATTCACCGTGAAGTTGTACACACTTGTTGTTTCTCAATTTTCTCAAACCTTTCCAAAACAATTTAATGTATGGTGTCTGAAATACTGCTTGGCTATCACTTACAACTCAAATATACCTTTCACTATATTCTTAAGGTTTGGAAGAACGAAAAAGTCAGAGGGAGTAAGATCTGATTGTGACGAACGCCCTCTCAGCCTGCACATAGACCTTCCAGCACGCTCAGCAACAGTCCAGGCTGAAGAGAGGCCGTCACTGGGCAAGGTTAACCACTCTGTTACCCCTTGCCACACACACCGTCACAGGTAGACTGCCACCATGTACTTAGATGGAAGAACACACCGTTACCCTTGACAACCGCAGTTATGCTTCTGCTTTTTTAGTGTCACCCACTGCCACTCCAGACAGCGATGTCTCAGAAATCACAATGTTTATAGCAGCGTTTCAGGTTAGCAAGTTACACTTTTTCTATTTAGCTCATTCAGAGATTCAGCTTTTTATAGTGCTTAATAAGTAAAAACATACAAAAACAGCGCATAAACAAATTATAGAAAAATAAAGACTAATCTAAGAACAATAACAGAATTATAGCAACAGCATAAAAAAAGGAAAACTGTGAAATAATACTTAGGTAGAGTTGGTTTTCCTGCTCCAGGTTGCTGTGTAACGTCCAAGTTATCAGCCAGAGTCACTGGGCTCTCTGCAGTGCTCAATGTGTCAGTGCCGTTGTCCTTAGCAACAAGATGATATCAGTGAGAGCTCCCTCTACTGGGCTTACATAGCTTTTTTATGCCAACCACAGAGGTGGGACTAATCCAATAGCAGCAGAGTGAGGGCTGTCTGAAGGCCTGTCTCCACATGGATTATGATGCTCTGTGGACACTTCCCAAAATGCCCTTGTTCTAGCCATTATTAATAATTCCATAAGTTCAGGTTTTATGAACAAAATCACAAAATAAGGAGTTCAAAGAGACAAACTAGGCATGTCTGGGACCTATGGTTCACCAGGACAGGCTACATATGGTTTCCAGGCTTTCCTGAGGCCTAGGAGACTAGTTCTTGGTCTCAAAATGCTCACCATACCGATCCAGCTACAAATCAGTCAACTACTACTTTATAAAGAATGGTATATTAAAAATATAAAGATTATGAATAAATGTATTTCAGAATACATCTCAATCAGAGTTCAATCAGGGCCACTCTGCTAACCTTATCTGAATTTTACGACCCCTGGAGACACAAAACTCCAACTTTTACATTGGGTGTCATAAACCAGAGGAGGCTGGTTGTCCGATCAAGAACTAATCTGATAAAGGAAAATGTATGACCATGGTCTGTTAGAGAGACAATTTCCAACAAAGACTTTTTAAAAGAAGATTATTGGTTATATTTAAAGGGAAAATCAGGACTTACAATTTTCCACTATATAAGACTAATGATTGGGGTGGATGATCTATGCATTCAAACCCCCAATTCTTCAAATCATTGTGTTGTGAGCAGGTGCATGGTAGTGAAAAAAAGGAAACCTAAGTTTCCATTGATGTATTCCTTACAATGTTTTCTTCAAGTAGCACAGAATGTTAGAGTAGTATTCGACATTTCAGTATTGCTTTTCTGAAGTCAGTAATCAGAATGCCTCCCATATCTCAAATACAGGTAGTCCCCGAGTTAAGGACAACCGACATATGGACAACTCCTAGAACAGGGCTTCCTTGATCGACAGAGGCTTGATGGGGGGGAGGGGACAGTTCACATGACTTGCAGAAGAAATCTTTTGCTCTTCCGCAGCCTCTTGTAACTCTTCAAGACCCAAGACAAACTCTGCAATTGTTTCTTTTGGCATATCAAAGCACAGCTTGCTTTAGAAGTTAATGAATGTCTAGGCTCCATAAAGCTTTTGTATGTTTTGTTGTGCTTGTTTTCTTGCTTTGTTTGTGATTAGCTCACAGTGAGGATTTTATACAGTAACGACACCATGCTGCCTAATAATATGTTGAGACAAACATCTGTCCTAATTGCATTTATTAAAATTTTGTACCTGTTCCGACTTACATACAAATTCAACTTAAGGACAAACCTACAGTCTCTATCTGGTATGTAACCCGGGGACTACCTGTACACATGGCCATGACCTTTCCTGCTGACGTTTGGGTCTGGAATTTCCTCAGCCATAGAGAACTGGTGCTGCCACTGAAATGGTTGTTCTTTGGTCTCCTAATCACAGTGGTGTAACCATATTTTATCAATGGTAACGAGACATTCGAAAGGATTTTCACAAGATCTCTCCAATTGCTGCAAGATTAACTTTGAGCTATCTACTTAATATTCCCTGGATTTATCTAGTGTCTTAGCAATTGTTTTAGTTGAAATATACAAATCTGCCAAAACGGGATCATGAACATAATCGACAATATCAGAAGTTGAAGTTAAAGACTCGCAGATCTTACTGCACCCCTGGATTTACCATCTCTACGTTGAAAGTTGACATAACACTTGTTCACCATTTATTTGACTGATACTTGTCACTCAATATTTGCATATACTTTAAGGATTTCCTTTAGAAGATTTGGTTTGGAAGTTCCTTCTGCAGGAACAGGAACATAATGATAACCCTTATCATTGACAACAATATTAAAAAAAACATTGTGGTGTGATCCTGCAAATTGGCGCTTTACATCATGAAATAACTTTTTTTTAGCTACAGTGATGAAATCACACTCATTGTTTGGGAAGTGGGTCAGGTTGAAAATGTTTCATCACTCCTTTCACCAATGAAAGAATGTCAACTGTCATATCTATTTAAATATATACAATAAATTCCTTATCTATCCTTGAGATATAGGCACTGATTTAATAAAGTTCCCCAAGGCTGGAGGGAATACACTTTCATCAGTGAAGCTGGGTGATCCAGAAAATCTGGAATGGATATCTTAAAAGTCATTTGCTATTGTTAGCAAATGTTTTCAACCTTGGTACAGATCCATTCCAGGTTTGCTGGATCACACGGCTTCACTGCTGAAAGTTTATTCTCTCCAGCCTTGGAGAACTTTAATAAATCAGGGCCGTAAACTTTTTCGCCAACTCTAACAAAATAGGTAAAATAACCAAAAGCTCATAGAGAGGATGAGTAGAAAATGATGGGAGGGGGATAAATTACCCAGGTTTTATTTGTACTTACAACTGAATGTTCTCATACTATGGCCCTGATTTATTAAAGTTCTCCAAGGCTCAAGAAGATACAGTTTCATCAGTGAAGCTGGGTGATCCAGCAAACCTGGAATCGATCTGGTCCAGGCCTGAAAACATTTGCTAACAAATAGCAAATGCCTTTTAAAAAATCCATTCTAGGTTTGTTGGATCACCCAGGTTCACTGATAAAAGTGTATCCTCTCCAGCCTTCGGGAGCTTTAATAAATCAAACCCTATGCCTCAATTACAGCTACCTTTTGTACCTTTGTAATCATCCTTTCTAGGGGCTGTTTGCTATTTTAACATATATCAGAGGTATAATAAACTCTCAAACAGCTTTGCAGGAATCTGTAAAGCTAAAATTGTGTTCATAAACTATTTTGGCACTAAGAGGGTTATTTTTTTATATATATTTTATACATTTTTATTTAAAAAAAATATATCTATATTCTATATATATATATTTTTTTATATATAGCTATATATATCATGTTATATAATATTTTTTATATTTTATGTATTTTAAATTTATTTATTTTAATAGATAATAATCTTGTTACAGAATCTTGTTACTTTCCTCTTATATAATCCCATAAATTTCTTCTTCATCTCTTTTTTTTTTTGATTCATGATAACCACTTATGGTGACAATTTCAGCAGATACTTTTCACCATAAAAAATAAAGGAATTATGTAGAAAACTACTGTACATTCTATTTATTATACATTTTAATGAAACATTTGTCCAAAGTTATATTTATGAGTGTATAAGTATAATACAAGTTTCATGCATCTCTTCTTTTTATTTCAGCAGCAGCAATGAACACATCTTATTATCTTTTCTCCAGCTCAATACAAACAATTTTATTTCTGTTATTCTAACAGAATATTAGCTGGGAACAAGTAATCTAAATAAAGGAATATAGGAATATAGGAGGAATAAAGGAATATACAAAAAATGTAGAAAGTAACTAGGTTTTATTCTTGAGGGTCTATTTCAAAAAAATGGGGAAACAAAAAATTCTCTCTGTCTAAAATTCCAGTTCCAATTTTTAAGCTTCATATTTATAAAAATGGGAACAGGTTTTGTTCACTGGAAATCATGCTTCTAAAAGTAAAGAACAGAGTTACCGTGATACATCAAAGTGGCAATCAGAAGCTCTATTCACATGAATGGAAGAAATAACACTTTCTAAATTGATGAATAATTGGAAAAGTGGCAAAAAGAGTTTTTGAAAAAAAAAGAACTAACCACTATGTAGCCTCTGTCATTCCCCACTTTCAAAGTAGCAAATGTATTATGTGGCATCTATGTCTTTATCTATGTCATGCATATACATATAAAATGGAACAAAAGATATGAAATGCAAGAAGGTATAGCTTTAGTGATTAGTCGTTTTGTACCAATACCTTTTACTGTGAAGGGACAAGGTGACAGTGTTGTTTTACAATACATCCAATGTATTCTTTCCTCTTTTCTTATTTTTGTAATGAGTTTTGGAGTGTTACATTGATAACAACCCTGCAAGGTTTTATTACTGTCTGCATCCTTGCAGAGCAGATTTAGTTTTTTATTTGTCCCTTTATCACTTGGAATGAAAGGGAGAGAACACTTAAAATATTATGTTAACATCAGAACAGGAATAGAGGGAAAGTTTTTCAAAAAGGACACCTGCTACTGTGATTACTAAGATAGGGTTTCAAGAATAAAAAGCAAGACACAAAGAATAATGCCACCAATGGGGCACAGATGGAAAAGTACATCATGATGGGTTTAACCATTTCTTATGATATCCATTTACTAATTGGCTTTAGAAATTCTTTAAACCAATATGCAATTTCCTCTATTTATACTCCCCCAGTTCTAATAAATACCCTTCTGCAAAATGTTTTCAAATACTTTCATGACATTCCTTTTGGACCTTGAGATGTTATGTAAACCAGTGACAAGTGCTGCAAAAGCTGATGATGGGTCATAGGAAGGTGTGACACACCAAAAAAAGGTCCTAGTCCTCCTCTGTGCCAAAGCTTTCTCACAAAATATCCTTTAAGTACACTTACATTTTACAATGCCCACTTCTTGTGGCACCATGACATACTGTATGTTGCATTTGATAGAAATGTATCCCTACTACGCACAGAAATGTATCCCTACTACAAAAATAAATGATAGTGTTAACTCCAAAGACAAAGGTTCCCAGTCCTCCTCTGCACCAAAGCTTTACCACAAAATGTCCTTTACGTACACTCACATTTTACTATGCCCACCAATCCCTTGTGGCACCATGGCACATTGTATGTTGCATTTGGTAGCCCGCATAAATGTATCCCTACTACAAAAATAGTTGATAGTGGTAACTGCAAGCACAAAGGTTTCTTGTCCTCCTCTGCACCAAATACTTTCCTGCAAAATGTCTTTTACGTACACTCACATTTTTCCACGCCCATAAACCCCATGTGGCACCATGGCACACGCTATGTTGCATTTGGTAGACCACAGAAATGTTTCCCTACTTTAAAAAGTTGGTAGTGTCAACTCCAAGGATAAAGGTTTCCAGTCATCCTTTGCACCAAAGTTTTTCTATAAAATGTCCTTTAAGTACACCTACATTTTACCATGCCCACCAATTCCTTGTGGCACCATGGCACACTGTATGTTGCATCTGGTAGACCACAGAAATGTATCCCTACTACAAAAAAATGTGATAGTGTTAACTCCAAGGACAAAGGTTCCCAGTCCTCTTCTGCAACAAAGCTTTCCTGCAAAGTGTCCTTTAAATACACTCATATTTTACCATGCCCACCAATTCCTTGTGGCACCATGGCACACGGTATGTTGCATTTGGTAGACCACAGAAATGTATCTCTACTATAAAAAGTTGATAGTGTGAACTCCAAAAGATAAAGGTTCCCAGTCCTCCTCTGCACCAAAGTTTTTCTATAAAATGTCCTTTAAGTACACCTACTGTAAGCAATTATTGACCTGATCAGTGCCATTTTGTTAAAAATTGCCGCAATCTTGTTAATAAGATAGTTGGAAGCCTCCTTATTTTTAGACAAGGATAGGATTGCAAATTCTTGTATACCTCGTATCTTCACACATGGACTTGGAGTGTTCTTAGTGAGATTTTGTTGCAAGGCAGTAGCCGGGGCCAATACAGGAAGCTGGTTGGGGAGGGCTTGCAGATGGTCTGGGATGATGAGCAATTCCTGTGTAATATAAACTGGAGCTTTTCAACACTAAAATTGTAATAGTCAACTATTCACTCTGTATGCTGTGGTTTCTGTTACCGGGTTGGCGCTAACTCAGATCTCCTCTCTGCAACATAGAAGTTGTCACAACACCCAACACCTACATTTTACCATGCCCACCAATCCCTTTTGGCACCATGGCACACTGTATGTTGCATTTTGTAGCCCACAGAAATGTCTCACTACTATAAAAAATGATATAGTTGATAGTGTTAACTCTAAGGCCAAAGGTTCCCAGTCCTCCTCTGCATCAAAGCTTTTCCGCACAGATATAGTGCTCAGTTATGACTCTGTTCTTTGAACATTATATCTGTTTACTGACAGTATTCCCCTGATGGACTCCTAAAATAAGATTTGGTATTTCTTCCTCTAAGCTAGGAATCTAAAATACATAGATGAGCATTCTCCTGGAAATAGGACCATGTTTCCAATTTACACTTTCATCAATAGCCCTCGGCCTTTCTCTACCTATTATCATTTGTTTCATGGCAGGATTGTTTGTATCATAGAGCAGGGTAATTGCTCCTTAGATGCCCCATGCTTGGAGCTTTGAAAAACACTGTAAATTTCCCAGAAAGACTCGTCATTAACTTCTAGCCTTCCGCCCTTAGTTGTACATTGTCTACGTTTGAATTTCCACTGCTTAAACCTTGACAAAATTGCTCAACGTGAGATACCCATCAAGATCTAAACTAGACATAACAATTTATTCTCCTACAAAGCATAAAAAAATGACATGCTCGCGAGTGCCTTGGAGAATCATTACGAGGACAAAAAACTCATTGAGAAATGTCACAAATCACAGCGCCATCAAAGAGTAATGAAGCTGTCGGCATCAGAATTTATACTGAATGCATTAAATAATCCATACCTACACGACAGAGAAAAAAGCTCAAGATGGTCCTTGTACATTAATTGTGGTCACAGTGGCAAGGAAACATCGCTGAAACAATCTGTCTGGGTCCTGGGGCTGGTTATCACAGTCCAGTTTATGGCTCAGAAAATGACGCTTGAATCCTTCAGGGGCTGAAGACTGAGTGGATCTGCTGGGGCCTTCCAACGAATTTTGTTCTGTAGCTAAAAAAAAATGTTGATATGTGAGTGTTAGACACAATACAATAGCAACACTTCCCAAAAACTTTCATAAATTTGTTGAAGTAGGTTTACACCCAATCACTAAATTCTCATACTGAATATGGATAATTTTAAAAGTCAATTTTTATATTTTTAGTTCTGCAGTTTTCGTTAAAATAATACCTGGTCTTTGTGTTGGCGCTTTCTGCTATCCTGTCTCTTAAAGCAGAACTATCCCTAAAATAAAGGATCCCATTTAGCTTTACTTCCACAAAGCCCTCAGTCCCTATCCTAGATTCAGTCCCATGCCAGGCACCATTATCATCCTCCATCTCCTCTCTTCTTGCTATGTCATCCGATCTCACACTAAATAGACATGAGATTGGGCAGGCTATAAATGGGAAAATAAGAATGCCAATATCACTGGGCATGCATGAGATCGGCACTTTATTTCCCATTGCAGGAAATTGCAATGAAAAAACAGTCAGAAGCCTCCTGGAACACATGACATACGAATCTCTGGAGGATCTGCGCTCCCATTCAGTCTTTACCGCCGCGGCAGTAAAGACAAAATAGAAGCGGTTTACCCCCTTTTTTTAACCAAAAAAAGCACATTTAAAGAAAAAAAAAAGAAAAGTAGTTTCAGCAAGTTCTACAGATTGCTTTAAGAAAAAGCTAGATGATTTCCAGAAGCACCGAATATAACTGGGTATTAATGTTGTAAAGTAAGGATAACAGAGATTGTTGATCCAGGGAACATCCGATTGCCTGACGGGATCAGGAAGGAATTTTTTTCCCCTGTTAAAGCACAATAAACCATGTTTTTTGCCTTCCTCTGGATCAATTATGTCTATAAGGAATTTATCTGGGATATGTTTATTTCCGTAGTGGTTGAACTTGATGGGCTTATGTTTTTTTAAACCTAACTATGTAACTATGTCGGATCATTTTTACTTTATATAATAGGGTTATTTGCATTACTTTTGGTGATAGGTCTGCTTTAATTGGACTCCAACGTTGTCACCCTCTCATACAAGCTTCCTATGGAGGATACCATACATATTACACATAATACACAGGATAGGACCAATGTTGGTGCCATCTGAGAAATCAGCATGAAAAATGCCATGGTTGGAAATTATGCATGTAGACAGAAAAAGGCTCTAAGGAGTAGTGTTGGTGTTCGAATTTGGGTTGTCCTTATATTCGACCTGAATATGGCTGATCGAATTCGAATAGACTCGATTTGAAAAGCACTGGATTCGACTTTGCAAATTTGTGTGTTTAATGTTCGTGGCTTTAATGTTAAATAAATGTATTAAATGTGTGTGATTAGATGTGTGTAACTAACTTTTTTTACAGGTTATCCCACAATGACAGGATGATTCTTATGGCTGCACAGTCGTAGGAATCCTCCTGTCAGTGTGGGATCCCTGGGCACAAGAGGTTAAATGAGGACAAGTCTCCCCATTCATCACCTCTAGTGCTCTGTGATTGGCTGAGGAAAGGTAAACCCTGATGACAGCTCAAGTATCATCAGGATTTTCCTTTCCCCAGCCAATCACAGAGCACTAGAGGTGAATGAATAGGGAGACTTGTTCCCATTTAGCCTCTAGTGCCCGGGGATGCCGTGGGACTCCTGTGTTCTTGGATAGAGAATCTCTATCCAAGAACACATACAAAAGTTATGCTAGGGCTACAAGAGCAATCAGGGGAGCGGAGCTGTAAGCTCTGCTCCCCTGATTGCTCTTGCAGTTCTACACAGTCCCGAAAAATAACCAGAATTTTCCCCCCATTGACTTTATTGGTGTTCAAATTCGACGTTCGATCACATGAACAATATCGCCCTATTCGATCGAATAGCTGTCGAATCGAATAGTGAGATATTCGACCAACACTAGTAAAGAGGATAAAAACAATCAATCAACATCAATAAACAAAGAAAACCAAGGTATGAAAAGTATTGTTTTTTATTATTTTTATATCATATGTTAATATCTGTAGCAAATGACCATTAGAGTTTACCTGCACTTTAAGGTTATATTTGACTATAAACCTAAGCCAGAAACTTGAAGATTATCGAAACTCGAAAGCAAACATTTAATGCACAACACTTCACTAATCCTTAGATGAGGTGGATGCATTTAGTTTCTTTTTTCTGGCTTTTGTTACCCAGTGACCCTGCCAGAAACACACATCCTGTTTAAGGGTGACAACACTCACTAACTGTATCTATAGAAGAGTAGTGTTGTCACCCTTGGAGAGAAAGCTTTGTAGTTCAACACAAAGCCTCTGCCTCCCTTCTGAATTGGAACCACCATACTAACTGGTAACAGTCAGCAAAGGCAGCAAGCAAATTAATATTAATTTTATTATGATTATTATTATTAAATAGGATTTATATAGTGCCAACATATTACGCAGCGCTGTACATTAAATAGGGAATATATCATCTCACAATATTCCTACCAGGACCTAGAAGTTTTTTCTTTTTCAAACAAATAGAACAAACACTTTGAATGGTGTAATAAACAAACCATATTGTACAATTCAGTCTTCTTTTGTATTGTCAAGCTTTAGTTGCCTGGAAAACTGAATTGCAGTAAATGAGAGGTCTGTTGCAGAGATTGCAGTGATTTGTAGCTCCATCTTAGTAACTGACCTAATGCAGGCTTGCACAATCGCCGGCCTCAGCAGATATTCGTGTTATTTAATGTAGCTGAAGACGATTGAGGCACATCAGAGACTTGTAGCTGCATAAACAAGTTTTGAATTTATCTAAAGCAGCACCTCTGTAGCCAACAACCAACTATCATGGAAAGATTTGTTGCTGCATCTGATTGCTTGTGTGACCTGGTTCTATATGTTTGACTTGGTTGTCTATTTCTCATCCCAGGCACAAAAGAAGAAACAAATGAAAATTGCAATGGTGACAACTAATATAAGACCCCTCCATAGTGTAAGTATTTCCCCTTCTAAGCCATCTGTTCGCAGAGTGGGGACTGCAAGTCTGATGTTAACTTTCATTTAATATCTCAGTATAAAGAGGTTGTGATTATCTGTCTAATAATCTGGCCTTGATTATTTTTTATTATTATCTTTTATTTATATACCACCAATATATTATGTAGCACTTTACAAAGTCCATAGTCCTTAGGGGATCTTCATCTCTTCATCTAATAACCCCACCATAGTTGTATGTCAATAATTTTTTGGGAGGAAACCAATTAACCCAAATTAAGTTTTTGGGGGATAAGGGAGGAAATTGGAAAATGCCCCAAGAAAACCCATGCAAACATGTGGAGAACTTACAAACTTCATGCCAATTTGACCTTGGGACCCTAGTGCAAGAAAGCTAGTGTAAGGAACTTACCCGCCCTGCGAGCCTGCGGTATCCCTGGGGTTCCCAGCCACAGAGGGAGACCCCTCAGTAGCAAGCAGCATAACCATGGCTCAAGTCTAGAGAGAATACTCTTTCACCGGTGACGCTGGGTGATCCAGCAAACTTAAATAGATCTGGTCCACAATTCAAAACATTTGCTAACAAATAGAAAATTACTTTGAAGAAATCCATTCCAGGTTTGCTAGATCACCCAGCTTCACTGATGAAAGTGTATCCCCTCCAGCCTTGGAGAGTTTTAATAAATCATGTGTTGAACAGTTCTTTAAATGATATCTAAACCCAAAAGTACAAATGCTTATATATTATATAACATTATTATATAACATAAAACAGAAATGTATTATACTGCAGCTTACCAGTCTTTAATTGTGGTGACTACATTAGTTTATTACACTTCCAGTTTGTTGGTAAAAAGTGGTTAAAAGCTTAACACTCATTCACTGTACAGTTTTAGGACAATGGACACAAGATAGGACTGGGGAGACCATCATAGAACATATCATAGAGAAGTGTAGTTTTTCAGATGTAATGTATAATATTTACTGACATCTTTTTAAAAAACAATAATTGTCTGACTCTCTGTGGCTGCAAAATCCAAGACACTAACCCAAAGCAGGTAAGCAAATTGGGAAAGGTAAAGCTTCTGTTCAGGAACTGGCTCATCAACTGGTCATCAATGATTCCTTTCATTTTCAGGCAGTGGTTGCCTACTACATTGTGAATGGAATGAGCTTAGATGTTCAGCTGAGAATTTTAGGAGTTTCTATGTAAGGATTTCTGAGGACCAGAATAGGTCATTAACATATCTTTGATGGTCTGTGTCTCTACACACTTCTGTGAATTTCCTCAAGACAGAACAACATGTTCTGTCTCTGCATTCATCTAAAAGTATAATACTAGATGTTCACATCTCCCAGGTAGCAAGCAGAATCAAGTCTTGATTGCGTTCTTTTCCTAGAGACATTTTTAGCAATGTTCCATGGGAAATAAATGCTAATAACCTTCCCTAAAAGGAGAAATTCATTTATGGTAGGTGTTGTTATTACACGACAGGCCTATCAGTAAAGCATCCTATGGCCTTTCCACACTAAAGAATAGAACTGTCACAGCTGCATTAGGGATAAATGGGGTACTAGCTAAGGCAATGGTCTGCGGTCTCCCTAAATCACAGATACTCATTGTCATTTGAGGTGACAGCAGGAACAAGGATCAATGTACAACTGACTGCTAGGCAGCCTGTATTCTACCATTTAGCAAACAATAGGTGTCATTCGTGTAGTCATTCATAGCAGATCACTTATTGATAACACTAGACTTTGTACTGAAACAACTACAAATAATACTCTGAAATCCCAGATATTCAACAAAAGATGATCAGAGGCCACATACATTATATAGGAGATGATCAGAGGCTGCAAACAGTCTACAGGAGATGGTCAAAGATCACATACATCACACAAGGGATGGTCAGAGACTGCACACATTCCAAGAGATAGCCAGAGACTGCAGACAAACTACAGAAGACAGTTAGAGACTGCAAATCTAAAGAGTCATTTCAGACAGCTAAAGGGGTTCTTAAAACTGTGATGCACTTCAGAAGACAATCCTACTCTACAGACACACAAAATGAGGCTTCCAGAGGTCATTGGCTCTATGTGCTACCTGTTGCTTCTTTGTGCCACATCTTGTTTTTCTAACAGCAAGGTTCATGATAAAAGATCAAATGAAAAACATAAAACAAACAAAAAAAAAAAACTAGAAGCTGGTCTTAGGGTTATTTTTTCTTTATATTTTGTTTCAGTTCATAAAACACGGACTTCAGCCTGCAGGTGCCTTGAGGGCCACACAGTAAGTGCCAAAGGGTCACAAGCTGGGCATCAGAGACATAGACAAACCATGCATTTAACCCTTAAAGTGCAGGGAATGTCCCACTACAAGTTTTAATTTATTTCCATTCTCAGGATTGCATACTCTCATTTGGCTGGCACAGAAGGATTATGTGGTTTGTTTCCCTTCTCCCATAGGACAGCACTGGTGCCTAAAAATTGGCTAATTTTTCTTGCTCATGACATCCGGAAAGAGGGCAAGATGTGAACATATGTTAATGGCATGTGTAGAGTCAGTTATAGACAAAATGGGACCCTGGACTAACAAGAAGTGGTAATCCTAAATGCAGCATTTAATTTTCCTGACCCCTTGCCATTTTGTTGTTTTGGGCCATGGAGAAGGGGGGGGGTCCAGGGCATTTGCCCAGTTTGCCCTGCCCTTGTTACACTTACCACAGTCCCAAGTTTTTTCAGTTTCTCACATCCTACTGTCCAATAAGGAAATAGCCTCTTAATCATCCCTGGCTATTTAACTAGCTCAGTCACAGCACTCCGCGTTTGTGCCACGTGTCTCCACTAGTGCCGAGCCCCCTAGCTCTGCTGAGCATTTTCTCTACACCTCTTGGTTAATTCAGTGCTTTCCTTGTACAGTTTGTTGTTTCCAGCCTATTACCTTGTGCTGTTCCAGTGTTCTTCTCCATCGGTGGTTATTCCTGTGTCACCTGTGCCTCCTGTTGCTTCCAGTGTCTTCCTTGTTCTTGTGTCTACGGTGGCCCCTGTGTCACCAGTCTCTATTTCCTGGATCCCTGGTATTCGACTTCTGCCTTGTGACCTGACCTCTCTTGCTTGCTGCCTGCCTCGATCCCGGCCTTCCTTGACAATTCTCCTGCTTAGTAATTTGGTACCGTGCATCCCCCTCCACTCTCCAGTACAGAACAGTGAGTGTGTAGTGCTTTTTCATTCTCCTGTCACTGGAAACAATCACTGTTCTTAGGATATTACCAATATCAGAATGAGAGAAAGACACATCTTTGATGGAAGTAACCAAGAAATTAGATGATCAGATTGCACATGTGCTTTGCAATCTTACAAACTTCTACTCCAGACTCATTGTCCATAGGTCAGCTCAAGCCTGGCCGGAGGACAGGTGGGGGACTACAAAATGCAGTTACATTTTAAGAACACCTTTTTTTGGGAAAATCCTAACTCTTTGGTTTGAGTTAAAATATAGCTAAGCTGAAAAATACATTTAGTATAATTTAGAGTAAAATCCAAATTTTACCTGGAATATCTCCTAAAAAAAGTATTAGTGCATGTCCTGGTATGTGAGAGTGCCTAGGCACCTACAGACACTTCTGGCATTGACTGCCAGTATCAGGACATCTGGTGATGCCACTACTGTGGTGCTTTTTGTTGTTTTTGCTGCCGGTTCCAACATTAGGAAGCCTCCACCAAGATGGTACAACCACCTCCAGCGCCGTCCAGAACAAAGCATTGTATGTCAGTAATAAGGGAAAGATGAGGTGCAATAGGGAACAGGATAACAAGCAATGCTGATGATAAGTCCTTTGCCCTACGCAGTTTGCAGAATCCATTTCTCTTTAAGTACTCGCAATCTATTCAATATTACATTGTAGATCTGTGGAGGATGCTGTTTTCCTTTATCCAGCCATACTGACATGCTTGCAAGCTTCAGCTCATTATCATGGAATATTTTGCTTTTTAATGTGCTGCCGTAATGCCTAGACATTCATTATAAGCTCTACATGAATGCACTCAACCCCCCAGGGGTAGAATTAAGGACATTTACAGTCTCTGATAATGATTTTACTATATTCTAACTAGCATCACTAATTTTGTATTACATCAAGATTAGGATGAAAGAAGCCCTAGTTGAGTTGAAGAAAAAAGGCCAGCTATCACAATGCACTCTGTGGATTCAGACTCTTCGGAAAAAAAAGGGTTATCATCCTCCTCTTACCGTTTTATGTCTTGAGCAGTTTATTGCTCTCAGCAACCTCCCACCTCCATTACATTGACTTTGAAGAATGAGTTCACCAAAAATGATTTCTTAAACCCACAAGTGCTTTGATTGCCATTACTTTTACTTTATACTGGCTTTTAAAAATTAAAAATGCAGTGGAGAAGTTGGATGAAAATTTTAGTAGAGTAAAAAAAAAGTTTAGGATGTTTTTTTGGAGATCTACATAGCAAAACTAAATAGAAGAACTGAAGCGGTTAGACGTTTCTTTCCAATAGGGGAATAGTTCTCCAAAATCTGAGACATTTGGCAAATATGCATAACTCAATTACATTTTGTAATGTTCAAAAGATTGTGTTATGTGCCTGCCTATTCTGTGGACTCTTAACGAAGTTTAACACAAAGGACACGTTTTTACCCAAGTACACCATAACTCATATTGCATTGTAGTGCATGGAGGAGCCAGGTGCCTTGTCTATTGTATTGTCATGTGTTGGGGATCCTATTAGAAATAACAGGCATGTCCTCCAAAATGCACATACAGCACTTGTTATCAAGATGTTAATCCACATGGGAATATTTGTCATCACCTGTCACATGCATAAGTGTAAATTAATTAATAAGACAGAGATAGGGGACTTGCTTGCCTTTGATCCACCACTAGAAATCCTTAAAGAAGATTATTAAATGTCTTTTAATCTAAGAGTGCTATGGGATTATTATAGAAATGGGCATCTACTTCCAATAAATACAAAAAATATCAAAAAAGGAAAAAGGTTCAAGAAGTAGTAATATTTTAAGCCTTGGGTTTATATAATTTAGGAGACCGAACAGGAAGGGAAAAGACAACCATTTTCACTGGAACGAGTGTCCAATGAAGACTTTCATTTTAAAATAAAAAAATTGCCCTAATCTTGTATCATTTTCAATTTTCCTTCACTTTCTGTGTCTACAACCCTGGTCAATGGCATAAAAAATGAGAGTGAGTCTTTGGAACTGGAATAAAGAGAGTCTCAGATCTTTTTGTACAATTGCAAAAAAAAAAAAAAAGAAACCATTTGGGTTTTGTTAGATCTAGACAATGCCTTCAGATATACCCTCTCCTCCAGCAAGGTATACTTACACACCCGTGATGCAACCTCAATGCAGACGTTTATCCTGAGTATGTTATTGGACATCAGATGCTCACACGGGTGGATACAATTACAGCCTCATCAAGACAATGATTGGGTTTGGCAATTGACCCAGGAACTGCTTAATGGAAAAGTCACATATACCCCCAAAACCAGAAGTCCTGCTTTCTTAGTGCAAAGGCTCAAAAGCAGCAAGGAGGCTTCAAGGAAGTGCTGATGGGCCACCATGGGGATGGTTGTTACCAGCAGGGACCCTTTAACTTTGATACAAATAGGAATAATGTTCTTAGTTAAAGCAGACGTATCATTAAATTTTAACTTCATATAAAAGGGTGGCTCTGCCTTTTATTAAATGGGAAATAATAGTTTTTTTATTTGTTTTTGAATGTTTTAGGTAAGCCTCCTGGCCTTCCATCTTTACCCACAACCATCAGAGGGTTTCCTATATATGCATGAGATAGGCACTTTTTTCATATTTGCAGGAAAACACATCACCTGATCTTGCACTTGCGCAGTTTGAGTCTAGGTGTTGCGAAGAAAACCCCCGCATAAAAGAAATGCCATTCTGTCTGGTGGTGTAAAGAAGAGGGAAGCCAAGACAGCATAGGACTCGCTGGGCTTGGTTTATGGAAGGATTAGGGGTTTTTCACTAGTAAAGGTAAGTGATTTTTTGTTTTGTGAAAGTTCTATTTTAAGATGCACAGAAAATAGAAGGAAGTAATTGGGAAATATCTCTCTGCAATACAGCACCACAATATGAGCTGAAAGTGATTTAAGTCCTGATTTAAGCAGGAGCACATCAGGCTGTGAAGCATACAGGTTTAGGAGGAACATCGTAACACATTTATTATTGGTATAGACTTCGAAGAAAATGTTGATGCATTATATCATAAACACCTATTTAGATATCATTGTGAAATTCATATTCATGGGGATATTCCCATTCTCAAAGTAGTAACTGCCTATATGCCAGTACAACCCACAAACCCGTTGATCTACTGCTGAGATACATTCATATGTGAGTCACTTACTCTTGTTTGGTGATTTGTGAAGGTGAAAAGTAGCTCTGTATAAAAAGCAGACCACATACTACTTCCAACAGCACATTCCAGCTTAGCTTTTACTAAAATAGTCACATCACACAAATGGCAGAACCTGTGCAAAAGGGCAAAGCTCTCCTATTAGCAATGCGTATTCCAAATTCTGATAGGTAACAAGTATTACATTATATTCATTTTCAGTTATCTGCAGCAGTATGTGTCATTGGGTTTCTATTAGCAAAACTCAAGGACATTGCTGCTCATATTTTGCTCTTTAGCTCTGTGTTTGTGGTTATGGCTTGTGTTCCAGCTTTCCTCTGATAATTCATTGTTCATCTGATCTTTCTCTCTTCAATTGGTCAAATACACACAGTACTGGAAAATGAAGAATAATATTTGTACTTTCTCTCTCTTGTTCTAATATATACACTGGCCAATGAAAGTCACATACTCTAATATTTTGATGGACTGCCTTTAATTTTAATTAGCCATGGAGTAATTTCAATAAGCTCATACAACATTACATTTATTTCCATACAGAGTTGCATTCATTTTTTTGCCAAGATCTTGTTACGATGATAGGGGAGTTAGACCACTGCATAAAATCTTCTCTGGCACAACCCAAAGATTTTCAGTGGGGTTAATGTCTGTGGTGGCAAATCGATGGGTAAAAATTATGTCATGCTGCCGGAACCAATCTTTCACAATTACGATCTAAAGAATCCATGCCTTGTCATCTTGGAATATGCCCTTGCTATCAGGGAAGAAAAAATCCATTGATGGAAAAGCCTGGTCATTCAGTATATTTAGGGAGTCCTCTGACCTCAAAGCTGGAGGTTACTCAAACTGTGGTTGATTGGCCTCCATTTGATGAAGCCTGCATAGTTCTGGAGCTAACATACCTTGGTTGAGCCAGCTTCATGTCTCTAATTGTCACAGATCCCCACAGGAACAGGAGATTAGTGCCTGCCTTGCATTCCTCTCTTGTTAGCAGCAGCTCTGCCCCGGAATCCCATTCACGGTTTGCTTCCTAGTCTGAACCATGTGACTCCCTGAGAGCTACCCTTGTACCCCAGGGAACCAGGATCTTCCACAGATGCACTCAATCTACTGACGGAAGTGTGAACACCACCTGAGCTGCCTCAGCTCCAGCATTCCCCGTGGTGGTGGGGTCTGTTACCTGCTAGTCACATGGTTTTTTCTGTTACATGACTTCTTCTATATAAGGAACTGACTGGCAACAGGATGTTGTCTGAACAAGGAGTTCTTCCAGATCCCAGTTTGCATTTCCTGATCCTAACATTTTACAATACTGACCCTGGCCCTGTCCTGACTATTCTGGATTACTGCCTGCCCTGTCCGTGTCTGACTACGCTTCTGTCTTTCGCTCTTGTACTGCAAATTGGTCCTACCCAGTAAGCAGTCACCAACCCCTGCTTGTACGGGGGCCACAACCTCCGAAAGCCCATCACCCCTTGATAGGTACGCTGCTGAAGCCAGAGGCCCGTGCCTTGGACTCTGCACATCTCTGCTAAGCCGACTGGTGACACAAAAGGTCCACCACCCGCCTGTGTTTACTGTGACAGTATGACGCTAATGACTTTTTACGTAGTTGTAAAGGTGGTAGTCTAACAACCGCCATAGAGAGCATTGGTCACCAATTTGAGAAGCTTTTCCATTGACTTCTACAAAAATTGCTTGTATTAGAGGTTCTGTAAAACTTAAAATTTATTTCAAAGGTTCCTCAGGAGTAAAAAGACTGAAAAAGGCTGCTCTTGCCAATATGGCTTTGATCTTCAACCTGTCAGTAAATGTCGCTTTTACTTTTATATTCCATTTCGGCAGCTGAACCAGTAACCTATGAAATCAATATCCTCTTGGAGTTCGGCTTTCCTTTCAGCTCCTTTACTTACATACACTCATGTAAATCCCCTTTTTCACCTAACAGTAACCTCCCTTGCTGCTTCATATAGATTTTTTTTCCTAGGTCATGCTCTTTTCCTTATCACAAATTAAGAACAACCTAATGTAAATAATACTTGTTGTTTCATAGTGGAGAGAAGGGCAACTAAACTAATAAAAGGAATGAAGGAGCTCAGCTATGAGGGGGGATTAGCTGAACTGAATCTATTCTCCCTTGAGAAGAGACGTATAAGGGGGGATATGATCACCCTGTATAGATATATAAATGGTCAATATAGAGAACTCTCTCCCAATTATTCACTTTAATATCGATACAAAGAACAAAGAGGGCACTCTTTGCGTCTGGAGGAAAATAAGTTTAAGCTCCGGATAAGGAAGGGATTCTTCACTGTAAGGTCTGTGAAAATGTGGAATCGGCTTCCTCGAGAAGTAGTTTTAGCAACTACTATAGATTGCTTTAAGAAAATGCTGGATGCTTTTCTAGAAGCACAGAATATAACTGGGTATTAAGGCTTTAAAGTAAAAATAACAGTGACTGTTGATCCAGGGAACATTCGATCAGGAAGGAATTTTTCTTCCCCTGTTAAAGCAAGTTGAACCAGGGCTTTTTTTTATTTTTTTTTTTTCATCTCCATAGGGTTTTTATCTGTGATATGCTTTTTTCCCTATGTCTTTTTTCAACCTAACTATTACCTATAAAACTAATAGATACCGGGTCCTTTATTTCCTTTTGTTTCCTCTTGGCTTCTTATCTTGTTTTCTAAGCTAAGCTTAGCTTCCATCTTTAAAGAGGCCTACTGTTTACATGGCTCAGTAGCTCAAACTCCAGTGCACATGCAGTGACAATCCACCCATGTTTGCACAGCTCTTATATACAAAGTTTCAAACAGCTTGGTCTGTGTCCTCATCTTAAATTGCTCTGTAAATGTTATGTTATGGATTCATCATATAATAAATATTTGTTTAATAAATCAGTTCTGCCAGCTACAGCCTATGGAAGCCTGGAGTTCAGAAGGCAAAGCCTTGTGGAACACAGTATATTTAGTTGGGGTATATACTGTAGTTCTCTGAATAAACTGCCTGCCTCCCACTATGGCGTCCCATAGCAGTCCCATCACCAGTGAGTTAACAAATACTTTTATATTTATATCTGACTCAGCTTCTTTGAAAAAATAAAAATAATCAACCCTTTAAGGCAGGGGTGTCAAACTCTGGCCGGAGGGCCAAATCTGGCCCCAACGTCCTTTTTTTTGCCCCCTCAAATAAATCCTAAATATGAACTGGCCCGCCACTGCATTGAAATAGCGCCGCTACTACAATTTCCGGCATCACTTGCGTTTATAGACCAGCGAGCTCTCTGCTTATGCCCGGCTGTGCATTGGACTGTTTTATAGGTGCAGTAATAGTAATGCCGGGAATTTTGGTAGCGGCACTATTTCAATGAAGAGGGAGTTACGGCGGCGGGCCACTCATAAGATTTAGCCCCGCATTGGCCGCGTCTGGCATTTCCAGCACTCCCCCCAGCTTTACTTTTCCTTGCTACTCCAAGGCATGGACTTGAATGGTTGGATTTTCATAGAAGAAAATTGTTATTATTATTGTTAGCCTGTGCAAAAAAGGTTACCATTGAAATTGACCTCAGAAGGTTACAAATAGAGAAAGAGGCATAAGATTTTTTCTTAAATAAAAAAAAAAATCTTATATCTCTTTCTCTATTTTAGGCTTGTTCCAGACTGAATGTGAAGCAAAACCTCTGTTTCCATATGAAAAGGTTTTATATCTAATGAGAAGGAAACATTTCCTCAATTTTTAAAATAAATTTTAAGGTTGGCCCGCGACTTTGTCTACATTTTTAATTTTGGCCCTGTGTGTATTTGAGTTTGACACGCCTGCTTTAAGGCATTTAATTAAAAAAATCAATATGAAATGTTGACTTAAGTTTCACTTTAAAAAGATTCAGAGCCTCTGCTGTGAACTTTAACAGCACAGTAACTGGAGCACCTAAGAATACTAAGGGCTTGTGAAAAGTCAATGTAAATGATCAGTTAGTGTTAATGTTTCTTGAATATTATGCAGAGTTTATAATTATGTTAGCCGAAAAATGTAAACAATAACCCCCTTCCTTCCTTGCAATTTGCCTTTAAAGAAAGCAATCATAATGTGTTCATTACTTTTTTTGCTTTGCTTTTTATATTTTTGTGTTTATTATATGATTGCTTTACAGCATGAAATGAACAACAGAGCGTCATACCAGACACACTATTCACAAATATAGAAGAATGACCTTGGCACATGCATAAGGATGTTATGTTTGTTTTTTCCTATGAAAGCAATGAAGAACAAAGACCCCAATCTGTTTGCACACATTTCAAGGCCAGCAGTGGCTTCCCTTTTGCATACAAAAGCACAACACTCAAAAGCACAACACTCAAAAGCACATTATAAACATAAGCAAATATAATTGCTCCGCTAATATGGAGTATCAATTAGGGATTTATAGATTGGTCCGGTTTTGGTAAACTATGAATTAAGGCTGACGCAGACATGGTTTTATGGGTGTAATATATTTTTTGTTCCTGCAATAGTGATTTAGGTTTAAGTTGTGTTCTGAGAAGTAATATCTTGATAGCCAGAAGATATCTTTATGAAAGGTCACAGCTAGGCATTACCCAAAGCTTCACTTTCCCCTTTAAAGCATGTCCGAGCATTACTTTTATTACTTTTTAATGTTTCTTGTTCTAGTAGCAGAAAGCAGATTTTATTACTCCTTGTGACATCATCACCAGGATTATAAAATCTCCACCGGGGTGCTGTTGGGAGCTCAGTTACTCTAGATATAGGCAGGCCCCAATTTTCCAAAAGTCTTTTACCCGCACACAGTAGGGGACATTTATCAATTCAGCCTCACAGCAAGGCAACGCTAAGCAGGAGCAGCGAGACAGATCGTGTGACAGATTTATTATGAGTTTCAGTTTGAGTTATAAATTCCCGAAATCACACTGCAACAGAAATAAACCTAACCCTGACCACTTTTCCACTGTTTAGAGTGAAAACTTGTTTCATCTTCTGTAATAAATCTATTGCAGACCTTGCAGGTCCTGCTTTGCCTGGGATATTAGGATGCATAGGACACATATACACTGTAAACGTGAACATTCACAAGCAATTTTCACAGCACTTGTCGCAGAGACTTTGCTTAGTGAATTGTTAAAAATTTGTATATAAATGTTTCCCAGTGTGGGCAGGATGTAGGGTCTCAATGCAAGAGCATTAGTTTGCTGGGAATAAAATACCTGTATGCATGTGAAGTGCAACAAGGAGGCCTGGTGAATATGCCGAATTCTGTAGTCCAGCAAATGGGACTGCCAACACTGTTTTTGATTTCAGAGCAATAGTGGAAGTATTTTGTCAGGTTGTCAGTAACAAAAAGGATAAAACATGTGCATGTATTACAGGGATGTATTGAATGTTAATTTTTCTTTTGTGCCCAAATATACACATTAATAAAAGTTGGCTCAAAGGTTAGCACTCTGGCCATTGCAGCACTAGGTCCCAGGTTCGAATCCCAGCCAGGACGCTATCTGCAAGGAGTTTGTATATTCTCCCTGTGTCTGCGTGGGTTTTCTCCGGGTATTCCAGTTCCACATTCCAAAAACATGCAGTTAGGTTAAACAGTTTTCCCTTAAAAAGTCTCCTTAGGCTATGTTATTGACATATGACATTAGACTGTGAGCCCCTTTGCCCCTTTGAGGGATGGCTAGTGATATGACAAACTAAAGATAAAGCTCTGCGTAATATGTTTGTGCTGAATAAACACTAACTAATAATAAATAATATGCGAGTTTCCAAAAAACAAAATCTTTCCAAATGTATATGACTACTGAGGACTATTTAATGGCAATTACTGTACTGCTTTCCAAACACAAACTGTATCCTTATTGGCATATTATTATTTTAAGATTGTTGCACAAATACTCTTTAAAGCAAATAAAGTGTCCACATTTGCATGCAAATTTGATAAAAAAAAACTATTAGAATAATTGTAAATAAAATTTAGTCTCACCAGCATAAAATTAGACATACTTACATAATTGTGTACACTTCCATAACTATCACCATGACATTATCATTTATAAATGCTGCTAAAAAGATCACCATTTTTAAGATTGGTTCCCACTTGTATATGTTCAACTCAACATTTATAAAGAGGCAATCAGACTGATCATTAAATGCAAAAAATGAATAATGAATGAAAATGTAAATCTCAAGCAGATGTGTCTTTTTTATCCCTTATGTATATATACGCTACACCATTATGATCAATACCAGCCCATGCCGCTAAAACATGTAATATATTCCAAACTCTCATTCACAGAGTACAATAGAATAAAGCCCGAGAAGAGAAAACTCTTCATTTTTCTACATTTCAAACAAAGAATCTTTTCTACCCAATCTGTAAGAACACTGCTAAATGTTTTCTTTCTTATAAACCCTGATTTATTGCATGAGCACTTCATACATCAGAGTACACTTTTAATTCTACTTAAATTAAAACTCAGTTCACCTGCTGAACAAAGCCATGTCAGCATCAAACACGGGAACAAAAAAGCTTCAGATAAGGCTGTGTGGATGTGGAATTGGTTCTAGAATCACCCTTTTATTGGCTTTTCTCAGTTGGTTTTCACTTCTGCAAACCATTATCGTCCATGTAGGTGGTCAGTTGTGATAAAGCTCTACAGAGTCTGTCCCAGTGCAAACCAGGTTTGTAAATTGTATCCATTGCTGTGCAAATTGATTGAGATTATTCTGTACTTTAAACCCTAGTTTCAAACAAAGAATCTGAACATACCAGGAAAGATAACGGGATCAAAAAGATTTATGTAACAGCAAGCAACTCAATAGTGTATAAAAAATATCTTTGTGCTAAAATGGACCAGAGATGAATATGGTTATATTGGGATTGAGTTTAAAGAGAAAGTAAACTGAAAAATGCCCAAAACAAAAAAAAATACACTTACCTTCAATCCCACAACGCAGTTGATCGGTCCGGAGGTGTCTTTTGTCGGGTCCCGCGTCAGCCCAGCATCCATCTCCGAGCCGGCGTCGTGCCCCCGCCTCTTCTTCCGGGTTCTTCTTCCTACATCACCCGAGATCGGGTGACGTAGGTTGGAAAAAACCTTTGCCAATCTCAGTACCCATGTGTGAGATTCTCGAGCATGTGCAGAAGGAGCACCTAAAAGCATCCCAGGATGCGTGAACGTAGGTATCCCGGGAGGCTTTGCACTCTCATTTATTCGCCTAAGCCAGGGGTCTGCAACCTGCGGCTCTTTCTTTTTATTGAATCTAAATGACATCTAAAAATACTGGCTTCTTGGAAACGTCGTTATTGAGTGTAAGTTAGTGAATCAAGTTAAATGTCATTAGTGTTTGTGATCAGAAATGTGAGTGTGAATGTTAAACAGTTATATATCACACAACACATCTCTGCCCTTTATATAACTTAATGTGAATCTGCATTTTTACTAAGCATTAGACATCTTGAGTTGTTCCCATAGCCGCGTCTTTGGTTAAACATTTACAAAGAAACAGCGCAATGAGCATAATGGAAAATCCAGGAATATGCATCAGTGAACTTTGCTAAATATGATCCACTTTAAAATTGAGATGCTGCATTCTAAACCCTTCAAAGCACTTCATGAATGCATTTAGACAAAAACCCTTTGCACCTTACAGCCTTCAGAAATAGGCTAATTTGAGAGGATTTCATTGAGTTCATTTTCAACCAGCTTCTAAAAGGAGTGGGATTCCTTTTATTTATTTCCAATTAGCAAAATGGGTTTGATTTATTAAAGAAATATACATGTTAAAGAAGTTTCACAGCCTTCCAAGCTGGTTTGTCAGTCAACTGAAAATCTAAAGAAGCATCATGGAAGGTTGTGAAATGTCCTCAGTTTACACATTTAGTACACAACTAGTTGAATGTGACTGTTACTAGATATTAATTTATTATTATTTTTATTATATTGTATTTATTTAGCACTGACATGTTACGCATTGCTTTACAAAGTCCATAGTCATGTCACTAACCGTCCTAAAGGAGCTCACAATCTAATGACCCTACCATAGTCAATAATACAGTCTATAGTCAATTTTGGGGGAAGCCAATTACCTAACTGCATGTTTTTGGAATGGTTTAGGAAATCAGAGTGCCCAGAAGCCTGGACTTATACAATGACCTGGATAGATGGGAACTTTTACAGACAGCCCAATAAAAACTTATACAACCCTTGACATGATGGAATGATGGAATCACTATTCTTAAAGCTGTTTAATTTGGTGCGAAAAATGAAATCTTACTTATGAGACTGTACTATTTTGATATGTGGATGTTATGGAATGGACCAATTAGTTTGCAGTTATAAGAAAGGGCTTCCAAACATTAGGAATCAGTTGCACCTTGCTGATTGACAGAAAATATGGCCCCAGCAAGAGAGCTGAAAAATGAAACAATGGAAAGGATGATAAAACTCCATTAAAAAGCCAATTCAACATGGAGTGTGGCAAAAGATGTTGGTTGTTCATAGAACGCATGTTATGTCATCCTCACTATACTATAAAATCTTGCAGGGATCCTGGAATAAAAAGCAGACAGACCTAAAATACAGACACAATACCATGTAAGTTCTATTAACTATGAGTAGTTTTCAGAATCTATTTTTGCATTTTAGGAAAAGACAAACCATTATTATTTTGTATTGTGTTGTAAAATCACCTTTGTGGGGACAACATAAAAAAACTAAAAGAAACATCTACTTACTAAAAAACAGCCAGCATTAAAACTTTACAGAGGTTATACCATCCCTCTTTCTATGTTAAAAAAGGTGGACAGGGTTGGCTTTTAAAGTACATATAAAGTAAAAATAATATTTTTTTTTAAAGTTTTGGATTTGGAGTGGGAAGAGGTTAGAACCAGTGGTGGTTGGGAAGTTCCAATTTTAGTAAATTCCAACTTGGCTCAGAGCTGATCACCCCTCAGATCAGAACTCAATTCAAGTTCCAATCCGAAATTACTTTTTTGGCCATTAACAGGTGTAGTAGGGTTTAGCCAATATAATACATGGACTATGACACCTAATTCATTTAAAATAAAATAATTAAAAAATTAGTGTCTATTATGGAACAACATCCTGATAAACACAGCCCTACCTATGGTAGAGCTGATAGAGGGGGTAGTAAAGAGTTGCAAGAATACTTTACTATGGGTTTATCCATTTAAACTTATATCCTATATTTAATGTAGAGTGTAGCATAAAATGTTGGCGCTATATAAATCCTGTTTATTATTATTAATAATAATAATATTAATAATAACATCACATTTTAATTTAGATAGAAATCATCCAATATATTGGTGTCTATAATTATTAATGACCACATTGCATACATCATTCACAACCTTTCCCCTTCACAAAATGTAAATCTTAATTTAAAACACACATGATAATAAATACCTATATTAAGACAAAAAACTGAAATATTTTAAAAAGTTAAAAACTATTGTTGACTGTTACAAAATAAATGTCACATTGTAGACACAGATGTATTTAAGGGGGAGTTCTATAGGAGCTTGAACAAGGAAAAGATTTAGAAGAATAAGAATGGGAATAGGTACCATAGATAATGAGAAGCAATAGGGAAGAGAGAGGGAGAGACATAAAGGGAGGAGAGGTAGTGAATGGGGAAGGAATGGAACACCCACATGAGCCTAATGGATTGGCCAATACTGGAAAATGTTTAGTGTAACCTTACCAACCTTTTTACACTTAAGAAACCTTTGAAATAATTTTCAGGTTTTGAGTAACCCTTCAAATAATGTTTTAGGTCTTGGGAAACCTCTGCTTAGTTGGGTCAGTGGGGAAAAAAGCCTCCTAAATTAGTGGCCAGTGAAAATAATGCCCCCTTGACTAGGATACCAGCTTTATAGACTAAAAACATCTTTAGGCTGACAGTTAGGTTTTAGTATGTCTACTGCTTCCTCACGCCCAGAACTGCCTCCTTGTGGCAGTCCCATAGCGAATGAATAGGGGTAGCAGTGAGCAATACTAGTACCACTCACTGCTGCCAGCTGTTACATATGCAGAGCCTGGTTCCTTAAGAACAATCCCTGCCATGTGAGTCCTCAGGCAACTGGCAAGGTGCCACCCCTGGGGAACCACCGAAATTGCTCAATGTAGAGTCAGGAGTGAACCTGATCTTGGAGTGATACAGCTGGTCCTACCAAGTGGTGTTGGCCCCCAAACTGTGTAGGCATCATCAAATGAGAGGTCAATCAGCCACAGTTTAAGGAACCCCTAGCAATCTCTGGAAAACCTGGGATTCCAAGGAACCTGATTAAAAATGGTCAGTATAACCTCCTCCAACTCTATCAGTAAATAATAAAGCAAATTAGCTGGACATCGTGATATCAATTATGGTAGTTCCCGAAACCAGTATGAGTTTATAAAAACCAATCAATATGCTGTATCTTTGGCCTTTAGGGCTTTGTGAGAATAATACATCAGTACAGAAAGTACATATAAAGTAAAAATAATATTTTTTTTTAAAGTTTTGGATTTGGAGTGGGAAGAGGTTAGAACCAGTGGTGGTTGGGAAGTTCCAATTTTAGTAAATTCCAACTTGGCTCAGAGCTGATCACCCCTCAGATCAGAACTCAATTCAAGTTCCAATCCGAAATTACTTTTTTGGCCATTAACAGGTGTAGTAGGGTTTAGCCAATATAATACATGGACTATGACACCTAATTCATTTAAAATAAAATAATTAAAAAATTAGTGTCTATTATGGAACAACATCCTGATAAACACAGCCCTACCTATGGTAGAGCTGATAGAGGGGGTAGTAAAGAGTTGCAAGAATACTTTACTATGGGTTTATCCATTTAAACTTATATCCTATATTTAATGTAGAGTGTAGCATAAAATGTTGGCGCTATATAAATCCTGTTTATTATTATTAATAATAATAATATTAATAATAACATCACATTTTAATTTAGATAGAAATCATCCAATATATTGGTGTCTATAATTATTAATGACCACATTGCATACATCATTCACAACCTTTCCCCTTCACAAAATGTAAATCTTAATTTAAAACACACATGATAATAAATACCTATATTAAGACAAAAAACTGAAATATTTTAAAAAGTTAAAAACTATTGTTGACTGTTACAAAATAAATGTCACATTGTAGACACAGATGTATTTAAGGGGGAGTTCTATAGGAGCTTGAACAAGGAAAAGATTTAGAAGAATAAGAATGGGAATAGGTACCATAGATAATGAGAAGCAATAGGGAAGAGAGAGGGAGAGACATAAAGGGAGGAGAGGTAGTGAATGGGGAAGGAATGGAACACCCACATGAGCCTAATGGATTGGCCAATACTGGAAAATGTTTAGTGTAACCTTACCAACCTTTTTACACTTAAGAAACCTTTGAAATAATTTTCAGGTTTTGAGTAACCCTTCAAATAATGTTTTAGGTCTTGGGAAACCTCTGCTTAGTTGGGTCAGTGGGGAAAAAAGCCTCCTAAATTAGTGGCCAGTGAAAATAATGCCCCCTTGACTAGGATACCAGCTTTATAGACTAAAAACATCTTTAGGCTGACAGTTAGGTTTTAGTATGTCTACTGCTTCCTCACGCCCAGAACTGCCTCCTTGTGGCAGTCCCATAGCGAATGAATAGGGGTAGCAGTGAGCAATACTAGTACCACTCACTGCTTCCAGCTGTTACATATGCAGAGCCTGGTTCCTTAAGAACAATCCCTGCCATGTGAGTCCTCAGGCAACTGGCAAGGTGCCACCCCTGGGGAACCACCGAAATTGCTCAATGTAGAGTCAGGAGTGAACCTGATCTTGGAGTGATACAGCTGGTCCTACCAAGTGGTGTTGGCCCCCAAACTGTGTAGGCATCATCAAATGAGAGGTCAATCAGCCACAGTTTAAGGAACCCCTAGCAATCTCTGGAAAACCTGGGATTCCAAGGAACCTGATTAAAAATGGTCAGTATAACCTCCTCCAACTCTATCAGTAAATAATAAAGCAAATTAGCTGGACATCGTGATATCAATTATGGTAGTTCCCGAAACCAGTATGAGTTTATAAAAACCAATCAATATGCTGTATCTTTGGCCTTTAGGGCTTTGTGAGAATAATACATCAGTACAGTTACCATTTAGCTACTAATCCTTACGTGGGAAGCGATGATGAAAGAACCCTTGGATGGAACACCTGCTCCAGGAAAAAACAGCGTAGACGCAAACCTGTTTTTACATCAGTGACTCAGAGTACCAGAACACACTTCTGCCTTCCCAGAACCACTTGACCTGACAGTCCTGACTCACATAAACACCAGATACATATAATGAAATGGTTGGTCAAGTGGCAATTTGGCCTGACCTTGGAAAATTGTATCAAGCTGCAGCTTTTTCTTTTCTATATCATCATCAATTTTTTTTCTTTAACCATTTTCTAATCAGAATCGCAGCAGTTTGCAGGTATTGCATTTTTTTAATGAGGTTAGGGTTAATTTATTCACTTATTAATTCAGTTTAGCTTCTGCATCAACTCAGCCCCCGACAATCCAGTATACCACTGCTGACAACGTTGTAAAAGGAAAAAAAAGGTATCATTAAATTTTTAAGATACAGTCATTTATTTTTGAGTCTATTATCTCCTTCCTTTTGTGTTTTGTGCTGGTGATATGTATGGGTGACGGAATAGACTAATTGTTCTACAAATTTATTTCAGAAGTAATGATGTTGCCAAATATAGAGAACAATGCTGAAGTCTTTTTATGGTACCAGTATCTTGTCCTATGTTTGATACGTACATCAAACAAAACACTGACAGGCTGAGCCTAGAGGTGTATTATATACATATTATCTCTGCTGGGAAGAGAATGACTTGCTCTTTACAAGAACGTATTTTTAAACTGATAATTAGGGTTGTCATGTAAATCCATTAAAGCAGCACTAACAAGTAGTTATCATATATAAACTATATGAAATGCATAGTAGATTGTTATTTCACTGAATCTGGATGTTCATTGAGAAAATAGGATATACACAAGATATACACTGTTATATACATAGCCAAAAGACACCATGCTTATGGGGGGCAGAGTTATGATCTGGGGTGCCTGTGGGGGCAGTGTTATGATCTGGAGTGCCTGTGGGGGCAGTATTATGATCTGGGCTACCTTTGAGAGCAGAGTTATGGTCTGGGGTACCTGTGGGGGCAAAGTTATGATCTGGGGTGCCTGTGAGGGCAGTGTTATGATCTGGGGTACCTTTGAGGGCAGAGTTATGATATGGGGTGCCTGTGGGGGCAGTGTTTTGATCTGTGGTACCTTTGGGGGCAGTGTTATGATCTGGGGTTCCTTTGGGGCAGTGTTATGATCTGGAGTGCCTGTGGGGGCAGTGTTATGATCTGGAGTGCCTGTGGGGGCAGTGTTATGATCTGGCGTGCCTGTGGGGTGCAGTATTATGATCTCGGGTAATTTTGAGGGCAGAGTTATGGTCTAGGGTACCTGTGGGGGCAGAGTTATGATCTGGGGTGCCAGTGGGGGCAGTGTTGTGATCTGGGGTACCTTTGAGGGCAGAGTTATTATATGGGGTGCCAGTGGGGGCAGTGTTATGATCTGGGGTACCTTTGGGGGCAGTGTTGTGATCTGGGGTGCCTGTGGGGGCAGTGTTATGATCTGGGGTTCCTTTGGGGCAGTGTTATGATCTGGAGTGCCTTTGAGAGCAGTGTTATGATCCGGAGTGCCTGTGCGGGCAGTGTTATGTTCTGGGGTGCCTGTGGGGTGCAGTGTTACGATCTGGGGTGCCTGTGGGGGAAGTGTTATGATCCGGGGTGCCTGTGGGGGCGGTGCTATGATCTGCGGTGCCTTTGAGGGCCTCGTTATGATCTGGGGTGCCTGTGAGGGTGGTTTTATGATCTGGGGTTGCTTCAATTGGTAAGGTCTAGGCTCAGCAACATTATGGGCCCACAACTGGCTATCTGAATGTACTGAATGACCAGGTTTTTCCATCAATGGATTTTTTCTTCCTTGATGGCATAGGCATATTCCAGAATGACAATGCTAGGATTCATCAGACTAAAATTGTGAAAGAGTGGTTCGGGGAAAATGAGATAACATTTTCACACATTAAATGGCCACTAAAGAGTCCAGACCTTAATCCTTTTGCACACACAGGACTTGATTTTTGAAAACACTCCAAGTCTGGAGATGATAGACTATCATGGAAGAACCTGAGTGAACCAGAAAACCTGCAATAGATTACTTAAAAACCATTTGCTATTAGTCAGCAAATGTTTTCAGTCCTGGACCAGATTCATTCCAGGTTTGCTGGATAACCCAGGTTCTGTCATGATACTCTATCTTCTCAAGTCCTGGAGAGTTTCCATAAATCAGGCCCATATTGTAGGCATGGTCGATTATAATACATAGTACATTAGCAAACTAAAATTCAGTTAGGGTTTAAGCAAGTGTAATCCCCATTAGACAGCCAAACTTTAGATTTTAGGTGGAGTTTGGCTTTTTCATGCAACATTGACCCTAAGATCAATGGACCTACTGGAACTTTAGTATATGAAATTGAAGGTTATATATCATGCTTTTATTTATTCGCTGGGCCATCAGAACACTCATTTTAGTTTTCATTTTAAACCTTGTATAACTGTGTAAACGTAATTAAAATAAACAAACTGTGCACAAAGCGTAATAATAGTAATGGCAGCTACATACGTGAATCTTACAGAAACATTTCTCTCTAAACCCAATATTTCTAGAGGAAGTTTGTTTTATCCCCCCCCCCCATCAAGGTTTGTTGACCAAGTAAAGAAATTGGCAGTTGAAGGATAGATTGTGTACCAGTCATAATATTTCATTTCCATTGCCACAAAACAATACTAATTCCCTTTTAAAAATGTGATGTCTTGTTTTAGTTAATAGTACTTGAGATGATTTTTAGAAAGGTAAAGAATAGCAGAAACATCCCTGAGGCTACAAAACAAAAGCTCAGATACAAAAGCTTGATCACAGGAACCAAAGCAAAAAGTTTCTTCTTTCTATGCTATGGGCAGCAGCTCGTGTGTACAGCCAAACAAGAAAATAGGTGGTGTGATTGTCACTGTGACAAAAATGCAGACAGCATAGCCTTTTTTATAGGGGATCTAACCTTTATTCTCTTATTATGTTTTTGTCTGAAAGGGGTAGACATAGCAAGATTCCAAAATCAAATAGTGTTTTTTTATGTAGTTGTGCTTTAAAGAATCCCCACCAGAAGAAAAAATATGTCACAATTCTAAATGCTAGCTGCCACTCTGGCTTCAATATTTACAGTCACTGACCTTAAACAAGCATGCAACCAATAAATCAGTATTCCTCCCTATTCCATGTAAGAGCCAAAAAGTGTCAAAGGCAAAGGATCAGCATGTTTCAGGTAACTAGATTTTTTTTTAAGAAGGACATAAACCTTTTATTTGTAATTTCTCGTAATTTATAAAATATATATATTATGCTCCCCTACGGTATTGGCTAGGATATTAATAAATATTATGAATATATTTTTATTGTAATTGTCCCCGGGTTACATACAAGAAAAGGACTGTAGGTTTGTTCTTAAGTTGAATTTGTATGTAAGTCGGAACAAATACATTTTTTTTAATAAGTGCAATTAGGACAGATGTTTGTCTCAACATATTATTAGGCAGCTTGGTGTCAGTTACTGTATAAAATCCTCATTGTGAGCTAATCACAAACCAAACAAAAAAAAATCTTTATGACGTCTAGACATTCATTAACTTCTGTGCTTTTATATGCAAAAAGAAACAACTGTAGAGATTGTCTTGGTCATTAATGAGTTACAAGAGGCTGCAGAAAGATCTCAGCCCCCTAAGATCATCCACAACCTCAGCTGTGGATTAGCAAAAGTTTTCTTCTGCAAGTCATGCAAACCACCCCCTTCAGCCTCCATTCTGCACACATTCCCGTTCGTATCTCGGGGGCATCTGTATGTCAGATGTCCTTAACACAGGGACTACCTGTATACTGTATATACTTCACAAACATTTTCTGCTCAGTACAATGACTTTAATAGTTTATTACAGTGGTTACCAACCTTTCGGACCTCACGGACCACTAAATTCATCATTTTAAATCCGGCAGGGTGTAGTAGAAGCGAGTGCGCATGCGCCAAGTCCAGAATCCGGACCGTGCATGCCCGGGGAGTTGTGTGTCACTCAAAGGGGAAGAAACTTCCCCCAGAGTGACATGATAATGCCAGAACCCGTCCACTCTCCCACGGCAGGCTCAGACCTGCTTGCTAAACTTCCTGGGGGGATAGTAGCGCAGGGCTGTGGACACAACAAGAGTTGTATCCATACGGGGACATGATCAGCTATGTAGTGAGTGTGCCAGGGAAGGGGATTGTGTGAGGGTAATTGCATGTGTATGTGTAATGACAAGGGTAATTTTTCTGTGGCCCGCTGGTGGTCCACAAGAAAATTTTGACTGACACCAATGATCTGTTTGGTGATCTTTTTGACCACTGGTTGGCGACCACTGGTTTAATACATTGACTTAGAGTAGGGGTGTCAAACTCAAAAACACAGAGGCACGAAATTAAAAACTTAGACCAAGTTGCGGTCCAAACTTAAAATTTATTGAAAAAACAATTATTCTCAATAAGAAGAAATAGGAACACATGAGAAGAGCATGCAGTAATATGCAGTGGATTGATGTAAATTAATCAATCCACTGCATATTACTGCATGCCCTTCTCATGTGTTCCTATTTCTTCTTATTGAGATGAATTGTTTTACTTTGCCACAGAATGCAATGTGAAACCAAATGAATTGCTGCATTCATTTGGTTTCACATTGCATTCTCTGGCACAGTAAAAAAATATATAATATAGCAATAGCTCTATGATAATTCCTGATAATAATAATCCTGATAAATCCTTATTATTGCGTTAACCTGTCAGTATAAACTCCGTGGGGTCTGCGTATAGGCTGCTGCTCAATAGACACGGCATCACTTGCGTCTATAAAATGCAGGGCCACGCATAGGCAGAGAGGCCGCTGGTCTAGAGACATGAGTGATGCTGGGATATGTAGTAGAGGCATTGTACTGGGGTCTATAGAACAGCAGCTTAAAATGGATTGCAGCTGGCCGGCTGTTACTATGGATTGCAGTAGCTGCGGGCCAGCTGCAATTCCTATTAAGAATTTTTTGGGGGGCCAAAAAAAAGGATGTGTCAGGCCAAATTTGGCCCGCGGTCCAGAGCTTGACACCCCTGACTTAGAGTAAGTGAACTGACCATCATGTCTGATTTCATTTTAGACTAGTCTTGCTCAAACATTTTACTCCTGAGGAAACCTTAAAAGGTCTTAGGGAACCCCTGAGAAGTAAATGGGAAATGCCTCCCCTACAGTGGTGGTCAGAATGTTAACCCAGCCTTTCCTGACCTTTTTAACTCTTTGAAACAACTTTCAGGTTTTCAGAGAACCTCTTCCTATAATTATAGATTTTTATCTAACTTTTATCTAACTTTTATCTTTTATCTAACTTTTATCCACAGCTCACAGTACAGTAGTAGTAGTGGTGGTCAGCGGGAAGAATGTATCTTGCCGGTTAGACAATTACCCTTATAGATCATTGGTGTCAGTTAAACTTAGAGAGACTCATACTTTGCTCATTGCTCAAGGGACCCCTAGAAACCTCTGGAGGGTCTCTAGGATTATAAACATTGTGCTATGCTATATAGACAGCTATGGTGTTAAAAAGATCAATGGTGTCATGCATGTGTCTTCACGAAGTGGATTTTTTCTAAACTGGAACTATGCAGGCACTTCATCAAAAAGAAGGACAGCCAGCCACAGCTCAATGAACCCCCTGCAACTTCTAGAAGAACCCTAGGCTTCCACAAGACCTTTGTTGAGGATGGCCGGCTTAGACTATACCTGCATGAATAGTATGGGATATCCAATGTGGTAGAATCAATAATGTAATTTGGAAGATTCATAGCTTTTCATTCATAGTTTTTTTTGTTTGGGATCCTGGAACTAATGGGTGGGTCAGCCACTCCATCCCACTTCCAATCCAGGAAATGAGGATTGCTGAGAAGCACCTGGCTGATGCTAAAAAGGAGCGTGCCTTTGATACTGGGGAGAGTTGCATCCTAAAGCCAGGTGTGGCTCCGGCAGAATGGCTATGTGAAGCCTATATGCTGAAAGAAGGTCTCCACAGTTTAGGTCTGGTAGACCAGCGGCTCCATAGAGAGTGTCAAAGAGCCAGGAGGCTAAAATCTGTTTATTTTTAGGAAAAAACCTGGAGTTGTGTTTTTGAAGTATTATATGAATAAAAGTGAGCAAAGGGCCCTTAAATTGAAACAGAAGTTTCAAATACCTATCCATTGCAAGTACATTTGATGCTAATCCCCCACACCAAACACTAAAGATCCTAACAAAATGTTGTGGACAGAGCCAAGCATCATCAAGTATTCCCCCCACACACTTTGCTCTAATGTATTTTAGCCTTTTAGGTGAAGCACAATAAAACTGGAGAGGAGTGGGGTTGATGGGGCATGACTAAATGCTTTTTAAAAAATCAACTCATCAGTGTACAGATTGAGTTATGTTCTGTAGAGAGTGGATGGGCCCCTGTCTTGACTAAGACATAAGCCTTGGGAAGAAGCATTAGGCAGCATCATTTTCTTGTTCTTGGTCAGTAGTATTGCCAGCCACCCAACTGGTCTTTTTAAAAGATTTGCAGTCCTGGCAATTAGGTTTCCTCTAAAGTTAATCTGAGCTTTGCCATAAACAACAGGTTCACAACTACAGAAGCATATATTTCCCTTCCACCCCCTCCATTGCTCTATTCAGCCACTGGGAATAAATGGAAATATCTGCCTGGTCCAGGGTTGTGACATGGGGGAGTTATATGCTCCTTTTATAGCAATTATCTTTGCTTACCATTATGAATGCAGCAGCAGTGCACAAAGAAGGGCAAGTGTATGCTGCTGGGGATAATGGGGTTCAAGTAATCTTGTTCCTTTTGAATAAATGGGTATGCATGTGTTTACATTAAAATAATTCTCTATGGAGATGTAATCCAAAGAATACCAATAGGGGACACCGGTGCATCCTAAATGTATTTTATTAGCTTCCAGTAATGCTGTATACAAAACGATTCAGTATTGAAGAGGTCAAAACAGCAATAAAAGCCAACTGGGATTATGCATATGTTCCAAGTAAACATACTGAGGAGATAGCAGAAGGTGCAGAATGATGATGATTTAACAGTGTACTGTTTCTGTTCCAATCAGTGGCCTATCCAATGTTCCTGACCGAAATATCCTGCTACATTGGAGGTGAAGGATGTGGCTGTGCCATATGGCAGAGGCAACAGGACCAAAAGACTGGTTGCACTGATTTACCAATCCTTTGTAATGTAAAACAGTTCCCATATATCCTAGATTGTAAGCTTTTCTGGACAGGGTTCTCTCCTCCTCCTGTGTAACTGTCTGTATCTGTCTGTTATTTGCAACCCCTATTTAATGTACTGCTCTGCAATATATATTGGCGCTATATAAATCCTGTTTAATATTATTAATAATAATAATAATAATCTGTTTTACCTCTGTATTTTGCTTCTTGCCTAAAGCTTGACTTTGAATAAAACATTAAATTGCCTGTTGCTGCTTTTGTTGTACTCTAAAGTCTTGTTTTCTGCAGACAAGCATTTTACTCCACACTGCCTATAACTTCATTTTTATTTTTTAACAGGAAAGAGATTTGAGATTGAACTCTGCGGTGTGCACAAGCCTAGGAGCACCAAGACACTGATTGCATTTGCATGTAGAATAAACAAGACAACACGGTTCCCAAAACAGATGTACTTTGGGAAGATAACAGCCTAACAAAGTACAGCAGATGAGGGCAAGTCGGCTCCCGCCTGTATAGAAGTAATGCATATCAAAAGCCTCAATGCCTGCATCACACTTCATCTGCGGTAGGATTATAAGAGCAAAACACTGAGCAATGTCAGGATGTATTATGTACAAACAGAAACATCAAAGAACCCATTCCAATAGATTTTAGGACCACAAAAATGTATTTTGTAAGCATTTATATTTAATTCTTTTAAAGCTGAACTTCAGACAGACTTCAAATTATATCATCTACAGTTAAAAAAATAATTAAATGTATTTTAAATGCAACTGTACTGCACAGAGGAACTCTGACAAATAAAAATAGGGCAAGTATTAGGAGCCAATCAGGCTCTCCTACAGTGCACATGTGCTGACACCTAACATATGGACATAAGGAGAGAGCATGATGAGAGAAAATTTTGGTGGTCCACAGCTGTTGCTGGTGCACCCCCAGCGAGGTCAGGAGAAGGACCCTGCTTTGGGGGGGCGCACCGGCCAGAGCCGCAGACCATGTCCCCTATAGGGAACGCAGGCTCAGTGAAGTGGGCGAGTTGTCTCTGGACACAACCTGCCCACTTTGAGCCTGCGATGGTGGAGTGGGCTGGTTCTGGCATCATGATGTCACTATGGGGGAAGTTTCTTCCCCTTTGAGTGTCACCTGGCTCTTCGTCCTTGCACATTCTGGAGCCGGTAAATTTAGTGGTCCGTGGGTCCGAAAAGATTGGCGACCACTGCTCTGAGCAATGTGCCACATGGATCTGAAGCAGTTGTGTAGTTTGTTTAAAGTGAAAATTTAATTAAAGCATGGTAACGCACCTAAAAATGTTTGCCATATACAGTACCTCTACATATGGGATATAATATAAGACTTTTTTGAGCTTTATGTAAAATAGCTAGTAAGGACAGCAGAAAACAATGGCATGGACTATAGTTAGGGACTTCCACATTTTGTGGACATCAGAGCAGCCTTATGCTACTTTTTCCATGGACACCTGTATTAAAGACTGCTATTACTGTTCACCTTCAAAATATGCTAGTTTCTTGGATCTCTCTGTCTATAATACTTTAAAGTCAATGTCCTGGAAAGAAAATTGAGCAAGTAAAGCCAGAACCACTGATCTGCAAACTTGTTCTAGGTCATGGCTCAAAAACCAAATGCCATTGGATCAGCAAGACAGTCTTGCAACAAAAAGTAGAGATCAGCAACTACAAAACCAGGTTTTCGTCAAAAGAAATGTATAATTCTTTGTACAGATTTTTTTTATATTCAACAAAATTCTAATATTTGTATAAGGTAAAAAAAAAATATGAAAATTGAAAAATTCCATGGCCAGACAACCTTTTCAAATGCATTAGTCTATCTGCCTTTCTATTGAAATTGAGTGTTATAAATCAGAAATAACTAATGGAAATTCATTTTTTCTGATCTAGTCAATTGCAAAGGCAGCATGGAGGGGGTTACACGTGTCCCCTAAGCCACCACGTTGCCCTCTCAGTTATAATCTGGAAGAACAAAACACAAAGTTATTGTTATATGAAGCTAAAATAAAGCACTGAACCAGCTATTGGCCTTGGAAATCACCTAAAATTTCATTAGGGAGAGCAGAAGAAGAAATAGGTCAGTTCCCCTTCTGCTTTCATAATGGATTAAAAAAAAGGACATTTGTTTGCTCCTTGTCACTTAGAACACTTTGTCACGGCACATTTTGACTGCAATGTTAAATTGACATTTGCTCTCATTAATGCTTTCTCCAGCAGTGAAAATCTATGGCAGCTGGCCAAACTGCCTTTTGTAAACAGCTTAGATCTCTAATTGACTTCATAATGCTAATATATCTCAGTTAAGAGACATCAGATTATTTTTTAAATTGCAGTTTATATTAATAATTTGGGCCTCATTGAGTTGATATTTGAAATTCAAGTGCATATGTCATCTTGACTTATTAAAGAACAAGTTATTGTGCAAAATGGTAAGATTTTACATATGCACATGGCTAGATTGGTAAAATCAAACTGTCTTGAAAGGACAATCCTTCCACCCATTAAAACCAATTCATTGCCTGTTCTGCACTGCTCCATACATCTGTTAGGGCCAGTGGGTTTAGGACCCCTTTATGACATGCAGTAAAGTGCAGCATTGTACCACATGCTCAGCTGTACCCCAACTGCTCCTATTACCTGTATAGGAGTGTTTACACACAGTTACATTTTAATTTGGTTGTAGTGGGGATGCTGCATTGTTCTTGGAAGCAAAATAATGCTTCTGTGGTTGCTTTTCCTCCTCTAGATGAAAAACTTCACCACTGCAAAAATAAGGGCGACATGTTCAAATGCATTGACCTGTGGCGCTGGACATTCAAGTACTGCATCCTGGGCATTTCCCAATGGCAGAGAAAAAGCAGGGTGTGAATGCTATGTCAGTAAGTGACTGGGTGTTATTTTTTCAAGAAAACCTATCAATAAATTAACAATGTGACAAAGTGTTTTTGAAGCAGATCTTTATAGGTTTTAATGCTTTAAAGGTCTCTCTTCTGTTGTCCCATATAATTATTATTAACTAGTATTTATATAGCGCTTACATATTACACAGTGCTGTACAAAGTCCATAGTCATACCGCTAGCTGTCCCTCAAACCGACTCACAATCTAATGTCCCTACCATAGTCATATGTCTTTTTTAGAGTCCAAGGTCATTTTTTTAGGGAAGCCAATTTCCATGTTTTTGGAATGTGGGAGAAAACTTGGAGTACCCGGGGGAAACCTACACAAACACTGGGAGAACATTACTACTGGACTGAATGGTGCTCACAAGTTGTTAGGCAACACATGGCATCAAATGACCAACCTAAACCTTGCCATGTATGATATGGAATGCCAGATGTTCTATACTGCAAGTCCTAAACTGAACACTTACAAATCTTTAAACATTTAGAAATGCTCATTGTGCCATTCCGCACTTATAATCGTGGGAACAAGAAAATTTGGCCCATAATCATATTCAAATCTTATCCTGTTCTGCCCGGGCCTCATCATTGTATGAAGCCCACTGTGTTATGAATATGGTCAACTTTGCTTATAAATCCTATTATATGATGTGTTATGTCTTTATGAGGAAGCATTGAAAAATGAAACACAGAATAATAATTCCTGATTATTATGGTCAAGTTGTATCTAAACTGTATTCCTATTTTGGTGGATGAAGCATTGTAGAGCTTTCTAATTGGGCATATGTGCTGATATTTTTTAATGTATTTATATGATTGTGATATATATATATATTTTGTGGGAATTAGCTGGACAAATGGTAGGCAACTAGCAGGACTGGATGCCATATCAGGGTTTCATTGCAAAAAAAACAACAAAAATCATCCCAAGAGGAAGGCTTAACGTCAGCTGGGTAAAAATCAAACACACAAGCAGATATCTTCAGCTGTCCCATGTCTATACCAGTCCATTTTCCCATATGCAGAAAAACTAGTCACCTTGTCTGAAGAGTCTTGTCTCTCTCTCTCTTTCTGTGGAACACTGTGGAGCTGAATGCTCTCAAGCCCTCTCCATTAGGGTATTTTCTTCTTCCTCACACAGAGCCCCCTGTCTATGTCTCCAGATCTGTCTGTGTCTCCAGCACAGTCACTCCCACAGGCCACCTGCCTGTGTCCCTAGCACATCCCTCACACGAAGCACCTATCTGTGTCTCCAGAACATCCCTCACACAGAGCACCTGTCTGTGTCTCCAGCACATCACATCCACTGACTGAGCTCCTAGCTCTATATTACCCTGTTTCCCCTATGATAAGGCACTGTCTTATATTTTTTGGGGGGTGGCTTATTTGATGGGGATGCCTTATCATCGGGGAAACACGGTATATCTCCACCCTCAGTGCTTCCTCATCAATTATCTCCCAGGTGAGAGTCTTGCACCTGCTACTTCCCATAGGATAGGAATCCTGTGCAAATATCTCTACTCTCTAGTACCTTTCCTGCTGGTTGCCTACATAATATATATAAATAATTATATATATATATATATATATACAGAGAGAGAGAAAGAGAGAGAGATTCTTAACAGTTGTGTGAAAGTACTGATAAAGTCTTGGTCAATTCTGTATATAAACAAGTATGAACATTTACAGATCTAATAATATTAAAATTAAAATAGGGAACACAAAACATTTTCAAATAATACATGAAAAAAACTTTATGATAACAATAAAATGTGTGCTTTCAATGGCTAGTGCAGGGAGTCAGATGAACTAAAGAGTAGAGCAAGCTGCTGGATTGTGCTAATAAATCATAATAAGCAAGCGATATCCCTGCTGAGTTGGCTTAAATGTAAACTCTATTAAATAGCTAAACACAATGCTGAAATACATACACAAGAGTGGTTTTGCCTGCTGAAAGGTTTCTATTCATGAGATTTGCACAGCTTTTGTAGTTTTTGGGTTTACATATACTTTAACATTTACTATGAAACCCCTTAGTGAGTATTTATGATCAAGTGATAAGTTCTTGAATTGAGTGTATGTTCTTTCATAGAAAAATACAATTTACAACTGTCCTAGTCTTTCCAAGCAGAGATACGGAAGGGTTTTATATCCCAAAAATGGAATTATTGTCATCTCACCTGCTGACTGTAGGCTCAGCCCCATTTCCAGCTTGTTGTGTGGCTTGTTACTGATGAACAGATAGCAGAGGACACAGACGGTGATAATAAATGCCAACAGGACCACAGCAGCTATGGATAAGCCCACCAGTGCTCCCACACTGCGGAGACAAAAAAACATACATTCCATGACTAGCAGTCTATTAAATTACTATATAAATATAAAACTATAATAATAAATATTTTCATAATTCAAGTAAACATAATAGTTGGTATGTTAAACCTTTTGCTGGCCAAAAAGTAAACTTCGAAAGGGTTCCATTACCCACTGGGGTTCTCTGTGACCCTGGCAGAGATCTTTGTTTGCCAGTCTTGGCGTTACTGGGTTGCTTTCTGCTGACAGGGCCAAATCGAATGTTCAACACATCTATCGCATCTCTACAAGCCAATTTTGAAAGCTGGTAGATTTGCTCCCAATATTTGTTTATACCTGACTTAGCATTTTACTGAATAAGGCTTATGTAGTCACCTGGTAATAACAGAAAGGTCTTCTAAGCTGTTTCACAGTTTACCAAGACAATATTCTTAATTTGGAGCAATGAGACAAGAAAAGCCACTAGATGTCACTTTCCAGGATTGTTTGCTTCTATTGTATACTTGTAAATATTAATTACCTGTTATCATACAGTACATGAATAGATAGCACCTGTCTCTGCTAGCTGGGTGAGAAACCCCAGACTGGAGGACTATGTGCTATATATAAGGATTGTTGCGGGAACTACTTTGGAACACATGGCTACCTGTACAGAAGTGTTTGCTGCAGGTGGACATATGGGATCTCCCAGACCAGAGGAAGAAACTAACGGACAAGTGTGCCATATTCTTCAAGGGGGATTATTGATGCCCATGTCTTCTGTGTCATATTAGGTCTGATTCTGATCAAAGAGTTATATCTAACACATTTGTTAGTGTTATCTGCACAGTGCTGAAAAGATAAAGATCTGTGTAATTGTGTGAAAGTGATTCACCTTATAATACTTTTAGGTGAATCTATCTTTATTGAAGTTTATATACAGCTATCAGTACACTGAATAGGTGTAGACCCCTCTTGGTCTGGGAGTTTAGTTAGAATTAGTGCAGCGCTCCTTAAACAGAATAGGATAGAGCCAGGTTAGGCAACCGACGGCCCATAGGGAGATAGAGGTCCAGTTGCAGCAGCAGGATAGAAAATCCTTAGGGACTGAGTGGCAGAGCAGATAGGCTAATACTGAGTTCCAGTGTCCCATCGCTGACTTCTGCATCATTAACATTTACTATATAAACATATTGTTATTTCTATTCTGTGTGTACAGATATATTTTAATGCTGTTATGGTATGCTGGGTGCAATTGTCACTCTGTTCCCAAACCGCATTTAGATTACTGGGTAATTTCCCAGGAAAGGAATCTCCTCTGCTCTCATAGGTCCTATCCTGGGTGGAGGCGCTGCCAAACCCGTTAACGAATCCACTCTTCCACATAGCGAAGACTTTAGTTCTCCCGCTAGTACTATAGCCTGTTTGGAGTGGGTCATCTCATATAACCCTCCAAAAACACTTGGTTAGGATGTTTTGCAAAAACATTTGTATGCAAGTTGTAAAACCGTGCTTCTATATCTGGAAACTGTATCCGTTTTATGAACCAGTAGTTTTAAAGATACAGTTTTATACAAGAGCAGAAAAAAAGTAAGGAAGTAGAAACTATAACAACTTTGATTCAGTTTTACTTAAGTTAATATGATTAAACTGATAGTTTTTTTATCTCATTTTTTAATAATTATACATTAATATTCATTTTACAAATACAGGATGTGCCCATATTACTGAATTTAGTCAGAGCACAGCAAGAGGTTACACTTTAGACTCTCTCTAATTAAACTCTCTATTCCATGTCTGCTTGGGTTGAGTGCAGAAGAAGCATTAGGAATATTAGACCTCCTAGCAGATAAGGAAGGCAAACAAGTAGAGCCTAGAAAACGTTTGAAAAGATCCCAAGGGTTCTAACTTCTGCCTGAAACCACTGAATATTTATAATGATACAATTTGTTTTAGTTTTATAAATATGAATTACTGCAATATTTTGCATTCTCATATGCAAAATACTACAATAATTTAAATTTATATGACTAAATAAATTGTATAATTCCAAATGTAAAGTACTGCCCATTATAAATTATAGTGGCTTTGAGTGTACCCCTGAAACTCTAAACCTCAAAAGTTCTGGGCGGCACGGTGGCTCAGTGGTTAGCACTCTTGCCTTTGCAGCACTAGGTCCCAGGTTAAAATCCCGGCCAGTGCACTATCTGCATGGAGTTTGCTGGTTCGCCTGTGTGGGTTTCCTCCTACATCCCCCAAAAGCATGCACTAAGGTTAATTGGCTTCCCCCAAAACTGACCTTAGATTGTGGTTATGACTGTGGTAGGGACATTAGATTGTGAGCTCCTTTGGGGGACGGTTAGTGTCATACTATAGACTATAGACTATGACTAATGACTTTGTAATATGATGGTGCTATGTAAATACTGTCTAATATTAATGTTAAAGTCTGGATGACTTGGTAAAGATATAACACGCTAACTTCAATGCATCTCAATCCTGCTGCATTTTTGAAACAGAATGTTGGAGTCATCAGTGGCTGCAATCGCTGGAGAGGCTGCAAACCCCCAATCACTTGTGTCAGTAGATTGGATAAAACCCCCCTACTATACATATTTACACAAGCCACCCTTCTGGCAACCAGAACTGGCAATTTGTGAACTGTTATTTAGATAATAAAGAGACATTTATATACAGTTAGACTCTGTAATGCTATAGTATAATGGAAATTTCTTTTTTTGTGCCTTTCCTAATAAGTTATTTTATCAGACCATGAACACTTTTATTGCACATAGACACGCTCATTTCACCAGAGCTGAGAAAATACATATATTATTGGATAATGTGTAAATATCAGAGCATGAAACGAAGAGGGGTGATCATAGACCATGGTTAATAACACATTTCAAAACTATAACCACCTACATTCCTCATTTAAAGGGATTTTCCCACATTTGAAACCAAATCCTTATGTCCCAACATTTTTCTAAAATATAGGCTTCAATTAGAAAAATATAAAATTTAATTTATTATTCTACAATAAATCTTTTACCTAACCATGTGTTATTCTGAAAAGCTGATAGGTAGGTGCTTAAAGCACTTGTGGGTTTACCCAATCATTTGGATTAATAACTCATGGTCCACATAATTGGGGATGCATTCTTTGCAAACATATTTTGTGTTAAAAGGTATCGCTCAGTCTCATCTCAAAGAGTTTGTAAGTATGCCAAGCTTTCTTTACCCAGTGCACCAGGTCACAACTACAATCACCATTTTTTTCTGCTCTGTTATGTTTTTTACCTATTTTCAGGTACTATGACAAGTGATAAACGAGGGTGAGGATGATGAAAAGGTATGAAGAAATGTCCATATTTTGTCCAGACCCACATTTTGCCACAGTTTAATTTACATGTTGCCATAATGTCTCTTTATGGGTGCTCCAGGTAAATTGGAACCCTAGAAATGTCCCTGCTCGGCATACCATGGTGGAACATGAATTATTCATGCAATGGGCCTGATTTATTAAAGCTCTCCAAGGCTGGAGAAGATACATTTTAATCAGTGGAGCTGGGTGATCCAGCAAACCTAGAATGAATCTGGTCCAGGATTTAAAACATTTGCTAACAAATAGCAAATGACTTCCATTTCAGGTTTGCCGAATCACCCAGCTTCACTGATGAAATTATGAGAGTGTATTCTCTCCAGCCTTGGAGAGCTTTCATAAATCAGGTTTGATGTTCCTGCCTCTAGCATTCCTGCGAAAATCTCCTCGAACTTCCGATGGGTCTGCGAAATTCGGCGAACCGATTTCGCGGACCCATTGGAAGTTCCAGGAAATCAGTACAGGAGGATTTCCAGGGCTGCATTCATTCATGCAGCCCTGGGAATCCTCCTGTGTGCCATCCCTGGGCACTAGAGATTAACTTCTAGTGGCCGGGAATCGCAGTGGATTTCTATGGCACTAAAGGTTAATTAAACTCTAGTGGCCGGGGATTGTAGTGTATTTCCAGGGCAGTAGAGGTTAACTTTATGCAGCCCTGGGAATCCTCCTGTTTCCTTTCCTCAGCCAATCAGAGAGCACTACAGGTTTTGAATGGGGAGACTTGTCCCCATTTACCTTCACACTGAGCTGACCAATTAATGCAGCCACGATTTTTTTTTTAATTAAAATTCAATCTCGATCAGCAAATTTACACCAGCCGTTCTCGCTTACAATTTCAGTAAACGAGAACGGCTGAATTTTACCGAATCGTTTTAAAAACTCGTTCGCTCATCCCTATTCATAAGTACATTTGCCTTGAAGTATAAAAATAATGAAGTGTTGACTTGCTGCTATGTTCCCTGCTATGTCCTTGCTACAGAAATTAGTAAAAACAAATCTATAGTGTTACTAATATTAAACAATGGCTTATCCCTTCCTAGAAACTAGGACAGCCAAGAAACATTTCACAGACCTGTATCAGTAACAGAAAGGAAGTTCAGAAAACTGTCATTATGCTTTCATTGGTTTGTTTTGATTATATATATATATATATATATATATATTTATTAAACCTTCAATGTGTGATGGAGAAAAACCTTTAAAGAAACCCCCGTAACACTGTAATCTTCATCTGAATTTTCTTTACTCACGCAGAATACTGATTGCTTTTATAGCGATAATGTAAACTAGAGGATTCCATTTGCTCACATTTTATGCAATTACACTGCAATAGAATAGAAAAGTATAAAGGGTTCCTTGGAACTTCAAGCTATTACCTACATTTATTCAGGAACTGCAAGTGCAGTAAATGGGACTGTTGGAAGCGACAAATTGACATGTGTATGATTGGCAGCACAGTTGGTTTAGTGGCTAGCACTTATCTTTGCAGCACTACGTCCCAGGTTTAAATCTCAATCTGGATACTAACTGCAAGGAGATTGTATATTCTCATATGTTAGCATGGATTTCCTCTGGGCACTCCGGTTTCATCCTCAAACATGCCGTTAGGGTAATTGACTTCCCCTCAGAATTGACAGTGGATTGTGTTAATGTTAATTCATCAATCAATGTTTATTATTAATCAAAATATGTCTATGGTAAGGACATTAGATTTTGAGCCCCCTTGAGAGACAGCTAGTGACATGACTATTGACTCCGTAAAGCGCTGCGTAATATGTCGGTGCTATACAAATAAATAAATCATTGGGCCATATCATGTGTTATAGGACCTTGTGATTTGAAGTTACATTTCTGTAATAGATGGTAAACTTTGCCAGTTGGAAAAACATTGCATTGATTCCAGTTATTTATACTGCTGTATGAACCATCGTTTCAGACACTGATAACTCTCATCTGTTTCTCTACCTTAAGATAGTGAGATGATTCCAGACAAAATAAGTGTCTGTTTCTGATAACTGCAAGCAGTAATTAGATATCTAGTTATTTCCCATGTGTATCTTACAACAGAGATTTGGGGAAGGAGAGCAAAATTGTTTATGGAGTAATATTTTAAATTAAATTCTGTGCAACTAGGGAAACATCACAAATCCAGCAAGTATTGTCTTCTATCTAAAAGTTGACTTTAACTTGAGGAAGCAGTGGCCTGTTTCAGCCAATCTGAACCCATGGCAAAATGATCTGTGAGTGTATTTTTGTAGATCCCAAAAGTCTCACCTGACTAACCAATTTCTAGATCAGCCTTTCTTAAGCTGTTTAACCCTTGAAATAACTTTTGGGTTTTAGGAAACTCCTACTACAATTACTATATGCATTGACGCAGTATATTAGCATGGTGGCCAGTGAGAAGAAATCCTCTTGCACTACTGGCCAGTAGGAAGATTGTCACCATTACAGCCGAAAAAAAAATTTGTGTCACCTAAACTGATCTGAGAGGTTCAAATTGCTCATGGCTCAAGGAACCCCTAGCAACTTCTAAAGATTCCTAGGGTCCCATGAAACCCTGGATGAGAAGCACTGCTGTGGTGAAATTGCCTGTGTTGGAACATTTTACATAATCCATTACACCTGAACTAATCGAACGTTAAGGATGCCTCCACTGGTATAAATATCTACACTTCCACAACCCAGGCATGCATGTTCATTCACAAATCGGTTGGTGATAAATTTCAATTCTATTGCAGTGGTTGTCAACCTTCTAGATCTATGAGGCCTCAAATGTGACCCCTAATATCACAATCAGTAAAGCTATGTTGGTGCAGCTTTTTACGAATGTTTGGCCAATTTGCAGTCAGTGGATGCAGGATGAGATGGGGTCAAGGGATATGCGAGAGAGAGATCTGTCTCTGAGGATGTGCATGCCTAAAACAAACCAAGGGTATGGCAGAGAACAACCAGAGACAAGAAGAGACATCAGGAGGCACCATTCTTGGAGCTGAAGTTGTACAATGGAGCCAAAGTCAGAACCCTGAACAACCAGGCCCCCATTCACTCCCACATGGAGTAAAAGCTGACATTTGCAGTGTGATAACTTTGGAGTGGAGATTTAGGGTCTGGTTTATTAAAGCTCTCCAAGGCTGGAGAGGATACACTTTCATCAGTGAAGCTGGGTGATCCAGCCAACCTGGAATTTATTTCATTCAAATTTATTTGCTATGTTTGCTATGAAAATGTTTTGAATCCTGGACCAGATCCATTTCAGGTTTTCTGGATCACCCAGCTTCACTGATGAAAGTGTATCCTCTGTAGCCTTGGAGAGCTTTATTAAATCAGAGCCCTACATTCTTGTAAATACTCAACTGTGATTTCTTTAAAATAACTTTTTAAAAAACTTTGTTCCCACACCAAATTAAGTATTATGTTGTTACATTCAAGTGACGCTTTCAGTACCTTAAGAAGTTTGTGTGAAGAAACACCTGACATCTTTCTTCAGTCCAGTGACTTTGGCTAGGCTATGAAACCAAGCTAAGTCTTCTTTAATCCATGCATTGATATACTTGTTACATATAAACCTGTTACTTTCTTTAAATATTCCAAACACTTTTTGTTATTGTAACAAGTTTCTTTTTACTAATGAGACTTCAGTAAAATGATCAGTGGGTTGATTGTTGTGAGTTACCAAATCATTATTACACCTTGCAATGCCAGATAAACCAGACACCTATTTATAAAGAGTGACAATCTGAAATTCAGATGACCACTTTTTTGTCCTCCACAGTCTTGATTACCTCTTTTATAGCTTCATATTTATAAAAATGAGATTTTGTTCCTTGGTGATTAGAATTGCAAATGTAGCAACCAACATAACGTATTTACACCAAAGTGGTAATCAGGAACTCCATTTACTTGTGTGAAGCAGCTGATTGCCATATTTGAACGCTGTCATTTCACTTTCCGTACAGCCGCATATGTTACTTTCCAAAAGTGATAATTGCAGAAAAAGTGGTAAAGACAAGTTGTTTGAATCAAATATACCCTTATTACCACTATTTCCTATGGGGATCACTACTATCAAGTGGTAATCTCCAAAAGCCTTTAAAAAGTGGCAACTAGTGTTGGTTGGATAGTTCTGATTCAGAGTCTATTCCAGCTTGATTGGAAATAATTAAAGAGGGTGACACCCTTCCTCCATAGTATGTTTGATTATAAGCCAGCCCCAAATTAAATTAAATGGAAAAAGTGGCAAAGACTGGGGTTTTGTTGTCAAAATGTATGATTTTACCATTTAAATGTACAATCAATAATCAAAAATATTCAAATTCAAATATATTCATTAAAAAAAGAACATCTCCATTGAATTGGTCATGGGGATGATGCATGTCAACTATAAATAAATAGCTAGGAAAAGCTCCATAAGCTGAAAACCTCAAATCCGACGCGTTTCGCCAATAGGCTTTTTCAAGGGATATAACGGGAGTGTAATGTAGTTTTTGGAAAGAGTATAATTTTGGGGGCAAGTAGAAGAAAACCAGACACTGCCCTTACAAAAGGTGATCATAGAGTGATTGGTTAGCCATTTTCTCCTAAATGATTCATATGCTAAGCATTAGATGGTTACTGGTATCAAACAATGGCTTTGGGAGCTACTAGCACTTTCATTGTCCTGCTGAGTCCAAACAGTCAGTTTGCTCCCACATGCGGGAGTGGGAATCCAGCACAACATTACACTTGTAAAAAGAGATGTCCCACCAGATCTGGAGTTTGGTCGTTAGTTGCACACACTTCCTAATCTGTTAGCACTCACCACTTCTTGTTGCATCGTGATTGCAACGTTTTTCTGCTTATGGAGCTTTTCCTAGCTGTTTATGTATAGTTGACAGGCATCATTCTCATGACCATTTCAGTGGCAATGTCCTTTTTCTTATGAATGTATTTGAATTTGAATCCAATTGATTATTGATTGTATATTTGTTTAATATTTCAATACAATCATACATTTTGCCTACAAAAGCCCAGTCTTTTCCACTTTTTCCATTTCCATTACAGCTTGGACTGGAGCTATTCTGCCCAATTTGTAACCTGGTATTTGAGCAATTCAAGTTCTGATCCAACATGACTGTGACAGCTGTCTGGTGGCCAGATTGGCTGAGCCGTGCCACATGTTAATATCAGTGCTTGAATTTCCTATCAACGTTTTTGTGTTCCAAGTCCCTCTAGTGTTAATAAAAAAAATGTTGTAAAACAGTAAAATTACCAAAAATACATGAACTGGCAATCATTCCTAAATGTGACAATCATGTCAGTGGATATGAACAAGGAGATCTGAAAAGGGAACTTTCTTTGACCTGCTGGATAAAAGAAACAAAAGGTGGGCATCTTGTTTCTTGTTAAAGCACAGTTTCTAGAATGTTTTACCATTGGTAAATCCTATAAGATAACTTTTAGGTCTTCAGGGATCCCTGCTATATTTACTATATCCACAGTACATTAGTGTGGTGATCAGTGTGAAGAATTCCTCTTACATTGCTGTCCATTGGGAAGAACACCGCCCTTACAGACATCCAAAAAGAACATCGGAATCTGTTAAACTGACCTGAGATATCCAAACTTCTCATGGCTCATAGAATCTAGCAACCTCTGGAGAAATGCTGGTTGAAAAACACTAAGTTAAAGCTTAGATTAGGATGGGTTAAACAGACTTAATCACCCTTTAATAAGCTCAGCACCAATCTGGAACCCAACAAACATGCTGCACAAACCAATCCAAGCATAGATTCTATTCATATACAGATCCAGTGAACTCAGGTGACCACTGTAGTCAGGAGCTACTGACTTATGCATTAGATAGTATAGAAAAGGTTGTAGAAATTCTAATAATAGAACAATATGTTCATAAAACTTATATCAGATGTTATTAGAGAATGCATGCTTCCTGCATAGCATTTTAAACTATGCAATATATATTGTACTCATCATTTTGCTTTGGTAGCAGTGTCCTGGCATTTAGTTCAGGCAATGAAAGGATTAAGTACGCTGGGCCACAAACATTTGCTGCCAAAAGAAATTATGTGATAATTAGAGCAACAATTTAAAGATTAAAATGGCTTAGAAGATACTTTCAGGAGGGTTTTCTAGCCAAGAACTTAAGCATGCGACACATGGGGAGTAGCCAGATGGTTGGTCAGGGCGTTAAGTGGTAAAATTTTGGATACATTTGCACCTCCATGCTGTGCTTTGTTGAAATGTTTTATATGTGCTGACATTTGTCCCTATGGAAGGTGCATTTTGATAAAAACTGACCCTATGCAGGAAGCAGGACTTTTTTTAGGCACAAATGGTGTCAACAAAGCTTGGGTTTTGGGTTAAGGCAATAATTTAAATATTATGTGTTAAGACGGAGGGTCAGCTGGGCTTTGATTGGCAAGAATAGGAATAACTGCATTGCTGTAGGAACAGTTTATTGCTTGCAGAGTGAGCAATACTTCACCAGTTTTTCCCACTTTTGACAGCAAAGCCAACAGTGACTACATCAATAGCTCTGAATCTAACTTTGCACTGAGCATTGGTCTGTACAGTACACCTTACACTTTTATGAGATAAGAAGGAGGGACACTTGTAGCGCATGTATGCAAAGAACACCCCTCCAGCCATGCCTCCCCCCCCCCCCAGTCTGACGAACCACAAATAATGAATACTCGTAAAACGTTTGCCCCCTTTTAACCTCCGCTTTGCCTTGATATTGACTTTTATAAATACCAAGTGCAATTAGTGAGTTGGATTGAATGTTTAGTCCGGGATAAATCCCATGGAAAGTGCATTCATAGTGTTGTAAAAGTCAGACCAAAAAGATGGACAATTGAGGAGGAAAGAGGGACATGGAAATATGGTTACAAGGACAAACCCTCAGGGTATGGAGACAGTTGGAATCATCTACGCTATATTAGTATTAAGCATTTTTTTTATACACAGTAAACACTTATATGAAAACTAGTAAGGCTCCTTTAAATTTAACTGCCCCAAGGGAATTAAAGATGATTTGCTCTGGGGTGCAAGACATTTTTTTTTGCATATGTGTTCCTGGGAAAAGGATGGTTTACATATGGTTACAGAACATTTTTGTTTTATTTTTAATCAATAAGTTTGCCATAAGACATATAGAAAACAATGATCTTCTTTAAATGTTATATCACTGAGACGTGCAAACAAAAATGTTAGGAGTTACATTTAAGCAACCAGTAAGTCAAATCACAAAGTTCTAACTAAAACCACACACAGCACTCAGAAATACAACTCATCTGTAATGTGACAATTACATAGAGGCAACTGAGCTTGCCCACATACTCTACTCAGAATAATCCATGACAAATTATAACACAAAAACATAATCAACATGTAACTTTTAGGTGAATCTATCACATGAAATGCAAGATCACAAGCAAATGAGCAATCAAAAGAAGGAAACATCACACATCCAAAAATGTTAGTATTACCCTGGGAGAATAAATCATCCCATTTTATAAAATGTTTTGATTTTCTGTAACGTCAAAGGCTATTTCTTAGTAACAGATGTTTAACTCTTTGCATTATGAAACTCCGTAAATTAGACTTACCTTAACCACCACATGTAACTGTGCTCATATGGGAAAAAACTATTAGGATCATCACAGCAATACTTTAAGTCCTTAAATCCACAGCAGTATATAGCCCCCAGGTCACTGCCGGCTATGGGACAACTAAATGCCCCTACTAACATTTTGTCCCCATTGGTGTAGCTGGAGCACTCTGCACTCATAGTCCTGGCCACTTTTCCCAGCAAACAATGCCAAAAGACCCTGGAAATGCCAGTGTGTGGCAGGGGGATCCTGTCACCACCATCCCATGGAGTATAAGAGTATTGGTAGAGTCTACAGGAGAACCAAGACATGAGACCTTCACAGCAGCATCTTCAGCATCCCTCTGCTCTCATCAGGACCACGACTCGGATTCTCAGCCTTTTGTTGATGCTTGTTGGCCAATGGTGTCTTTCTGTCTCCATCTGCTGGTGATGAGAAGTTTGCTATTAGATATTGCTTTCACACTCAATTCAACTCCTACAGCGAAGTGTGATTATTTTATAGCTTATAGAAAAAAGTGAGGCTTTATCTACACCGACCACTTAATGCAAATTACGTAATGCAAATGGGCATATGGTAAACCTAATAGCTGCAAAAGAATCCAGATGTGACAGGAATGCAAACTGGAGGTATTTTATTTACTGGAGGTAGGTTATTTAAGCAAATGTTAGAACAGGAAAAATGTTCAAGTCAAAGCCTTTTCCAATGTGGAATGACAGCTTTCATATTTTTATGACTGACTCATTTGAAATCACCCCGAAGGTCTAGTACACACAAGAAAATCCAATGCCTGATAGATAATTGATCAGTCGGAATTTCCAAAACATGACGTCACGCCTCCAGGATATTGTCTTTTTTTCAATTTTTTTTGGTTGGAAAGTGATCAGAATTCTGATTTGACCTATAGATCTGTGTGATTACAAATATAAAAATAAGAAAAGAAAAGGGACTTTTAAGTCATCATGTTCAACTACATAATAATGGGATCCTGGCGAGCTGTCTTTTGGAAGGGATTGTAGTTCTGATGTTATCAGGTGGTTAAACTTATCTCAATTAAGTTCCTGAAGTAGTGGACTATGTCTATGAAACCCATCAAGCAATAATTGAAATTATTTCATCATATAATTTGTCATGATTTTCATGTTTTGTATAATAAAATTTGTGCTTTATTATAATATGTAGTTGAACATGATGCCTTAAAAGTCACATTTTCTTCTCTTTTTCCTTGTATTTGACTATTAAATTGGGATGTGGCATTGGTGATACATTTATCCTACTTTAAAGAAATATCTATGCGCTTACAACTTCATCTGTGTTCATCAGTGTTCGCCAACATATCCCGGTGCTCTGCTTTTGAACAACAACCCAGAAATTAGTTGCATTTAATTGGTCCACTGTTGAATTTGCCTAATATTTGATTCAGTTACAATCATTTTATGAAATAAGAAAAAAGATTTGAAGTTAAAAATTGGTTAATGTGTACTGAGCCTAAAGCAAACACTCCAGCAGCTTGAAATTGATATTTCATTTTTGTGATCATTCCTGGATTGAAAAACACTCACTATCCCCTTTTAAATCTTGAAATGGACTTAAAGCCTTTAAAAGCAACATTAAATCAGAACTGAGCACTGTTTTTTACCTTAATTCAGGTTGTGCAAGGCACATGATCACATTTTGGGTATAATAGACATTTTTATTACTGCTTATTGAAGAAATCTGCCCAGAGCTTCATGTCAAACTGCAGCCATCCCTGGAAATGTTACAGCACTGAGCTTTACCTCTGATTGAATTCTTGCCAGAAGTGCTGCACATCTACAGATACGTGATATAGTTCCCACAATGACAATGTGGCTGGAGTACAGAGATCCTAGAATTGTAGAAAAAAAACATCTTATGATGAGTTTTTAATGCATAGCAGCTCACCTGCCTATAAAATGGTATATGAAATGATATAGGGTCCATTTATAAGGCAGTAAATATGAAATTCACTAAAACACGGTGGAGAATTAGGATTGAAGATGTCAGATTCACTGCTGTATAAAAAGTGACATTCGCCAAAATGGAGAAGCAACCACTGCCATTGCAAACACATGGACCTGGAAGATCCTCCATAAGAGAAGGTAGGATTTACTATTGTATAAGAAACCCCTGTGTATTTCTTCGCCATCATTCCAAGCTATTGTACCTGTCAATATTAAATTTGATGCATACACTTTACAGTTTGCATTTGTAGTGCATCACATTTTTAAATGACTTGACCATATCTTGCACTCTGATTTCATACCAGGAGCCGAGGATTCAATTGCAGTTCAATGCTCGTCTATTTGCCATTAATCAGATCGGCAGCACCGTGGTGAAATAACCATTAGTTCCAGTTGCAATATTTCATGGTGACTCCCAGTAAAATCCTGTATATGTCCAACAGTGCCAGCCTACAAGCAACAATGTTTTATGTATTATATATCTAGCATGGTTTCATTTATAGTCATTTGTATTACAAATAAGAAAAAAATATACTGTTCTGTGATTTTAAACAATGCTAATATTTTAATTAGTGCAACACCACATATTTACTGACTCATCTATGGAGTATGGCTCTTGTGTGCAGGTTAACATGTTCCATTTGAACACTTGAATTCAAAATGAATGATATATTTTGATTTTGTATCAAAACAAAAAATGTAAATTAGGCATTAATTTGAAGATGATTATACAGGAGTCCAATGACAGGATTTATTAAAAATAGTTACTATGCCAAATATACACCAGCAATGGCTGCAATACTTATCGCCTTCCAAGTACTGTCTCCTGCAGACTCACTGCTCTTCCATCCAGATTTCTGGGGTGAATGATCCTTATCTGTATTCAACTCACTTCTTGACAGTGCACGGGGTCATGAGTCCACCCCTAGGGGTATCACTTTATCATCCTGCTCTCACAGTACATTGATGACAGTGATGGCTACACCATTAGCAGTGGTGCTGTCTGTATCGTTGACTGCTTAATCACTGGAGAAAAGCCAAAGAGTTAAAGTAATTTGGATGTCACAAAACATCTGGAAATAGAGAATTATAAAAACCAAAATTAGCTAAGATGCATGCAAAGTGGTCTCCAGAAGCAAATGCCCACAACCCCTATACTCACATGGTAGTGCAATGTTTTAATTCAGATATGATTGTATAATAAAAGAGTGTTCAACCCAGAATTTTTTTTTAAGCCAGATGGGAATAAATTGTAGGTGGGTGGCAGCCCCTACATTGTGACCCAACTCCAGTAACCACCCAAAAACAGCCAGGTGGTGCTCCCGGACTGAAGGGGTTGGGTAAACACTGCATAGATAGTGCAATAATTGTCGTTGGAAAGGATCTTTCACAAGACGAGTGCATCATGTATGAACGAGTGCTGTACATACATCACCATTCAGGTCTATGGAGAGGGAGGGGGGAGAATGGTGAAGCAGCACCCCGCTCCGCTCTCTCCCCTTCACTTGCATTACAATTGTTCATCGCCCAGGGTTCGTGAATGCGCCAGGACCAATGTCCGGACAATGGACAACAAACACTGTACACACGCAAGATTCTCATCAGATATCATCCCTGAGATGATTATCGGACGAGAACTATTGCACGTGTTTAACTACCCTTAGGCTGTTCACTTAATAAGGTCAATTCTCACTTTACGTTATATCATTCACTTAGCTTAGTCAATATGTTGATGGTTAACTTTGTGAAGAATACTCAATCACATGCAAGGAAATCAAAGAAAAGAGGATTTTTCCTTGTGAATGATTGAATAGTTGAAGTCATCATTAAGCTAAGGCTACATACACACGTGCAATAATTGTCCTTGGAAATGATCTTTAACAATCTTTTCCAATGACAAACGACCATTCATCACCATTCTCCTCTATATAGAGGGGAGGGGGAGAACGACAGAGCGGCACCCTGCTGCACTCTCTCACCTTCACTTCCATTACGATCGTTTGTTGTCCATGGATCCACCAGGATGGTCGTTCGGATGATGGACGACGAGCACTGTACACACACCAGATTCCCATCCGATATTGTCCCTGAGCAGATTATCGGACGAGAACCATTGCATGTGTGTACATAGCCAAAGTGACATAACTGTTGCAAGGGTATAATTCAGTGAACAGTCTATATTCCTTTTATAAATCAAGCCTATGGTGTGAAGGGACCCTAATGAACCTACAGCTTAAATTGGACCTAAATTAAAATTTTTACCTTACATAACAGAGTAGACAACCCTTTTATATAGGATAAAAATTACCTTTGTTTTTTTTTGAGGGAGTACGGGGTTTAAAACCCTTTTTTTAAAAAAAAGATTAGTAAAGCCTCCCCCCTTTTTTCTCTCTCATCGTGGCGATAAAGACTGATTAGGAGTGCAGAGCTTCTGGCTGCTCCTTTTGCGCATGCCTGATATCAAGCACGAGCAGAAAAAAAATTTTCTTCAATGGGGAAAAAAAAAATGCCGATCTCACAAATGCGCACTCTTTTTTAACATCTACGTCACCCGATCTCGCACTGCACAGGCAGAAGGAGAAAGAAGACGATGACGCACATCGCTTCTTCCATGCCGGAACGAAGGAGGATTACAGAAGGACGCGGGACCCGATCTAGAAAACCTCCGGAGGGATAAAAGGATCTGCAAAAGTAAAGGTGAGTGAGTTGTTTGTTTTTTTGTTAACTTCCACTTTAAGGTATATATCACCTATTCTATAGCTATTTCATGATTCTGTGCTGCTATTTTCCTGCCTTTTTCTGAACAAGAAGCCTATAAAAGGAGATTTTTTACATAATTATTTTATTTAGAACTATCAGAATATTAAAATAAGATTAGTTGCTAGCTGCTAGAATCTGTTGCTCTTATTTTGTTGCCTTCTTAATTTAATCTGTCTGCCTTAAAGCAGTAAAAAGCCTAATGAATCTAATAAAAATCCAATTTATTATACGTTGTTTGCTAAATTTTCACATCTGCAGCTTAAGCTACAAAACACACTTTCATGTTGTGTTCACATAGTCATCATTTATGTTTAAACTTTAAGCACACATCTTTGCTGGAGCAGTTTATTATTTAATTCTGCATTCACTGAATAACTTTGTTCTCCCTGCGTAGTGGGTATAAAGCAGACTGCAATCAGAACGCAGACAAGGCTCTTCAGGCCTGTTCTAGAATTAAACTAATTAATATTTGCATATAAAATTAATCAAGTTCTGGGAACGGTGGCTTTCATCAAGCTCTTCTGTGAGCTTACAAAAAAACAGCAGGAAAATTGCATTGCATCGATTCAAGCTGTGGCCGCTGATGGAAGGGACAAGGATGGGAAGAATTTTGGAGCTGATCAGCCTACTGTAACATTAACGGTACATCTGCAAAAAAAAGTGGATATTTAGAAATTTACCCTGCAGTATTTTAGGAGCACCCCACTATAATTAAAGGCCATCCAAACACATCTGTACTGTACTGCAGTGTACTGTTCAATGCTGTGTTTATCACTTTTTAAAGAGCATCATTCACAACTTTTATGAGCATTGTAAATTTATTGGTTAGCCTATTTAAATGAATGAGTTGCCAATATACAACCCATGCCAATGCAACTGGCAACATGCCTCAGTTTTTAAAAATGCATTCCACAGCCTAGTAGAAACTCAGCCTATCTCTTTGGACCACTTTAAACCACTTTTTTAGTTCATTTAAAAATATAAATATTTTTACCAGTATGTTATATAAGACATTTTGATCATTAGATCATATCGTATTTGGAAAAAAGGTTTATTAGTTGGGGGTTTAATCTGTACATGGCATTTGTAGGATTTACATCATAAGTGGCTGCTCAATGGCCAAAGAAACCTTTCACAGCACGTGAAAACTGACTTGAAGGCAAAGTTGTCATAGTGTGCACCCTTCTTCAGGGGTAAATAACACTAATCAGCATAGTGTGCAACAATGCTATGCTCTTCGGGCACCCAGAATGGCTCAGTTCCACTTACTTTTGCATTTTAATCTGCAGCAATCTATATTTTATAAAGGAATAAAATAAAACATTTCCGTACCATGGCTTATGTAATAAACTTTCTGAAAAATTACCTTTTAGATAAGGTGGCATGGTCACTCTTTTTCTCTATTTACTTAAGTTGATCATATGGCTAGTGTTGGAAAAATCTCACACACAGTTCTTAGCCCTTAGGGAGGGAATTCGGGACATGAGAAGTACCATGGGTCTGATTTATTAAAGCTCTCCAAGGCTGGAAAGGATGCACTTTCATTAGTAAAGCTGGGTGATCCAGCAAACCTGGACAGGATTTTTTTAAAATACATTTGCAATTTGTTAGAAAATGTTTTTAATCTAGGACCAGATCCATTCCAGGTTTGCTGGATAACCCAGCTTCACTGATGAGAGTAAATCCTCTCCAGCCTTGGAAAGCCGTTATAAATCAGGTCCCATGCAATGATGCTTGTAAAATCTTTGCTGTTTGTATAACTGGTTAAGGGGACTTTTGAGGGGAAAATTAAAATTATATAATAATGTTACAACTTTTTGTAGCTTAAAATGCTAAATGGTAATAGTTATATATATATATATATATATATATTGTGGGGGGTTAAGCTCAGGATCGCCTTTGTTGGGGTCAAAGGACTGGTTCATCCAACTCAGATCACACACTGAGGTATCAGCCTTAAACTGGCTTGTAGCCAGGTTTATTGAAGGTTGCAGATAAAATAACAAAACATCAAAAGAAAACCTTGCCTGTCCAGCACTTACTATACATCAGACAACCCTGTCTATCAGCTGGAGGGCTTCTCCCTGTCAGCTCAAAACCAAGCTTCCAGCAACCTTTTACTCACTTTTGAGCTCACTCACCCAGACCGACTTTCTGAGTCTCTCAAATTAATTGCTATGTGTCTCCAAGCAGAGCTCCTCACACAGTCCACCTGTCTGTGTCTCCAAACAGAGCTTATCACACAGACCCCTGTCTGTGTCTCCAACCAGAGCTGAACTCACACAGACCCCTGTCTGTGTCTCTCCAAGCCAAGCTCCTGACTGAGCTCCTGGCGCTATGTTATATCCCCACCCTCAGTGCTTCTTCATTAATTATCTCACAGGTGAGAGTCTTCCACCTGCTACTTCACATAGGAGAGGAATCCTGGGCAAATATATCTCCCTTCCACCTCCAATCCTACCTTGGTGTCACAATATATATATATATATATATATATATTTATATTTGCTGCTAAGCAAATACATGACATGCATTATGCAGTCAGGTCTGCATTTTGTAATAAAAAGGAGAAAATAGATTTCTAGGGGCTCTGTTTGTAAACCAGGGAATCAGACATTCCCTTCATGGGAATCAATTACTGCCATTGAAAGACATGGAATTGGAAGATTCCAATCAGGAAATGTTTTAGGGAATGTCTGATTCCCTGTGTTATAAATAGAGCCCTAGATGTTTGGTACCTGGCCTGTGTCTAAATCTTACACTGTTTCTCTCCAAGGTCCCAAGGAGGCATACAGATCACAAAACATAGACTGATGGTGGTAACTGAGTGGTGTATACAGGTTTTTGTTACTTTGTTGGAACTGACAACAGACGGCTCTGGCAGGGAAAATGTTTGTTAATTTTATTAAATTTTTGTACCAAAGGATGTGTGTAACTCATGGCAAAATATATTGCATTATCTCAAAGATGTATTGGAAGCCTTTAGAGCAGAGACATTTCACAACAATACAAAGATGATTGTAATTAGGGTGTTTATACATAAACAAGAGATTTTATCCATGCAGTGTTCTGTACATGGCATTTAATTCCTGTTTATTAATAATAATATTCATATATGGAACCTGGGCAAATACTGCATGTTGAATATATGCTTTTCTGGAAGCTGCACATTTTCTGAAGCTATCCCCACACATTTCACTGTTTGCAAAATAAATACTAAATGAACTTTTAGTTTGCCCAGAGCAAAATACTGGTAAGTTGGATATATCTACAAATATCTACTCCATTCTATATCTCTATACATACACACACATTGAGCTCTTATCCATATGCCCGCTCTAAACCAGTGCTTGGTGAGAAATGAAATAGAAATTGTGCCGAAGAGCTCCAACAGGCAAAGAGTAAGGCCAGAGAGGATATTGTAGGTAAATATGATCTCTATTTTCCTATACATAGTAAATGTACTAATTCCCATTGCATTATTTTAAAAACCTAAGCCCAGCTTCAGACATTTGCAGTCAATGTAATATGCATTATATTATGTTAATGTCAATTACAAGGTAGTCCATTCATTTTGACACAGTGCTTACATTAGAGAATAGAAGTTGGAATGCTGCTGAATCACTGCTGGGGGAGGGGGACAGGAGCAGATGAGCTGGCTTTATTGTTTCTGCTGTGTAATGTGAGGTTGAATTGCTCCATAATACCTGCAGCTACAGAGATCAAGGAAGGTTACTTTTAATGCTCATGTGCTGCTTGGTAAAAATTTGTTTTTGCTTGAATGTCCATAGTCTGCACACGGGGTCATTGTAAAGAGAGAGCCTACACAATTTACAAGAGAGCACTAGGTCAATAGTATGGGTTCAGAAAGGAGATGTATGTTCCTTACTTTACTGACTTGGCACTCTTTTTGTTGTGCATTTATTTTTTTTTTTATTTTTTAGTCTAGTATCTAGAGTAAGCTGATGTTTTGAATGGTGTTGGATGGAGTTTCTGATACCCCTTCACACACACATGTGGCTGCTTAGGCTTGAGCACTGTTACATGGCGGTAGGGCACATTCCTCACTCACCTGAAGCCTCATTCAGTGATGCCAACAGAGTGGGTAGGGTGTGCGTATAAATAAGTATCCATTGTTGGATGGCAAGCTATCATTACATTTGATGCCCTGAATGGCCAAGTGGGCAATCTCTCTTTGAGTCTCTGACATCCGAATTGCCTCTTTCCCTGTACATGTCTATGGAGAATTCAAAAAGCAGCTTGAAGCATATCAGAAGGTCAAATGGCGGCCCGAAGAAAGTCAAAAGAACTGTACAATATCTCAAAATCTCTTTAAACTACTTTGAAAACAGGTAATTTGTCCATTGCCATAAAGCCTGAAGCTTGTTGATAAAAGCCTTTTGTCTGTTCCACATTTAAGGATATGCATATAGAAACGTGCTGATTACACTATGGCAAATGTACTCACTTAACAGTTTGCATTGAACTAATCAGTTTCTGCTTATAATTCTGTTCTGAAATACAACATCTGTACATTTTTAATTAGAATTTACACCTGTAAGTTATGCACAGTCCTTGAACTTCTCATACTCCTCACAAAGAGCTTTGAAAATAAACTCTCCAAATCAATATTCACTGAACATCTTCCCCCGGTTTGTTTATAGCTATCACTGAAAATTACCTTATTTAAACCACAACTTGTTAAATATTTAATGCCTGACTAATAGGTGATGGGTATTGGTTTATACATAATTTAGAGTGTAGTTGAGCTGCCGGAATCTGTTTATTACTGCACAGAAAATGGTAAACTGTGCTGACCTACTACTTCTGGTGGGCCAATCATGTCTATCAGGAAAAGTAATGCCTATAGGACATTTTTAAAATGTTTTAAAGCCTGATCTAAATAATCATTGATATCCTATCGTATTTAAAGGTTCAGGCTTCAGGGTTTACATGTTGACCCTTTGCTTACTATTTACTGAGCAGAAGATAGTCAGAAGTTCTTACTTTTCTGGCTACCTGACTCATTGGGCCTTTCCAAGAGAGTATACACTTTCATCAGTGAAGCTAGTTGATCCAGCAAACCTAGAATGTATTTCTTACTCATTTGAAATTTGTTGGCAAATGTTTTAAATTCTGGACCGGATCCTCTCCAGGTTTTCTAGATCACCCAGCTTCACTGATGAAAGCGTATTCTCTCCAGCCTTGGAGAGCTTTAATAAATCAGGGCCATTATGAAGTGCAGCAAGAATAGGAGTCATGGATCATGCACTTATATATACAAGTCATCAATATCCACTACATTATTTTTATCTTGATGGGTTCTTTTTAATACAGACCTTTAGGCAGTACACAATATATACATATGCAACATATCTACCTATTGTATGAGGATGCACAAACTGGAATAATATGGCACAAGTATTTGGCATATAACATTTGGCATAACATATAACATCCTTCCATGACTTAATTTAGTAATCAAAAACAAGGTAATGAAGTGAATACATGGTCCCTTTGGCAGCTGCATGCTCTTATTTGCTTTTTGGCTCTGCAGGGATGTGGGCAGTGGAGTAATACTAAGGATAGGCAATGGGAAACTAGTTGCACAGTGGAAGACTGCAGTGTACATGAAAAGGATACATATTTAATTTTGGTAATCCCATTGAATTTAACAAACTATTGACATTTTCAATGGAGGGAGTGCGGGTGAACTGCATAGAAATTTTTTCAGCATATACAGTAGGAGTTCGGCTTTAACCTTTCCCTGCTCTATCTATAACTGAAAAAGTTTAGATTTCCTTTAAAGCAGCAAAAACAAGAATCTTTTCAAAACTTTTCTGACGGCTAGCTATTCTGGGCTATTCCCATTTCTCTTCTCCCTCAGATCGTGAACATCCCACTGATTTCCAATAACAGACTTCCTGGAAAACAAGTCAGAATTATTAAAAGCCATCACAAGCATGTGTTATTACAAGAAATGGCTCATTCTGACACCGGCTTCTATAACAGCCTTGGTATTGGTTGCAAAATTCTCTACTTTAGAAAGCCTGTACCAACCCGTTTTAGGGAAATTAGCTTAATATTATCCTACATATTATTAAATGGTGAAAATTACAGACCCATGAGGCTATAAATTGTAAGAAAAAGGTGCAAATGATAAATTCTAGACAAAAATGAGAACAGAGACTTGAAACAGGAGAAAAAAGGATACTGTGTGCATAACTGTATATACCAAATGAGTAGAGTGCCATCTTAGGGTGACTATCATATAGATGAAATTTGTTGCATCTCAAATTGCAACCCTGACAAGTACCAATATTTTGTTGGTTGCAGGTGACTCAGAGAGGGAAACTCAGTCTCCCAAAAATATGTGATAATGAGCAATTCCAGCGCTAATTGGAGTGTAACCCCAGTCAATACCAGTTTAAAAAAGCATTTTCAGGAAAATAGGAGAGAAGCATAAGATATTTTCACTGCTAATTGTAGCCTTGTTGGAAATATTCACTTTTGCTTACTGTTCCTGAGACAAAAGGAAGTGTTGACCCAGTTGATGACCTTTTTGAATTTTCTGGCTGCATATTTGGACCTCTTGGCTTGGCCTGATAACTTGACTGCTCTGTACTGCTTTGTTACTGACCCTGACTATTTTAAACCACTTTTGATTTCAGTCTCGGCACTTTACTATTATTGGCCTCTGACTTGGCTGTCCTGGAAGGCGTTCCCGTCTGTAGCTTCTGTTCCAATGACAATCCATCTGCTTAGTAGGTCAACTTCTACAAGTCTGTACCGGCCCTGTGGAGCAAACCACACTATAATGGCCAGCCTCGCCAGGGGTCCTCTGTCAGTGGTCACTGCCATCAGGTTTGCCTAGGCTGAAGAAGCAATAGAGGCTATGTAGACCATCTCAGGCATCTACCAGGTACATGACGCTGTTAAAAGGATAGTGGAAACTATGAGGATGGTCAGCTCTACCCTGTTTTACATGAAAAATCTCCCCTGATTGGGGTTCTGGACACTAACTTTATTACTAACTCTGGTGCAAAACTTAATTGGCTAGAATGTGTTAGGTATTACTACTCTACCAAGTTACTATTAGGTACTATGGTACTATTAGTATCATCCATGTATAGATTTAACCCACAATGTACAGTACCCTAAAAATTCAAAATGGAGCTGAACTTTTATTCTATGGAAGGGAAGGCACAGCGCAATATATCAGGGGTACCCAACCCCGGGTCCACGGCCCACCTGTCAGACCACTAGTTAGCCGCGGACCAGGAGTTGGACCCTGGCTTGTGCACAACCCAGCAGGGTTAGGACCCCGCTTGGGGGGGCGCACTGGTCAGAGCCATGGACCATGTCTCCCAGGGACATCCCAGGCTCAGGGCACTGGGCTAAATGTCTCTGGACACAACCCACTCAGTCGCCCATCGTAGGCTCAGACCTGTGATGATAGAGTGGGCGGGTTCTGGCATCATGATGTCACTCTGGGGGGGAAGTGTCTTCCCCTTTGAGTATCACCCGACTCCCCAAGCATTGCACAGTCCGGAGTCAGTGAGTCTAGTAGTCCATGAGCCCCAAAGGGTTGGGGACCACTGCATTATATTACACATCCTAGACAAAGACTGAAAATCTTCAAAAATTGTGGTGGTACTGGAAAATGGTGAATGGTGATGGAGAGTTGGTGATTAGAGTTGACCACCTAGCAGTGTGTTCTTGCATCTTTTTTGTCCGATAAGTTGGCTGCAGATTGGCACACAATTGCACATCTAACTGTAATAGAGAAAGTAGTGTCACCTTCCTGGCTGTACTGCCTAGCATTTGTCTTCTTCTGCCTCCTAAAACCCCCACTATTTCCCACCATTCCATATCTCCCCTCCTATTGTTTGATACTTCCCCCACCTCTTAGATTGTAAGCTCTTCTGGGCAGATTCCTCTCCTCTTCCTGTGTCACTGTCTGTATCTGTCTTTCATTTGCAACCCCTATTTAATGTACAGCGCTGCGCAATGTGTTCTGTGTAATACGTTCTGTTTATTATTCATAATAATAACAATAATTTGACGTTTGAATCACGGAAGTAGCTACAGAGAATCAGAAATCCTTGGACACAAAAGACTGCTCACAAATATGTATTTCAGCTGTGCATTTTTAGCATTTTGCCTGGAGTGACGCTGTACTGAAGAAATAGAGTATCAACATAATTGGAAATCATGCAGCTATAGATACCATACCCCCAGTCTAGATATATATTAACTTGAGCTACTTTGGCCAAATCCACCTCACCACCATTTTTTTATGATCAATACATGTAATCAGAATCCCTGTCCGGGGGGAAGTTTCTATCATTCAGGAGATAAGTCAGGCTGACATCCATCTTAACTAATCATATGGCTGACTGTTTAGGACCTTGGCTGTTTCTTAAGGTCAGAAAAATGTATATTTATTAACCTACCCAGAGATTAATATAAGAATGATATTAAAATAAATCACCACTTTATAACATTTGATTGCCCTTTGAAAAATCCATTAGATCATATCGATTCAAATATTGCATTTGCAGTTTCAGTTTCTGAGTTAAAGTGGAACTAAACCTAAATATTCAAAAACTGTGAGCAGACAGGTTGTTTATTGCAGAAGCCATGCTATGTCACTTTTGCAATGAAACAAACTTACCTGCCTGTTCACAAACTATAGGATACACTGATCTGTTCATGATCCATATATATGGCTGCCAGGAATGAATGTGCGTGCATGGGAGTTATGTCATTCCAACCTAACCAATCAAGATGGTAAAAGATCCCAAACCAAGAAAAGTCTGGATGACCATGGTAGAGCCCATGATGAAGCAAGAGTAGATAAGTGTAAAAAAATTGTGATTATTATTATTATTATTATTATTATTATTAAACAGGATTTATATAGCGCCAACATATTACGCAGAGCTGTACATTAAATAGGGATTGCAAATGACAAACTAATACAGACAGTGATACAGAAGGAGAGGACCCTGCCCCAAAGAGCTTACAATCTAGTAGGTGGGGGAATATACACACAATAGGATGGGAGATATGTAGTGGTGGGAAGTAGTGATGGTTTCAGAAGGGTTTTGAGCGCTCTTTTAAATGAGCAGAAAGTAGGAGCAAGCCGAATAGGACAAGGAAGACCATTCCAGAGAGTTAGGGCAGCTCTAGAGAAGTCTTGTATCTGTGCGTGTGATGAGGTTATGAGTGAGGAAGTCATTAGTAGGTCATTGGAGGAGCGGAGAGAGCGGCTGGGGAGTATTTTTTTACCAGGTCAGAAATGTAAGTGGGACAAGAACTGTGGAGGGATTTGAAAGCAAAGCACAGGAGCTTAAATTTGATTCTAAGGTGAAATGGAATCCAATTAGGAGAACTACAAAGAGATGCAGCGGAAGTAAAGTGGAGGGAAGGATGAATGAGTCTGGCTGCAGCATTCATAATAGATTGTAGAGGAGAGAGTCGGGTTAGTGGAATACCAGAGAGGAGGAGGTTACAGTAGTCCAGACGAGAGATGATAAGAGCGTGTACAAGGAGTTTGGTGGTCTCAGGGGACAGGTAGGGGCGGATTTTGGAGATGTTGCGTAGGTAAAAGTGACAGGACCTGGAAATGTTCTCAATATGGGGGGTAAATGAGAGGGCAGAATCAAAGGTACAACGTGCTGGAGGGGAGGGCCGAATAACAGTGTTGTTCGATATAGTTAGATATATGTCAGGGGGAGATTTGGAATTTGAGGGGGGGAAGATGATAAGTTCTGTTTTATCCAGGTTGAGTTTCACGAATCGGTCAGACATCCATGATGACACAAAAAAATTGTGATCAGGCAGGTAAGTTTACTTAAAATGATGGTAAAGGTTCACAGTTATTTTTTTTTTTTAAGTTTAGTGCTGCTTCAAGTTACTCCCTATTTACATACAGTCACCAAAGTTCCCTGCATATTATCGGAGAAATACAATTTGGAGACCGCTGTCTCCCTAGAACAAAAGGTGCCACAACAAGGACATTCTTGGCAAGATCACCATGTATTCTATTTAATAAAATCTCCAAATTTAGAAACACTGAAAGTTATGTTAATATAATTTTAAACATTATAAAGCTTTTAGAAGGTTTAGTGCAAAGTATGTAAATGTAAACCAGACTAAAATTAGTTCTACTTCCATTTAATCACGCTGCAATTAAACAACAACTTCATGAATTGCTTGTGTGAAAACAAATAATAATAATAATCATAAGTAAGCAATCAAGGCTAATCAAAATGATCAAAACAACAATAATCTATTCCCATTAATCATGTTAAATGTGATACAAAATAATATTTCATTAAACATGAATAATGTGAGTAGGATGTTTTTATGTTTATTTGGATTAAGGGAATAATAATCACTTTGATCTAACATACTAAACCCCTTTAGGTTTTCCACTTCTGTGAAGCATGAGTTTGGCTTTAAGTATCTTGTCTATCTAGTCTATCTATCTATCTAGTCAAAACAAATGTAGTATTTTTTGTACCATTTATTAAAATTGCAACTGCAAATTTTTGACTTCTTTGTAGAATTTTTTTTAATTATATAAAACATATACTGTACACATACACTGATTAGGGAAGGGAACCAAGGGACTATATAGGAAGATTTACAAGAGCTTAAACATTAAAAAAATGTTGTCAATTTATAACATTTTCATTACCATGTAAAGAGAAGAAACACAGAAGCAGTTAAAGTTTTTACATGGTCAATATGGCTTTACACAAATGGTCAATATGATGATGGTAGCCGTGCACACTCGACCTGTAGTAAACACAGCACAAAATAAACACCAGGTAAGGAATAAGAGCACCCTGACATGTTGTTTATTTTAACCAACCAGTTTAGTTTTGTTCTATTGCTATTTTATTATTTATGTATTTATACATATGTGATTTATATGCTGACGTTCAGCTGCAACAGAAGAACTGTTCTTTATTCAGACTTCCATTGGCCTATTTAATGAGCCAGTAGCTAAAGTATATCCTTACAATAAAGCACAAAATGCGTCAAGGTCTTCACATTGATGCTTGTACCCCTGTGCATGTCTCTTTTCACAAAAATTGGTGGTCTAGAATTTGCGCATGCTGGCACCCTCTTAATACAAGGTATGCAATGTGAGCTCCCATATGGCATTGTGACCATTTTGAAGTTCTCGTTATTAAGTTCACATAACTTTTAAGAAATTTACATTTAGTGACTTGTACTACTTTCATTGGTATATTATTACATTGGTGTTCTTTCTCTGTTGGATTTTATTTTTACAGTTTTGCCTAAATGTGTTTTATTGATTTATATAACCAACACTATGCAGAAAATGTGAGAATATCGGAGTAGGTGGAAAAATAATTTTTTTGTAAAAGGTGTGCAGCAACTAATTGTTTCATAATAACCCCCTCATTAAAAAACTCCTATACTTGTACTGGGCCTGCTTTTTCCTTCTCAGTAGCAGCAGTAGGCAATTTCTTCTACTGGACCAAGTGGCTATATCATATAATGATGTTTATACACCACTAAAAGGAGTTGAATATTAAATGCAGGCATGGGTGGGTTTACAGGAAGAAAATTGTATGAAGCTGGGTTCCATTCGGTCCTCAGGAGGAACAGCACTGGACCTCTGAGCGGTATAATACCTGCATATAACAGTAATAAAAAGTACAGGTACTCCCCAGGTTACATACAAGATAGGGACTGTAGGTTTGTTCTAAAGTTGAATTTGTATGTAAGTCAGAACACACAATTTTTTTAGTAAAAGCAATTAGAACATATTATTAGGCAGCATGGTGTCAGTTACTGTATAAAATCCTCACTTTAAGTTAATCACAAACACAAAAAAATCTTTCTGGAGCCTAGACATTCATAACTTCTAAAGCAAGCTGTGCTTTGATATGCAAAAAGAAACAACTGCAGAGTTTGTCTTGGTCAATAAAGAGTTACAAAAGGCTGCAGAAAGAGCTCACCCCTCCTAAGATCACCCACAACCTCAGATGTGTTTAGCAAAAGTTTTCTTCTGTAAATCATGCAAACCACCCATTCCCCCCTTCAAGCCTCCATTCTGCACACAGCAAGCAGGGAAGCCCTGTTCGTATCTAGGAGGCATCTGTATGTTGGGTGTCCTTAACTCGGGGACTACCTGTACTGAGATGAGGTGCTGTGATGTTTTCAGGAGGCAATGCCCTGCACCTCCCACCAGCCAACATCTGTCTGCATAGCCTAGAGAAACAGAGACCTAGGGACGCCAATACTGGATCTAAAAAAAAAAGTATGTAATATATATGTGATTAACAAGTATTTGAGGACCCAAGGAAGGCAACGTATCAGCATAATAAACTTCAGCTCTAACTATGCAATCAGCCACTCAGACATATATCTTTTAATTAAAAGTGAACGGATAAAATTGAGTTTCATTACCACATTCTGATGCCTACATCAGCAGGAATATGTGTTTACAGTGTGCCCCAAGAGGTTCCTTGTCTTCCTCCTTTCCACCATCTGCTCTCTCCAATTTCTTGCAGTAAATGCCCCCTCCCAGGAGTCTAGTCTTCAGTATTTGTTTGATGTTGCCTTAATTAGTTTATAATTTCTAAATATATGTTAGTACCTTTCATAATTAGCTCAAATCCTCTATCCCTACTCCATGTTTCATTATTTTCACGAAGGAATCACAATGGATGACTCTAATGGAAAAGGCTTATGAATGATATTTCATTTAAAGAAAAAAACTACACTTCATACCTGTCAGCACCCTTCTCAATTTTTAAAGTATCGCTTTAAATGGCCACTGTCATAACCTTCATACAGACTGCCATTGCTGAACTTTCCTTTGACAATACCAATTTCATGACATTTTCTGGTGTTTCAATGTCTTCCAAGTCAAAGAGCATGATTTTTTAAACCTCTCCAAGGCTGGAGAGGATACACTTTAATTAGTGAACCTGTGTGATCCAGCAAATCTGGTCCTGGTTTGAAAACTTTTATGATATGCTTTAGGATCTCATTCCTCTCCAAAATTATCTGTTGCAGGAAAGTGGATTGCACTGTTAAGCCTCATACACATTAGGTTTTCCTGCTGAGCCAGATAGTTAAATGACCAATTGTAATGTAATCAGTGATAGCTTTGCGTAATAATATGGCCAACTGAGGTCTGTACAGGTTGTCCTCGGGTTAAGGACATCCGATCTATGGACAATTACTAGATACGAACTGTGCTACACTGCTCGTCCAGAGGCTGTAGGGAGCGGTTCGTCTGGCTTGCAGAAGAAATATTTTGCTAAACACAGCTGAGGGTGTGGGTGATCTTAAGGATTGAGCTCTTCTGCAACCTCTTGTAACACTTTAATATCCAAGACAAACTCTGCAGTTGTTTCTTTTTGTATATCAACGAATAGCTTGCTCCAGAAGTTAATGAATGTCTAGGCTCCATAAAGTTTTTTTTTTTTTTTTGCTTTGTTTGTGATTAGCTTACAGTGAGGATTTTGAGGATTTTATACAGTAACTGACACCATGCTGCCTAATAATATGTTGGGACAAACATTTGTCCTAATTGAATTTATTAAAATAATGTACCTGTTCTGACATGCATACAAATTCAACTTAAGAACAAACCTACAGTCCCTATCTCGGATGTAACCCGGGAACTTCCTGCACAGTTTTGGATAAAGAAGGAAAGGTTTGGAAACAAGTTGGTATTAGGTTTTAACTACTGTTCATCCCCTGTTCATTTATCTTGGTGACCTTTTTTAACAATGTAGAAAGTAAAGGAAAATCCAGCATTCTGAGTTTTAATCAGGATAGCAATTGAGGAAAAATTCCTCCAATGGAGACATATATAGTTTGAGAAAAAGACAGGGGTCCATCAAGTTCAACCAAAAAGAAATATAAATATAGATACAAATATAATATAAACTTTTACTAGAAAGCTTATAGGTTCTGGTCAGAAACCTATACTGAAAAATGATCCAGAGAAAGGTGAAAACAAACCTTATAAAGCCTGCTCTAACAGGGACAACATTCCTTCCATGTTGCCTCGGGCAATCAGACATTTCCAGAATCAAAAGCCTTTAGTATTATGACTTATAAAATGTAATAGCCAATTATATTCTATCTAGAAATACATATAGCCTTTCCTAAATTGATCTTGAGAAAACCCACACCCGAGGAGTCTTTTCCACTTTTTAACTCCTTTTTTAAGTGGAGAATAAACTTCTTTTCTCAAAGCGTAAAATAAAAAGTAAACCCAAAACAATAAAATCCCTTACCTTCAATCCCGCAGATTAGTTTATTTGTCAAGGAGGTTTCTTTCATCGAGTCCAGCGTCATCCAGGTATCCGTCTTTGGTCAAACAGAGGGAGCGCCAAGCACAGACATCTTACTCTCTCTTCTTAGAGGTTCTTCTCCCTGCGTCACCTGATCTCACACTGCACAGGCACCAGATTGGGTGATGTAGATTGGGAAAAAAACTTGCTGATCTCACTGTGCATGCATGAGATCGGCAATATTTTTTCTATTGATTAAAAGGGCTCCTTCTGCGTATGCCCGAGCATCTTAGGCATGCACTGAAGTAGCAGCCAAGAGCTTCCTGGGATGCGTGACGTAGGTATCTCAGGTTGCTCTGCACTCTCATTCATCCTTGATCGCCCAAGAGATCAAGAATAAATGGGGCGGTGCTACACCCTTTTTTTTTTTTCACAGCCTTAATGTGAATAATTTTGCAGCAAGTTCTCCATAAGAACCATTTATACATGGTGATCATATCTTCATCAAAGCGGAACTTTTAGTAAAAAAAACAAAACAAAAAAAATAAGCAGTCAGTCCTACACCCTCCCATCTTCTTTCTGGCACAGAATGGACAGCAGGCATCTGTTTACATTACCCTATCTTGCATTGTGCAGGTTCAGTGACGAGCCTTCCTGAAAATGTTTTTTTTACATTTAAGGAATGTTCGTTCTTTGCATGCCCAAGATTAGGTATCCCACAGACTTGTGGGATCCCTTCAGCCATCTGTTGATTTAGTCCTGGCAAGCACAGGGGAGGTTTGGGATTTCCAGGTACCCCGGCATCCAATGTTGAGCTGAGCATACAGCAATCAGGCAGGTAGCATTGATGATTACAGAAGGGAAGTCACCTATTCTTTTCAGCAATAATGCCCTGCCTGATACAATTTTTGTAAAGCCAAGCTCAGTTACGCTTTAAGTTCTGTATTCCCTCATTTTACAACATCCTTTTCTGAATTGAAACCTCTGTTTCTATGACAGCTTTGGAGAAATTTTCCCTCATTTCCTGTTTTGTCTTTTAGGTTGTGAAGTAAAAGGAAATCTCATTATTGGGGAAAAAAGTAAAAATGTACCTGATAAGGGTTATAACTCCTTTCTACTCTATACAAAATTTAAAAAAAATATTGGACAAGATATTGGACATCATTATACCGTATGAGAAATAAAGCAGGAAGTCAGAACACCTACAACATCCCAATAACAGGAACAAAGCCAGGAACTATAGCAAAGGGATTTAGCTCATAAAGTCCACATATGATAGAAAACCCAAAGCTCTATCTAGACCTGAATTACATTTCTAGGTGGGCTGCCTCAAAGCTTATGACAATAAACAAGATGTGTTATGACCTACAGCACAATGTAATGCTGATCATGGATCTTTGTGTGTTGAATCAGTGACATATTAGGGTAATTTTAGCACATAGATTGAACCAATACACAAGAGATGGACCAGGGAATTCTGCTAAACTTCAGACTCATTCAGAATAATGCATTTTGCTCAGAGTAATACATTTTCATTTACTTTATTGGAAAAATGTCTAGTGGTATTTGTGAAAATTTCTATGTCAGTGGTCATAAAATACCCACTTTTCTTTCTTTAAAAAATTGGTAAAATTCCTGGAAATTGACATGTAGATAAATATTACATTGTAATGTCACAACTGATTATTTTAGTCTTAGTTGATGTTCCTATGTTAAAACTTGTGCAATTGTCTTCCTATTGTTCTTGTGTGGTTGTCTTCTTATTATTAGGGATGAAGATTATAACCGAACTTCAATAACATTTGTTCCTTTTATTTTCTGGTCAATGTTCTCAGCCAATCGGAACTGTCCACTGGATGGATGAGCTGACTGGTCAGCCAGTCATGTTGAATTATAAAAAATGAGTGTCTCATATCCCGAGCTGTCTAGTTGGGGGTGAGAGGTGTCATAATTCTTCTTTCTTTTTCAGGATCAGTTTTCTCACCAGATCTGTGATATGTGGTTTTATTTCCTCCACAGAAAATGTTGGACCCCAAGAATTTACCACTTTACCATCTGGACCAATCAGATACTTCCAGAAGTTCCAATCTGGTTCTTTGCCAGAGGACTCTGCAAAACACATATAGGTGATAACAAAATAAATAAAATGTGGATTGGTCAAAACAAAAGGCACCTATCACAAGACTTACTTCTTCTTAGCCAGTTTATTTAAATAGATACACAAAGTAGGACCAAACTTCTTCTTGAAAGAGCCTACAATATTCTAACAGAAAAAAAACAGCCCACTTGTTATGGGGGTCAACACCCCTATTCTCAACTTCAACGGGCTCAATAGCAATGTATGGGCTTTAAGCCCTATGAAAGCTTTCTGTAGAAAATGCCTGATTTAGAGACACTTCAAAGTAGCAGCAAAGAGTGGCAAGGTCCACACTTTATTATACTGCATTTAGGCAATACAGCCTGGTCACTTTGCACCTGCTGGCTGGACAGTAAAAGATCAACAGAACACTGAAAAGGTAAGAAATCTGCTTTCTCCTCCTGTCAGCAGGTGCCCAGTGATAGACTGAAAGTGCTCCGTAGTGAAGGATAGCCCGATTTGCTTACTGTTGTCTTGTGGTCTCCTATGCATTGAGCTAAATCAGGCATGGGCAAACTACCGCCCATTAGGCTTTTTATCCGGCCCGTTGAACTCTCTCTCTACTTCAGCGGCTCCTCTCAAGTAGATTCGTGGTCCGCGCCTCTGGCTGTTGCCCCCCGTGCGGGGTCAGAAGAAGGATCCCCTCTGGGGGGATGCACCGGCCAGAGCCGCAGACCATGTTCCCTGAAAAATTCCAGGCTCAGGGAAGTGGGCGGAGCAATGCACCCACTTCCCCATCGCAGGCTCAGATCCTAGATGGGAGAATGGGTGGGGTTATGTCATCATGACGTCATGTTCAGTGATATCCGTCTCAGCGATCCATCCATCTGATCCTGGCCCGGCCCCCTGCCAAATTTTAGAACCCATTGTGGCCCCTGAGCCAAAAATGTTTGCCCAAGCCTGTGTTAAATCAATTAAAATACCTGTGTTAGCGATATTTAAAAAACATTCCTAAAACACCAGGCAGAAAGATATGATAGACACAAAAGTATTGGTGTCTAAATATGACTTGCTTTGTTTCTTGTAATCCCCTGTAGATCCAAGCTACGACTGGTAGAAGGAGAAGAAGCAAAAGATGGTGAGTAATGTAATATAATAGATAGAAAGAGAGCACAAAAAGATCAGGTTGCATGTAATTTATAACTGAAAAAAAAAATCAGAACACCTATGCCTTGGCACACATATAGGGTTAGTACTCAAAAGCAAAAGCTCCAATGCAGAGCAAATGATCACACAAACAGGGTTACATTTATGGAAGTTAGGGTTTATGGTAAGTGTTAGGGTTATAGGAAGGGTTAGGATAAGGCAGGGGCGCCCAAACGGTGGATGGCGATCTACCCACAGATTGCAAAGGCAACATGAGTAGATTGCGGAGCCCTGCCTTTCAAAATAAACTTTACCTCGCACAGGAGTTATTAAGTCCAAGTTTTTATTGTTGGTAGATCATTTTGACTTGGCCATTTTAAAGGTAGCTCGCAAGCCAAAAAAGTGAGGGCACCCCTGGGATAAGGGTTGGTGATAGGGTTGAGATTACATAAAGGGTTATCGGTACAATTACATGCATGGCTAGTACCAGATTTGGGGTTACAGGGTTGGGACTACAGGAGGGGTTATGGTGAATGTTAGTGTTATGGTTCCAATAATTGATAAGTTGGGCTTATAGTAAAGGTTAGTGTAAGGGTTACAGGATAGGTTAATATGAGGACCCCTTGGCAAAACTTAATCTTTCCATTCACCCAGTGCAAAAAGTTAATGTAGCACCAATTTCTTACCAGTCAGATATTTAAACGCAGCATTGGCTCCAATACCGGTGACTGCTATCTTGCTGAACATCGGGAAGGAGACATTGTACTGCTTCCTTACAAATGAATCAATCTCACGCTCAGTGTCTGGCTCCTGATGTCCAAACTGATTACATGGGAACCCTAAAACATTAAAGTGATAAGGTCCCAGATCCCGCTGGAGTTTCTGCAGCGCCTTGTAGTGCTCATCTGTGTACCCACACTGACTGGCCACATTCACCACCAGCGACACCTGTATATGGGAAATGGGACACTTTATTAGAACATTCACACATTGAGATTGCTTGGTGTTATGGAGCACAGCAACATTGAACATTAACATTCTTTGTGTGTAAATGATGAATCCTAACATATATTGGGTTATTGCTGGACACGTCAGAATAGGAGGGATAATTCTAGGGCCCTTTTTCAAAAAGAAGGCTAGGTTCAGACTGGAGGAGAGGTTGCAGTTCCTCGAGCCAGGGAACCATTGCCTTGGGGGGACACTACAAGTACTTTTTACCTGTAGCAGTCACATTAATATAGAATATGGCAGGCAGTGAGTAGGTCAGTACATCTTACTGCCAAATATGCAGACACTGTGGTGTGAGTGACCGAGTGGCTAGCAAGGTGCCAGCAACTAGGAGCTGCATGAGATTGATCCCAAGGAAAGTCTGAACCTAAATTGTAATATACACAATAGAGGGTTATATTTGGACAGCATGATGGCCTTTGGAGCTCCAGGTTTCAGGTTCAAATCTCAGCCAGGGCACTATCTGCATGTAGTTTGAATGTTCTCCCTCTGTTTGCATGAGGTTTCATATTCCAAAATATGAAATATGACATGACTTTGGAAAGCGCTGTGTAATACGTTGGCACTATATAAATACTATTTAATAATAAAAAATAATGATATAAGACCCAAAGGTAATAGACCATGTTCCAACAAATGAGTCCAGTCAGAAAATACTGTATATACAGGTCTGAACTTAACTTAACTTTAAACTAGGCTGTACAAGTTTCCCAAGCGTCACCTATAACTTTTTAGATTGTAAGCTCTTCAGGACAGGGTCCTCTCCTCCCATGTCTGTATCTGTCTGTCATTTGCAACCCCTATTTTTTGTACAGCGCTGTGTAATATGTTGTAATATTTAATATTATTATTATTATTATTATTAACACTTATAATATTAATAACTTTTAGTATTCTAATTTTTTCTGTAGAACAAGCACATACAAATTTTAAGACTTCACATATTTGGTATCTTGGTATCTTCACTCAACACATGAATTGTATTTTGTGCACTGAAATATTTTTGCAAATTTCTTTCTAAAATAAAATATTTGTAATAGAAATATTTCTCCTAGATTGTAAGCTCTTGGGTGCAGGGTCCTGTGTCACTGTCTGTATCTGTCATTTGCTACCCCTATTTAATGTACAGCGCTGCGTAATATGTTGGCGCTATATAAATCCTGTTTATTAATAATAATATTTGCAACTGCCATCTTTCCGTTCTACTGCTCCATGTAGAGTTATAATAAACTTTCAGGACTAAAATTTATTTTTTATGTACAAAAAATAGAAAGAAGCTAAAACAATTGATAAATCTCCTCCTGTATCACTGTCTGTATCTGTCTGTCATTTGCAACCCCTATTTATTGTACAGCACTGCGTAATATGTTGGCGCTATATAAATCCTGTTTATTAATAATAATAATTGTGAAGAAAACACTGGCTCTTTAACCAATAGAGACTTTAAGCACAGAAGAACAAATCTCTAGATCTGCATGTTTCTGGCCTTTCTTGCAATGATCAAATATATAAAAAGTTTTATGAAATCCATCTGTAATAACAGATTTATATCTGCAATGTAGTATTTGTTGTACCTAGACGTACACAGACTCAGCATAGCAGCATTGTGTGCGGAGCCCCCTCTGATACATGCCACGTCCTCAGCCCCCTTAGGATCACACATGGAGGGAGGAAGTCTCATTCCACAGCTACTTAACCCTTATGGGCCAGAGACAAGAAGAGACAAGATCTGCTACAATGTCGCTGTTTCTAAAACGATCTCTGTATTAGCTGTGATCTGTGATACATGTGGCAAAAGATTCCAAACTAGCAAAAAGGAATTTGGATCCCATCCACTGGGTGTAGCAGGACATACTATGCAGAGATCCATGCAGATAAATAAGTTACATTGTTATATTGTCTACAACTAGCCTATGTCAGTGTTATAGAAAACTTCACAGGTAAGTAGCAGTAAGTAGTTATAGCACAGTCTACCCTGCAAGACTTCATCTGGACTCCAATCTGCAGCCACATTATAATGGTTAACATATACATGTTATAAGGAAATGCATGATTAGATAAACTGGTCAGTTCTATCCCTGCCCCCTCCTTTTATAATGTAATACATCCCCAGTGTCTAGATACTGCCTGTGCTGACCCAGCTCCTTAGCCCTTAGCAAACAGTGCAACAGTAAAGTGTTTTATGGATCTGACTCACCGATCCCCGGTATTTCTCCAAGGACACCAGCTTGCCCCTGATATTCACCACCTTAAAGGTATAAAAATCCCGATCCTTCTGCAGGGAGGGGGCCAGGAAGAAGAAGAGGAGCAGCACAGCTGGAAACATGGCTTGTATGATGAAGAAAAGCAAGCTACCGAATACCGGAGGGGAGAAGAAGCGGATCTGACCGCTTGCACCCGGGACAGCCAGCCGATTCTGCAAATCAATGGAACAGATCCGACTGCCAAAGTTCTATAGCTCGGTACTTTAGGGACACGCCCCTATCGGGCCATATATATAATTGTGGGCGTGGTCACAGATGGCTGTCCCAGGGCAAAGCAGAGACACCCTACTGCTAATACATTTCAATAGATTTCTAGACCACGCCCCTAACATTCCATGTAAAGAATTGTGGGCGTGGTTACAGACAGCACCAACTGTAACAGGGTGAAGAGCTACCCTACCGCTAATGCATTTTAATACATTTTCAAACCACGCCCCTAACATTATATCTAAGAAATTGTGGGCGTGGCTACAGACAACTACACTACTGCTAATGTATTTCGATAGAGGACTTTCAGGCAACGCCCCTAATATTTTATCTAAAACATTGGGGCGTGGCTATAGACCGCCTAAACTGTAATAGTGCATTATATTGGAAGACTATAAACGTTTTGGGACTGAACACTTTCAGGACACGCCCCAAATGTTTTATCTAAATAATGGGGCGTGGTTACAGAAAGCAACTGGAATACTCCGGCAGCATAACGCTTATATCAAACCCAGACGCGATACTTTTTATGACACGCCCCTAACGTTCCATATAAGGGATTAGGGGGCGGGGCAAGGGACAGAAGCAGTTCTAGAAACTTGGAGAAAAACTCAGAAAAAGTTATTATTAATAATATTATTATTTTTAAAAAATAGGATTTTTTAGCGCCAACATATAACACAGCGCTGTACATTAAATAGGGGGTGATATACAAAGAAAAGACTTAGCCCCCTGCCTGCAAAACACTGGGAGTAATTTTCCAAAATAATTTTGCTTGTTCACTTTAATACCTCATCACCTTGCGAAGGATACCCAATCATGTGCTAGGAAAGTTAAAGAAATAGGATTTTCCTTTGCAGGTGACTAAACAGTTGAAGTTAGCAGAGCTTGATTACATTTACTAAACTAAGTGCAATATCTCTTGCAATATGTCACTTTGCTGTATGAACAGTCTAGATTCATTTACCAAATTATTTCCAATAGGTGAGAGCGGCACAACATGTTTGAGGATCAGAGTGCAGGAGTTAGGAGTTACCAGGGCACAGAGCGGGCATCATTTAGGAGGAGCTAGGCACTAATTGGGGCACAGGGCAGATACCATATAGGAGGAGGCGCTAACGGGGCACAGGGTGGGCATGATATAGGAAGAGATAGGCACTAACACATTGCAGGGCCATACAGGAACAGTCAAGTACTAATGGGATGCAGGGCGGGCACCATATAGGAGGAATTAGGCCCTAATGGGGCTCAGGGCAGGCGTCACACAGGAAAAATTAGGCAATAATTCGGGGTACATGGCAGGTGTCATATAGGAGGAGTTAGGCATCAATTGGGGCACTGTAATGTGCCTGGGCACACAAATCACAACCAACTCCAGACTTTATTCCGTAATCCAGGTACAGGCCGAGGTCAAACACAATAGATCAATCAAATAAGCAAGGTACAGAAGGATGAGGCAGAAGGCGTAGTCAGGGACAATCCAAAGTCAGGGCAGGCAGAGTTCATGCAAGGTCAATATTCAGACCGGGTCGCTGCTGGTAATAAGTCCGAGCTGATGACAAGACACAGGGGAAGACAACAGAGGTCAAAATGGTAATCCAACACAAGCAACACACCCAAGCACACTGTAACACAGAGGTTATAATGGGCAAGGGTGCTAATGAAAAGGTCACATTAAATGGGCAGGGGGCCAAATCCAATAGCACCTGGAATAGGAGGAACATACTGAACATACTGAATAACTAATGCTGTCGATTTAGCTGCAAGGATATCAAACTATACTTGCCCTGCCCCATGGCGAGGCAGTCGGCTGCCTCACCCCCAGGGGGTACAAGAGGTGCGCACAGTAGCGCGCCCCTCTTACAGCAGGACCCTTGGGCCGTGTGGTACTGTGTATGCCTGCAGGGCGCACAGTCGGCTGAGCAGTAGCTCGGCCCGACAGATCCCTCCGCCAGGGAGAGGAGACACGCCGCGAGCAAAGCGGCGGCAGCCCCGGCCCTGCTGTCAGCTTTAGCGGTCTCCTCCAGGCTGCCTCCGATCCCTGGGGTCATCGCGGGTGAGGACGACGGGGGATCGCTGGCGGGGTGAGTACCTTACTGGCACAGGGTAGGTGTCCACAGCCAGCACTATATAGGACGAGTTAAGTGCTAATAGGGTGTAGGGCAGGCGCCATATAAGAAGAGTTTTATATATATATAATAATAATAAACAGTGACAAAGGATTGCAAAACACACAGCAAATTAAATTAAATATTTTAGAGGAAATAATGTGCCATACACAGACCCATTAGTTTAATATAGATACTTTGATCAGACTTTATTTTAAATAACCCAAACAAGCTAATAAAAAGTTTGGCTCACATTACAAATTTTCCATCACTGGTAAATTTCAATTGGATCTTCTGATTCATGAAAGTTCCTGTAGATCTATTGCTGATACCAAAGGTCAAATCTCAATAATGTATGCTGGAGTACCCAGAGGAAACCCACGCAGAAAGGTGGAGAACCTGCAAACTCCACGCAAATAAGTTTTTTTTACAGTCTTTTGCATTTTCCATTTTTTTTATTATAACTCATATCAGATTGTTATTGTGAATTTCGTAAGCTGGTGAGGCATGTTTGTCTATCTGTTATTACTATTGTTCTTGTTATTTTTATTATTGTTGTTATTTTGTCATTTTCTTTTCTCTGAAAAACTCAATAAAAACATTGAAATACAGATTTTTTGATTCAAGGTATCATGGAGTTTTCGAGTAAATAGAAGTTATCAATAGTTAGTACATTGTTTGTCCTGCAAGTGTAAATATGTAAATCTGAACTATGGCCACTAGAGGGCATCCTTTGTCTAAAAACAAAGCTAAATAGGTGATATTATAGTTTCCTGACCTTTATATGTCAGCATACAAATTGGGTAATTCCCCTCCCACTCTCAGGACTTAAATAGATAAATCCAAGGTGGGCCAAACTCCTAGTGCCCCACCATCTACCTCCTGTGTATGCTCAGGGCTGGTGTAGCTGCTTACCTGGCTGGAGTAAATTTCTGGCTGTCCACTGTCCAGGTGAAGCCCCCCCTGTATGGTTTCTAGCCATGGAGGGGAGACCTGCTGTTGGTGCCTTGGGGCATGGCAAAGTGTTTGATAAGGCCCCAAATCCTTACACACACTCCATTTGTGGTTCAGAGGTATGGTAATCTGTCTCTATGTTTGGATCACAACATGAATGCCTGAATCCACCCATTGGGTACGTTGGTGAGACATTTTATTGAAAATGTTATAGCTTTTATGTATGCCATAGAATCCCTGTATGTAGAGCCACTGGCACAATGTGCGAACAAATACTTTCTTTGCAGCAGGAGCACTGTGTGCAGATATACAACAGCATGTGTTTAGGTGTGTCTTGTATTGCAGACAGAAGTGCATGGAGTATGTCAGGTTCTGTGTTTGCTGCAAATTTCACACCTGGTGGGGATCTGAATTTGCATTTAATTGACCTGCTTATGCTCTGTGCTGAAGAGCCATTGTTCAACATAGTGTGTGTGTGAGATGTTGCCAATGTTTTTTTCTATGACCGAAATGGTCATCTGTGTGTTGTGGATTGGATTATTATGTCCTAATACAGTCATTGAAACATTTTCAAAATGTACTTTTATTTCCAGTTACTGTCCAATACCCAAAGGCTAAAAATCATGTGTAAAAAATATATAAAATGCAAAAAAAAGACATTACTTAATTTCCCTAAATGGAAGATATTGGTGGGGGATTTTACCTGCAAGGGTTTTTAGCCTATAGAGTGACAATTCTCCATATGTGTGGAATATGTGTAACAACAGTAAAGTGATAAGAGCCCTTAAAGTGCCAATGCACCATTTGTGTGCAAGGCATGTGCCTACAATACTGAAAGGGATAAATACCCTTAAAGCCACTATGCACAATGTGTAATCGAGTGTACATGCAGGAGCTAATGTAAATAACAGCTCTTATTTTTCTGTAATTGTACAGTTTCTGCTTGAAATCTGCATTATTAATTCCTACCATTACACTATACTAAAAATAACTTTTTCCCAAAATGCTGAAGCCATCAATCTTCTGTAGGAAGGAATTCCAGTCTTCTCTCCTCAAATGTATACACTTCTATGGTATCTTTTACCTGGTGATCCTGCCACAAAGGCTGTAGTACAAACCTTTCTTGTTAAAAGTAATGGTATCATGTTCCTGTCTGGCAGTTGCATTCCTGCATTTTCATATGTTTTTCATAGATTCCAATGCAGACTATAAGTGTCCAGTTCAAACACATTACATAGTGCATAGATATATACAAGAAGTGACAAAATGTGCAGCATGGAGCCATTCCCTAGTCAATGGTAATAGGTGGAATACCAGCATTTTTTTATGAAGATTTTTTTTTCCCAGCTCAGTAAGATAACATGTATTTCTGCCCACCTCAGTCCCCAATTATTATTATTATTGTAATAAACAGGCTTTATATAGCACCAACATATTCACAGTGCTGTACATTAAATAGGGGTTGCAAATGGCAGTTACAGACAGTGACACAGGAGGAGAGGACACTGCCCCGAAGAGCTTACAATCTAGGAGGTGGGGGAAGTGTCACCCAGTAGCAGAGGAGATATGTAGTGATGGTTTCAAAAGACAGAAGAAGATGGGTAGGCAAGTTTTTAAAAATGGGTTTTGAGTGCTCTTTTAAAGGAGCAGAAAGTAGGAACAAGCTGAATAGGATGAGGAAGACCGTTCCAGAGAGTTCGGGCAGCTCTATAAAAGTCTTGGAGCCGTGTGTGTGATGAGGTTATGAGTGAGGAAGTCATTAGTAGGTCATAAGAGGAGTGAAGAGAGCAGCTAGGGGAGTATTTTTTTTCCCAGGTCAGAAAGGTAAGTGGGACAAGAACTGTGGAGGGATTGAAGGCAAAGCACAGGAGCCTAAATTTGATTCTAAGATGACATGGAAGCCAAGGAAGAGAACTACAAAGAGATGCAGCTGAAGAAGAGCAGTGGGAAGGATGGATGAGTCTGGCCTCAGTCCCCTTTGAATTGGGGTCTCTGCCAGCCATAGGTCTCCTTTTATTATGCCGTATCTTTTTGTGATGTTTCACAGAGTATAGACCTTGATCAGTGGGTGGCAGACCCCATCTCCAAGCAAGGTTGATGCAGAGTTTCCTATGGGACAGACACACTGCAGTGATAAAATGGATTATGCTGTTGCTAGAACTACCAGTTTGAAGTAAGGATTCATTCCCCAGGACAGACTCCTAATGCTACAAGAAAGGTTCAATTTAGGAGGCCTGCTCTTGATAAAGAAATGGATGTATGTGAGGACCCTGTTGTCACAGGGGGTGATAATCCCTCTACTATAGGAATAATGTTTTGTGGGTAATTCTCTCCAATTTGGTTTGGTCACCCATTGTTCGCTATCTATTGTGTGTATGGTTGTTTAGTGATGGTGGATTGTTCTGTGATACACTTTCTCCGGTACATGTCACTTCCTGCATTGTTCAAACGATCGTATCTAGTGTGTGTACATTATTGGTGGCTTATATTTGAATGATCATATTGTTACAGAATGTGCACTATATGCTTGTTCAAAATAATCTTTGATCGGTCGTTAATCATTTGTTTTCCAACGATAATTATTGCCTTTGTGTACGTAGCCTAAGGGTATGTCCAAACCTGATGAAGTGGCCTCCTAATATTGGGTTTCTCACCTTCGCAATGTAATGCTGTCAGCACAGTATTAGCACACAATAAGGGAAGATCTGGATAACACCAACACCTCCATCTCTTCCCACCTACCTGACCTCCCTCAGTTGGTTGCTATCAGTAGCTTGCTCCTGCAGGCTGCTAGTTGAAATGACTTTGGTGTTCTACCCATAATTTTTGTGCTCCCTGTTCTTTGTGTCATAGGTGTCCAGTCACCCTTATAATTCTCAGCTCTTTACTTCCACCCTATATTTCATTTGAGCTTTTTAATATCCCCCCCCCCCCTTAGTGCAAGCCATTTTTCCACCATCTTTTTATTATGCCCTAAATGTCCAGTGCCCATGTATTGTGATCCAAATTCCTAGTGCCCAATGTTAGACTGTCAGTGAGGTTGCAGTGCATTTTCCTCCCACCAGTAATGATCCACTGCTTTGGGGGATATGCTGCATCTAGCATCTCCCTGCAGCAGCCCATTAGCGATAAGGGTGGCTGTGAGTGTGGTGTAGAGGATACATTTTAAAATGCTGAATGTTTGAGAACCAGTGCTGAGTGGCTGGCAAGGTGCCAACTGCTGGATGATGCCCAGGATTGTTCTCTCCTGCCACAGATCTGAGCCAGCCCTTGTACAGTAAACCTACACTCTGATACAACAGGGCTCTGCCTGGGCAACAAAGAGTTAAATATTAGAATTTTTGGGAACTTTCAGTGACCCTGCAGCCAGTCAGTTCTGCTCAGAGGTTCTAAAGAAAAAAGATTTAGAAATTCAAAATTAGAAAAAGATACAAATGTATACATCCCAGGAACAAACACAATTGTATAGAACTCAAATAGAGCTGGCAAGTTGCCAAAGGTCACTGACACCTCTCTGAGCTGCTGTGTGATGCTGGGAGAATGATGCACAGACTTTGATGGGTAGCTGCTGGCCTCTGTTTTGGCAGGACCCAGTGCAAAGATCCTCTTGTTCACCCCTGATGGCGGCCCAGGATAACCCTGGAAGCAAATATTTACCAAACCTTAGCTAACCCTAGGGGTAAACACCTACCCAACCCTATCATACCCTAAAAGTAAGCCCTTATCCTTCCCTTGGGGAAGCCCTTACCTGACCATAGGTGTCCCTAGGGGTAACACCTAACCAACCCTGCTTACAAATTTTTGTCTCCAGGCTGAAGTTCTGTTTTAATGCAGACTTCAGCTGAGGAATAAAAGTGACAGATATCTGATAAGTGGCACAAGAAAATGAAGCAAGAGTTGAGCAGGCAACTCAAATATTGGGGGGGGGGGGGGTTGATGGAGGTTCCTTGAGCAATGAGCAGTTTGTGTCTCTTAGGTCAGTTTGTCAGTGGTTCCCAACATTTTTGGACCCACAGACCACTTAAACCCCCCTGGCAGTATGACTCGGGGTGAAATTTCAAAAAGTGGTAGCCTCGAGCCACACTCAGGGTTGAATTGAGGGCTTACCTGGTTCTCAAGAGCCTGCGGAGTCCCCTAGCCTCCCATCCTGGCGTGTGAATGTTGGAGATGTGAGGCCAGGGAATGCGAATGCCGGGAAAGCATGTTGAGTGTGGCCGGGTGGCACGCATTGGTGGGGGGGAGCTTTGGGAAGTTTAAAATAAGTATTTTTAAATATCAAATGTACCAATTTGACATTTAAAAATACTAAAATAATCTTACCGCCAGGGAGGGTTAATTACCACTGCGCATGCACGGGGAGCCGTGTGTCCCTCAAAAAACTTCCCCTAGAGTGACATTATGATGCCAGAACCCGCTCCCACACAACCCGCCCACCGCCCTGAGCCTGCGATCCGTATGGGAGACATGGTCTGTGGCTCTGGCCAGTGTGCCCCCCCCAGGCAAGGGGTCCTTCTCCTGACCCCGCTTGGGGGTGCCCCGGCCAGAGCCACGGACCACCAACATTTTCTTGCAGACCACCAGCCGGTGACCGCTAGTTCAAATGACACCAATGATCTTTTTGGCTACCTGTAAGGATGACATTTTCCCCACTGAAACACTGATATAGAAACTAAATAAAGCCAACAGAGGCACCCAGATACCTCTAGTATTTAAGATGAGGCCGACACCTGCAATAACATTCAGGTCTCAGGGAACCCCCTGCCAATATTTGATATGCCCAATTCAGGGTACATTGACCTAATGATCTTAAAGCTTACCTAAACTCAGAAATTTCACTTTACATAAAAATGTAGACAACCCTTTTATGTAAGGTAAAAATTCTGTTCGTTTTTTTTTTTTTTTGGGTGCAGCACTGCTCCCTAATTTTCGAGAATTAATGGGAGCGCAAAGCCTCCTGGGATACCTACGTTAGGCAACCCGGGAGGCTCTTGGCGCTCCTGCACATGCCTGAGCATCTCAGAAGGAGACTTTTGGTGAAAAGAGAAAAAATTGCTGATCTCACCCATGCGCAGTGAGATCAGCAAGTTTTTTTTCCAACCTACATCACCTGATCTTGCGCCTGGGTTGGGTGAAGTAGGAAGAAGAGGCGCCGCCCTGGAGACGGGATACCGGAACGAGGCGGGACATGATGGAAGAAACCTCCGGACTGATTGACTGCACTGCGGGATTGAAGGTAAGTGGATTTTTTTTTTTGTAGGCACTTTTGAGTTTAGTTCCTCTTTAACCCCCTTCGCAGTATTCCCGCGTGTGACTCAGGGTGGATTTTCTAGGCAAAAATCGGTATTCCTGAGTCACACTCGGGGTCCCCCTGGCATCCTGCTGGTCCCCGCAGGTCCTGGGGACACGTCCTCCGATCTCCAGCCGCGAAGTGCTGAGACGAGATCTACGGAGTTTCCCGGTGACGTTGGATCGGCGGGAAATTAAAATAATTTTGTAATGGATTCAATACAAAATAGCTGTATCCAGTACAAAGAAATATTCATATAATTATATTATATATATATTATACGTGCTACTACACAGTTAATTACATGTTTAAATATTTTTATGTTTTAACAGATTTTTGAGTTTTGTTATTTAAAGTTTTTTATTAAATTTTTTAAATGTATTAAATATTGGTAAGTTATTCCTAAGAATTTCAGCCTACAATGAAAAATAAGTTTCCATGCAAAAAAATTGTACCGCTGACCCGAGAGGCACAAATAACTCCAGAAACCTCCGGAGGAGCCCTGGCCCAGTATGCCCGGGAGACCTGTCATATGCAACTAATATCAGTGTGCTGGTTGGGGGGAGGTGGCTTTGCAGCAGCACGTGGCCTGGAAAGGGGAGGAGTCACTGCTGACTTTTGTAAAGTCACAATTTGCATACAGGGTGCAGCAATACTTTATAATAAGGGGATTTATTGGTAATGTATGTCTTCCTACAATGACAGGTGCACTTGGAATGCCCCCTGATGATAAATAAATCTATATTACAGACATAACTTGGGATCTAATGTCACACAAAGACCTGTTAGCCCCCCCAGGGACAAAGATTTACATCCCCACCTCACACAGTGCCCCTCCCCCCGGCCACTCCCCCGTCCCACAATGCAGTTCGCGCTGGACATGGCGGCCGTGTGAAGTGGCTGTTCGGGGCCTGCACAGCTGGAGCAGCCGGACATGGCGTCCACCTAAAGCGGAGGCCGTCGGAGTCGTAGCGTCCTTCGCGCTGTAGCCAGGGCCTGCACAGCCGGGGCCTCAGGTAAGCTGACCGCCGAAGCGAGGAGTGCAAGGGGGCCGGCCTGGAGGTGTGTCTGCATCATTCAGACATAAACTCTGCTTGGCCTTCTGTTTACAATGAGAGGACTACAGATCCCAGCATGGCTAGGGGGCTTCAGGCTTGTGGTACCACAGCAGCCTGAGGGAGGAGGTGCAGAATGGGGGAGGGGCCTGGGTCCTGTGTTTACATTGTGTTATGGAGCGTCTATAAGGCTGATGGTTGTTATGGGCAACAGGAAAACCTTACAGACCCTCAGCCACCCCTCCCCCCTCTGATAATTTCCCCAGTCACATGATCAATAATCGATTGTAAAGCAAACCTGAAGTTCAATTATTGGCCTCCCCCTACCCTCTCCTCCTTACCCCCTCCTCCTTACCCCATCCTTCCTCTTAGCAATAGCTACCCTTACCCACTCCCAGAATGAGTTCTGCTGTACAGCTACTTCCACTCCATACATTGAGCTGCAATCATTTGCCCCATGAGCAGAAGGGAAAATGAGCAAATGCTTGTTGTGATTTGGACTTGACTCCTCAGCCAATCACTGGGCAGTATTCACTAACAGCTGTGTCTGCTCAGCCAATCAATAGCCTGCTTTCACTAACGCAGTCCTTACGTCTCGGCCAATCACTGGCCAGTATTTACTAACACAGCTGTGTCTGCTCAGCCAATCAATGATCAGCTTTCACTAACCCAGTCCTGACTTCCTGGCCAATCTTTGTTTATTATTCACTATCACAGCTGTGTCTCTTCAGCCAATGGATTACCTGCTTTCACTAATGCAGTCCTAACTTCTCGGCCAATCACTGGCCATCATTCACTAACACAGCTGTGTCTAATTTCCAATGATACAACCTTGTCCTGCAGACCCCTATCAAATCCGCTAGGCATTGCTCCTGGCTTCCCAGTGGTTGAAAGTGGGCACCTGGGAGTGAATAACCCATGTTTGACAAATGCCCATGTGGACATTTCCTTTACAGTTGAGCTCTGAGATACCTTATAAATCTAAGAAGCGTGTGTATTGTTTCCTGAACATTGGTCTAATTTGTGCATTTCTTCCTTATCTGTGCAGTGATCCCATGTGAAACTTTCACCTGTGCTGGAGCTTCCTGTAACACAGACCAGTCACTTCAGTGATGCAGGGTGACTGGTCTTGTATACGCCCCCTTCTCTAGTTTTCTTGAGCCATTCTGTAATAGGTTTAGGTGGGTTTTACACTGTAACATCTGGGTTTGGAAGTTATTTGGTGGATATAATGTGGATTTATATATTTTGTGGCTAATAAGGATATATCTTTTTTTCTGGCTAATAAGGATATATTTATAGCAATTAGAGTTTAGATTAAAATGATGGGAAATCCAGCATATTTGAGGGGTGCATTTTAGAAAAACTGGCTCTAGAAATTTAGCAAGCTTGAGGTATTCTTGCAATAAAATAAACTGTATAAATAAAGGGCTAGAATCCAGCTTTAAGGAAGCCTATACTGAAATAAAGAAGATTGGGTTTAGATCGGAGGACAGGGTTAATTAGAGTCAGGTTCTGACCCATGGGGGGGGGGAAGGTGTTCCTGCTCAGGTTCTGAGAGCTGACACCTTGCCAGGCACTTCACTCTTCTTTCGGGTTCTTTTTCGTATGTCACTATGTGCACAGTGCAGGTGCGAGATCGGGTGACCTAGATGGGGAAAAAGATTGCCAATCTCACTGCGCTTGCGTGAGATCGTCAATTTTTTTTTTCCGTTAAAGAAAGGGCTTCTTCTATGCATGCCCGAGATGGGGCATGTTCAGGAGGAGCAGCGAAGAGCCTACGTCATGGATCCCGGGAGGCTCCTATTCTGTTGGGGGGTATAAAAAAAAATTACAACTTTTACTTTATATGAAAGGGTTGTCCACTTTAGGTCAGACCTCATATACTTGCTCCTGGTATGAATCCTAGAAACTACTGAAGCTTTTGGATCAGAACCCCCACCAGCCATCAGGCATGTTCTGCAGACCTCGGCATTGGCACAGGTGGATAACCTTACATCAGGGAATAGATTGCATAGGGTTTCATCATCATCTCTGAAAATACATCTCCTGATTCAGGAGCCCCTGGTCCTTGCAAAATAACAAAAAAATGTTACAAAGAAGTCAAAAGCTGAATTCTCTGGGTCAAGAGCTCCCAAAACATATCCACGTGTCCACTGTCACAAAAACTAGTTACTGATATCTGCATGGGGTTGCTACATGCAACAGTTGCACACATTTTAGTTTATTATGTATCATTATTGTATCTTCCTTCACATAAAGGGAAAGAGACCATGACTGGAATTGGAACAAAGTTTAGGATTCTGTGGACATGTGACCACCCAAAGCTTTTACCTTTTTGTTTTTAAAAAACAGTAGAAAAGGAGAAGACCCTGTTGGGTCTGTATTGTTGTCTTGGGATACATTAAATAGATTTATTTACTGCACTGCTGACAATGATATTACTGTATGCGATGTGAGGACAAATTTCCCAATAGCAACAAAAAAACAAAATAGTATTTGGGAAAGCTCTGAGAAATTTCTGTGTCCCTGTTGCAGATTATATGTCACTTCCAGTCTGCTGAAACCGTTGTCACTGGACAAATCATAAAACTCGCATTCTACGTCTGCAAATTACATTTGCAATATATATTTATATACATAATGCAGAAATATTATTTTTAGCACACCGGTCTGACCTCCTAGCACTCTCGATTTGCCTAGAAATGGGCTGGATTGTTTATTCCCTTTTAACAGCGCTCACAGCACAGGCTATCAAGTCGAGATAAGAGTATAAAAATAATGTTGCAGGAAACGGCTCAGCAGTTTCATTTCGTTTGCAGTTCAGAGCTGGGTTTCATTTCTGTCACATGAGGTTGTTACCAGCTGATAGGGGTTGTATATGTGACACTGTGTTCCAAAATGTCATAGGCCCTGCAAAACAAGACTGTTTGTGCTGCAGCTGTTGGACAAATGAAATTCTGTCCTTGTAGTCCTGGAGACCAAAGCAGTGATGGGATCGCTGTGAGTTTTATTATTTGTGGGTTATTTTGAATTATTTGTTTTTAGAGGTAGGGCTGTTTTTTGTTTCATGTATATTATATAATATTTTTATTTGTTTACAGCTTTTTATAAATATTGATTCCTAAAATTAGTACTATAATACCGTATCATAATACAGTCAGTGGGACAATACAGTGTGAATGTGTATTTTATTATCCGGTATTTATATAGCACCGACATTATGCAGCGCTGTACAAAGTCCATAGTCGTGTCATTAGCGAAAAAGCTCATAATCTAATGCCCCTATCATAGTCATATGCCATTAACACAGTCTAAAATCAATTTTCGGGGAAGCCAATTAACCTAACTGCATATTTTGTGAATGTGGGAGGAAACCGGAAACCCATACAAGCACAGGGAGCACCTGCAAACTCCATGCAGATATTGTCCTAACTGAGGTTTGAACCTGGGACCTAGCGCTGCAAAGGAGAGTGCTAACCACTGAGCCACCGTGCTACCCCAATTTGTATTGGATTATCAGTTGGCAGTATTCTATAATGTGGGGCACTGTGTCACTCGTCCCTAGGGTCTTTGCGCCATTTCGGATTTGTGGGTAGCCAAACAATCTGAATCAATATCTGTGGTCCACAAGCAGATTGTTCATTGAACAAATAAATAGTTCACACTGGTGGTGAGGCTGCAGTGTATTTATCACTTTCTCATACCCAGGAACTGCTGCCCCTTAAGAGACACTACAAGATCATGTCCCCCTGCTGCAACTCCCATGGGAATGAAAATGGGTGGCAGTGAGCTGTTCTAGTACTATTCATTGCCGCCTGCTATCAAATGTGCAGAAGATGATTAGAGATGTGCTGTGGGGCAAGTGACCGAGCAGCTGGCAAGGTGCCAGCCACAGGGAGCCGCACAGGGAATCGCTCGAAGTTCTAACACCAAAATACTGCAGATTGTCAGCTCCTTTTGTAATTTGTTTGGTGCACAAGGATTTTTGTCTGCTTTTCTTCATTGCATAAGTCAATATGAAAGCAGAAGCAACACAGATGCAAATTATGTCTGTGAACATCCTTTGGCATTCCAGTTATCTATTATTTTCAAAAAGAGGAACAAAGGTCTATGGGCAGGAACCAACAATTCTCCGACTTTCACATCTGCCTATGGTCATTCACATGTAAACAGTGGGGAAAACAACTTTAATTGTTGGCCTAATAGCCACTATAGAGCAGCCTTTCTCAATCTTTTTAACATGGGGTACTCCATGACTTACAGGTTCTTAGGGACCCCCTGACAATAATAACGATATCCACTGCTCAATGTACATTAGTGTGTTAGTTATTGGGAATAATAGATTCATTGCTGGTCAGTGGGGAAAAATGTCACCCTAACAGATAGCTAAAAAGATGATTGGTATCAGTTACACTGATCTGAGAGGCACAAAGTGCTTATTGCTCCAGGAACCCCTAGAAACCTCTGGAGAAACCCTTGGATTCCAAGGAACCCTGGTTCAGAAACCCTGCTATAGAGGTCATGGGGGACAAAAGACCAAAATAGCTGATTACTCTTAATCGGTTAATGGATAAAAAAAAACCCTGACTAAAAGATTGTAGTTTGCTGAAGCACTGTGTATTCTTAATATTTACCTCTACCACCTTTACCTTTTTTAGGCATCTCTGGGCTTATTTTCTTCAGGTTTATTCAGCCACTTTCTGTCTACATCAGGGGTGGGCAAACTTTTTTTGTCAGGGCCCACAATCTGAAATGAAAATTGACAGCGGGGCCGGGTCGATGGGTTATGCCATCATGACATCCCGTTCAGTGGCATCGATGACATAACCCCTCGACTACCACTGCACACAACCCACCCACTCTCCCATCACGAGCTCAGATCCGGGGGACATGTTCCGCGGCTCTGGCTGGGGCGCCCCCCAGCGGGGTCCCTCTCCTGACCCTACTCGGGGTGGCACCGGCCAGAGCTGTGGACCACCCAGAGGGCCAGAGAAACATCCCTAATGGGCCTGTAGTTTGCCCATGCCTAGTCTACATGCATTGTTTCAGAATTGACTGCCCATCATTGTTTTGTTTTTTTCATTATAATGGACTGTGACTTTGCAGTGTGTCCGCATAGCTTCTGGTAACCTTATTCAGTTCATGCGGGAGGCTGACAACATGTAAGCAAAATGGAAAGATAGTAGTCACCCATTAACAGAAAGTGCTTGTGCCTGGCTCCTATACCAGACTTTCCTGATTTTTTTAACATGGGGAACCCCTGCTAAAATACATTTCAGGTCTTATAGATCTCCTTTATATAAACCCCACAGCTACATTAGTATGGTGGTCAGTGGGAAGAATGCCTGGTATATTGCTGGCCATTGGGGAAGAATTTCACCCTTGTAGCCAAAAAGATCATTGGTGTCACCTAAACTTGATCAGGGAACCTTCAGCAAACTCCAGAGGGACCCTATGATTCCAAATATCCCTGGTTGAGAAACTCTGCTCTATATGAAAACTTTGCATGTCATCACATAGCCAAAACGATTATTGGTGTCACTAACCCTGGTTGAGAAACACTGGGATATAATATTAATAACATTTGCATCTTTTTGAAATGACACAAACATAGTAAAGCATAAATGATTTAGTGACTGGCTTTGATGTTTTAATCATTGTAGCAGCTTTTAAATTTTGTTTATATACACAATCTGCAGGTTTGATTCATGATTCAAAGAGCGATTTACTCTGGAGAGCTTGTGTTCCTGCTGCCAGCTGTTCTGCCCTAGCACAGGCCTTTTAGTGGTTGCGTGTAGTTGCTTTCACTTGTAGCTGTGGCATAGACTCATTGAAGGGGATGAATAGGCTGTCTGTTGCTGTGTTTGTGTAGAGGGGGGCCCTATAGTGTAGTTTTGACAGAGATGGCTGCTTTAGCCTGTGGCAGACTTTTGACCATATTGCTGCATCCTGATCATGCACCTGTGTGATCGGGGTGTTTTCTGCTTTGGTTTATTAGTGTTAAACTGGCCATACACCATCTAGATCTTTATGGGCAGGTAAACGATGGATATCTTCTTACTATGCATGAATTACCACTATGTACCACTCAATATTCATTAGATTTCAGCAAAATTTGAATGAATGAGGATTGGACCCAGTGTTGCAGTTTGGATTTTGCAGTCTACATGAAATCAAGCATTGCCTTTTGTTTATCATGCCAGCGTCACCAAAGCAATGGCTTCCAGCCTGTAGGCCAGCGTGCACCAAAGCAATGGCTTCCAGCCTGTAGGCCAGCGTGCACCAAAGCAATGGCTTCCAGTCTGTAGGCCAGTGTGCACCAAAGCAATGGATTCCAGCCTGTAGCCCATAACGCGATGTAGCAATTGCTGCCCAGCTCAGGGTGTACTATAGCAATGACTGTTGGGCTTTAGGCTACTGTTTTTATTCATTAATTCCTACTGTACAGTCTTCAGCAATCCCCCACTGCTTTCTTCTGCACTTTAACCCGGTTCGGTCATTCAGGCATTCCAATAGGTCAAAAAACTTTGATCAACTGTTCCCTGGGAATTATTACATTTTCAGATACAAACTTTGTATGGAATCCGACATTTAGCCTATAAAGATATCGATCAGTGAATGATACGCTTTAGACAAGGCAATAGAGCGTTCAATGTATCAAAGAGAATGATAGGAATGAGCGAGACACTGAGATATACGGCTTCCACACAAAGCATGTTCTTGTCTGCAGCTTGCTGGCGAGGAAAGGCTTTTCTACTATTCAAAGCTGCCGTGGCTGCTTTCTAAAGAAAACAAATTGTAAGTCTTTGCACACCTCTGTTTTCATGCCTCTGGAATGCTTGTAGCTAATTGTAATTGAAAGTTCATTTTAGGCTTTAAACAGTGCAAATGAATATGTTTTGCTACTGTAGCATTCTAATAGAATTTGTTTTATTATTCCTACAAAATGGAAAAGAAAGCAAATGGGGATATTAGTGAACAATTCAGTACTCTCTGTGTGCAATGTTAAGTCACTGGTTTATTAGCGGTAACCAGCACTACGTTTGGAGCTGGCCTGCCATCAGGATGTCAACTGCTGGGTGCCGCCTAGGATTACCTGTTCCCACCATTTGTCTGAACTTTACAAATGAAACCCAACCATGGAGACTTTGCTGAGATCTGTGAGGATCCCTCCAATTTACTTCACAGTACAAACAACTGGAAAGGTCAGGAATGAGCTATGTTACTGGTTTTTAAAAATAGCAGAATACATCAGCCCTAATTCACATCTATGCTGTTACAATAGTCCAACCACATGGATGTGTGCCAGCATTTGAATGGGCTGTCTATCACACATCGTTGTGCACACACAAAAAAAATTGTGCATGTGCTATGTTTAGTTTATATACTCCAGTTTGCCAGCAAGGTGCAAAGCACCAGTGCCTGTACCAATGTAATTATGTTACTGTGCAGTTCAGTTACGTGTGCATTGCCACACGACATAGATGTGCGCCCAATTTTAATGTCCATAGTCTGGTCTCAGGTATTCCTAAAATCTGGTAATCTTTAGGCTATTCAGGCAAATGATTTTATATACAGTGAAAATACATATAGCAAACTGTCTCATCTGCCAGGAAACATATAACACTGCCTGGCCACTTTTGCAATTTATAGATCTCTGCCTGACTGCATAGTCAAGAGAATGGAGTTACCGTTAAATTGGAACTTTAAAATAAAAATTGGGAGCAGACAGGATTCTTCCCGTTGCTACCTTTTTATTACATACATTGAGCTGTGCAGGTTCCAATATAATTCAAATACAGATTATATCAATCTTCTTAATTTCTTTAGCATATAAATTGTAGCAAAAACGCTCAGTCCTGGAAAGGTAAAGGAAGTATTTAGATTACTGCGTGGGACCTGTTCATCACATAGTAACTAGATTTAAGATTCATTTTAAGCACCGACATTTTAACATGGAGGAACGCTTGAAGTAATATTTAGGTCTTCAGGGAACCACTGCTATAAATTACTATATCCACAGGTCACAGTATATTAGTGTGGCAGTCACTGGGAAGAATGTCTCTTACATTGCTGGCCAGAGGAAAGTATCACCCCTGCAGATCATTGATGTCAGTGGTAACTGACCAAATTTATCATGGCTCAGGAAACCCCTAGAGTAACCTGGAGGAACCCTAGGGTTCCACGAACCCCGGGTTAAAGAATCACCAATTTAGACTGTCGTACAGGAGCTTTGTACTTTAACAAATAACTATAAAAAAGTATTGTTATCCTTAATTTATGATGAACGGCTATATGTTTTGATAATTTGTATATTGATAATGTAATGATATAAACCTTTCTATTTCATTTCAAAGATTGATTTACTGTTATTCTGTGTCCAGCAGGGATTTGAAGCTGCTGCTGTGATTTGATCGACTTTTCTCCAATGGTCTGAAGATAACCTGGAATAATGGATGGTGTCACCAAACCAGCCAATCATGAATCAAAGAAGCCATTGGCACGCGCTGGCCGTGGGGAAGCCAGGGGCACACAAGGCAGAGTGATAAACAACCAAAAGCACAAACACAGAGGAAATGCTAAACTGGGTCGAGATAGTGATGCCAGCTCTTCAACCATTGTTAGGAAGGGAAAACTGATGGAGTCATGTGATGCCACTTTACTAGACTCAAACTCATGCAGTGAGAACTCCATTAATTGCACTAGTGGCATGGCAAATTCAGGGGAGGACCAGGAGGACTCATGTAGTGCAGGAGCTCAAAGTTCCTCTCCATCACGAGCTGGAAATTTGAGTCAGCCAAGAACCACCGAGTCAGATCAAAGCGACCAACAATCCAAAGAGTCTATAGAAACCCCTGAAAATCCAGATCTAGGTACCCAATCTCAAGCTTCCCCAGAAAGCTGTCCAGAGGCTAAGCAAGACATTATACATTCAGATAGCCATGCAGAGCCATCTTCAGATCAAGAGACAACTCCTTTAACATCATCTCCACCATGTGAGTACAGGTGTTTACTCTCAGAATCGCATGACATCTTGATTTATAACTCCAAGAAAGAGCCCTACACTTTTTTGATTAAAAATAAAAAATGTTTAAAAACAGTCATGCTGCATTAAATTAGGCAACCCAGATGCTGCTCCTTCCTAAATTTCAGGGACAGCTATTGGAGTCAACCAATGTTTCCAAAACTTTTTAACACGGGGGGAATAACTTGAAACATGAGATAATAACCCTTGAAATAACTTTTTAGGTCTTCAGGGATCCCCTGCTATAAATTCTATTCACACAGCATTCACCATGTATGAAAGGAATCTTTGCAACACAAATGGAACCCTAGCTGAACATGGAGCGCAGATTTGCACTTACAGCAAAACTAAAAAAAATTCTAGTTTTAAAAATGACGGTCCACTGTACACATAACAAATTATTGTTCCCTGAGACTAACAGTTGTGATCCTTTTTGTTAACATTAAGCAAAATTCTGATGTAACAAACCTCAAACTGAAGCTGCATTTTTATTTGCCATATATTTTTCCATGTTCCACAAGGTCTATCCTGTTCAGGATTACTAGTCCAAAACTAGTATCAATACCCAGGTGACCAACAATCACCCTTGCCACAGGTTTTGGTACATGAAAAAGCTGTGTGTTTCTTGTTGCTTTTCATTATTTTTAAAAGCTTGATGTTACATATTAGGTGAATTGTCTTAAGTATAGCTACTGGTGTAGCTATTAGATGGAGCTATGAGTGACTCCATGCCATCTTTCCTTTCACCCGGACATGGAGTATATTGATTTTAGAGAGTTGGTGAGCTTGCAGGCTTGCTTTGTTAATGTTAACCATTGTGTAGCATTGTGAAAAAGGGCCTACTTATGTATTGGGAAATAAGACGTTTTCATATACTAAGTAAAGTTTTGAAGATTAAAAAAAGTATTGATAAATGTGGTGCCGACTATGTGGGTGGCTGTTTTAAGTGCTTTCTAGTTTTAAAGCTGGTCATACACTGGTAGATATGTGCAAAATCAGGTAAATCTAATCTCTGAGTTTTTTGGCTGCACACCATTGGGTTCTTCAAAAGTCTAATTAAATATGAACTGGAACTAGTGTTGCTGTTCTTATTCAGGTTGAAGAATGTTGAGTAGTGTATTGCCACCTTTATAGCCCCTTTTCTTACTTTTATTTGCCTTTTTTTAGTATCATCTTCTTTTTTTTTTTTTTTTTTTTTTTTTTGTTCAGGTAAAGCTGCGGAAAATAGTCCCAGTGCAAAACCTGTCCAATCAGGCACCTTACCAACCGATGAGTCCATTTTAGCGGACCAAGAATTGGGCCTGAAACAAGCAGAAGAGAGATTGGAGAGGGACTATATATACCGCCTTGAGAAGGTATTAGACATCAGTATGATGCTGATTTTATATGGTTGGTGTTTTTGGAAGGGGTGAAAAAGGTCTGTGGTCGGTAGTAGCCAGATGGATTGATTTGTGTTCTAGTTTGAGGTAAGTGTATCTAAACCCAAAATTGTACTGTACTCATGGCGAATCAACATTGTCCACCTAAGACTGAAGTTTGTTAGGACTACAGAACACCACTCAGTCTCCCTAATATAGAGGAATCCTGCTGTACAGCCCAATGTCATACACACTACACTCTTGTACTTAATATATTGCCGGATGCCTTATTTTCTACGTATCTCTCCTGTTCATACTTCTCACCCTACGGACTTGTGTACTGCACATACTTCCAATTGATGTATCTCCTGTGCATATGGCCCCCCAATATATCACCTACACATACTGCCAGCCACAATGTACTCTAAATTCTTCCCATGTACCCTGTACAAACTGTCCATCATTGTCCCCTCTACACTTACCTCCTGCATACTATTGTACCCTCTGAGCTTAACTCCTGCACATACTGCCTACTAGCATACTGGTAATACTTATTTCCTTTGCATATGGGCCCTTCATCATACATTTCTTACTCATGTCCTGCACATAGTACTCACTGATATGCCTCCCCAACTCCTTTGCCTCACATACTCCCTGTTTTAGGTTCCAAACTTTTCTTTTTGCACATGCTGCCCATGTTTATACACTCCACAGTCATTCTCATACTGACTGCAATCATATTGCCTAAACTCATACCCTCTATATTTTGCCTGCCAGAGGCAGCATTGCCTTAGACCTTACACCACAGATACACAGGTATAGAGCTGTAGGTACAGGAGGGCCTAAATATATTCACGTACCGGAAAATACACTTCTATTTTTCAAGAGGAATTCAAGACAAAAGGTATTTTTAGTGAGCTTTTTTCACAATTCACATTTCTAAATACTTCAAAATATATGTTTATCAAACTCATGCCGACATGCCCAAAATAATTGTTGTGTTGCCATGTTCATTCCTTTCCCTTCCTGTCCCATTTGGCATTAAAAAAATAGTGAAAGGAAAATACACCCAATGGTGACATACATAGCAAAGAAACATAAAACACGTTTTCATTTTCCCTAACTTTACATTATTCTTAAAACTGGTATATCTTCCTATTGTACACAGATACTAACTTGTGCAACTTTCAGATCTCAGCTATGCAGACCTGGTCAAACTTTCACCCCCCAGGAACCAACTTTGCAGAGTGTATGAACTTTATGGCCATATAGAGAGTAATGTAATGCACAGTCTATGATTCTTACTGGCTGAGTGATATCACAATTTGCAATATTACAGTGATGTTGGGTCCTTGAAGAATAAAGTGTTAACCTACCTGCACAAGCTGGTGCATACAAAATCTGAAAAGTCTGCTTCTGATGTGTATATATGTATTTTTTTGGACGGCTGCCTTTCCAACCACATGTGGGCTAACGATGCACCTGGCCTTTCCAGCAACATATATATTATTATTATTATTATTGATATTTATATAGCACCAACATATTACGCAGCACTGTACATTAAATAGGTGCCAATGCACCTGGCTGCCCTTGGAACAAAACTGGAATGTCTGACTCCAAATACAACAAAGCACTAAACCCCCACAAATTAACCCACTCCCCCTTATGTTGATGCAATGCTTTTGTCTTCTCAACTGTTGGAAATACATTTTCTATAATATCTATCCATTTTTTTGGCCTTTTCCCCCCAGTGTTTCCCTGTATAGGGGCAGATGTGTGGTTACCTAGTATTTTCTGTCCAGAACACTTTTTGCATAAAGGGAAGTAACAGTTTAGCATTTAGCTGGATCTTTGGCTTTATATAAACAAAGCCTTCCTAAAGGACTGTATTGAAGTGGATATTATGGTTTGATGTGCTACACAAAGATATGAAAACAAAGCAATTCCCATGTGTTGGAGATCTTTACTATTCACACCTGGATGGGAGCGGTAAATGTAAAGTTTTATATTTAGCAAAATAAAAAGAATTACATTTGTCCAAAATAAACTAGTTTGTAGTATTAAATAAAGAAACAACTTGCCATAAGATTTAGTTGTTTTATTTTTTTACCTTGCATGGTAGAGCAAATTATCAACAGAGACTTAAGGGGAGAGTTCGGAAATAGGAAGTTAACCAGAAAAGGTCTAAACCAGCAATGCATGATTTAACTGATAATGTATTTGAAAAGTAACAAGACTACTTTATTGCTTTATTATGAGTGTGTAAAAAGAGACAGTAGGGACCCAATAGCCCCAATAGTTCTCTATTTTATGTACAGTGCTGCTTAATATTTTGGCACTATATAAATACTGTTTATTCATAATAATGATAAAGTACTAGCAAGTAAACCTTTTGCTTTTTTTCTTCTGCTCTCTCTTGCGCTCTCTCCCATGTGCATTTTCCTTCTCTTGCATTCTCTCCTGCTCAAAATTTTAGCAAAAATTTTACCAGGTAAACCTTTTTTTTTTTTTTTTTTTTTTTTTTTTTTTTTTTCGCTTTTTTATGCTTGCTGGCTCTTTTGCATGCTCTCAGATTTTTAGCAGGTAAAACCCTGCACTGCAACATTTAATTTTCTGTTTATTACCGGCGTAGGTGTGTTAAAAATTCTCTGGTCATGTGTCATATGATCTTCAATTACACATAATATGGAGGGCAAGTGGGAATTGTAGACCACAGACCTGGGTCACCTAAGATAATTAAAATGAAATGATTTTTTTTTAAGAGTGTAATTGTACAGAGTTTTTTTCATCTCCACCTTCTCACACTCCTTTTTAGAGATCACCAGACTTCTCGAATTGCCAGTACCTATGCAAGCTGTGTTCCATACACATCGAGAATGTACAGGGGGCTCACAAGCACATTAAGGAGAAACGCCACAAAAAGAATATCCTGGTAATGTTAACACCAGCTCCTTTCTGTTTCTGTCTGCCAGTCGTTGATTAAAGCTTGTTTGTGTGAGCTACAGTATGTGTGTCACCAGTGTCACCAGTGCTGCGCAACAACTGCCCGTCACAAAGAAATTGGTGCATAGCATTAGATTTGTTGGGGTATGTGTGTACTGTTTTTGCCATTCAGGAAGGACTCTGTAACCCTAAAGGTGATTTTAGGTCTAAAAATAATAAACTGCTATATTAAATAAAAGATTTTGAGGGGCTCTACTTATTCTGATCTTTTGTCTTTGCATGACTGAAAGCCTTGAAAAAGATACAGGTCTGATTTATTTATTTGGTTTGTTGGCCTTTATTTTTGTTATATTTTGGCTTGTTTTTATACTATAGTGACTTTTTTCTGTATGTGACCAGATAGTAACAGGATTTGGTTACTAAGTGCCTTCCGTTTTACATTTCTATTACTTTCATTGCATTACCAATTAGGTGATTATGCGTTTTACAATTAATTCATTGTTGTTGTCTGGTTTTCTAGGAAACCTGCATTTACATTTTCACCTTTCTTTGCTATCAAAAAAAGTAATTTGCGTATTAATTGTGGGATTGTCTGTATTTCTTTCCCAGTGTACACTGGGAATATGCCCTCAACTTCCACATTATATAAGTGTATATGTCTCAGTACATCACTTGCAGTCTCTGGTAGTTGGAGTTGGATAAGTCGGATGAGTCGGAGTCCTAAGAATTTCTTTGAAGAGAGTTCATCACCATCCGTGGATATGTCTGACTATATCGAAATCCGGGCTATTTTAGGGGTTTGTTCTCAAATTCTAGGATACAAAATCTTTTTTTTTTTTTTCTGCTCCACCAATACACCAATGAGGATCTCTTGTATTCCTGGGCATTTGGTTAGTGTGGTACCTGGTAGAGTCTGGAGTTACCGGAGTAAATGGGTGTCTATAGAATTAGAGCCTGACTTTGCCTAGCAGCATCTTTTCTATTTTGTACAGATCTTAAATTTTTTTTATATGATTTGCTGTTTAGGGAAAACAGGAAGAAAATGAATTGCGAGCTCTTCCACCACCTACAGCAGACCAGCTAGAGGCCATAGGTGCCTCTGTGGCGAATATAGAAAAGGAACATGGCTTATCTCAGGAGGACTACCTCTTCAGAGAAGAAATTGTTGTTGAGATGGAAAAAATTATCCAGAATAAACTACCTGGTAGGTGACTTGTTTTTTTTTGGTATATGGATTTTGTTAGAAATGGTGCAATTGCTTCAAACATTTTTGATTACGTTTGAAATTAACATAATGTGCTAGGCGGTTTTGTCTTTAAAAAGTTCTCTGAATGTGTGCCTTAGATGAGATATTTAGAATGTAACACATGAACTTTTTAAAGACAGAAAACCAATATAGATGTGAACCACTATCGGCTTGTTGCAAACAAAAACATCTAAAACCAAACCTGCAAATATGCTCTCTCTCTCAAAATTTTATTAGGTAAACCTTTGTTTTCTTTTTATTTCTGTCTCGTTCTGTCTGTCTCGTTGGGCCTGATTTATTAAAGCTCTCAAGGCTGGAGAGGATACACTTTTATTAGTGAAGCTGGGTTATCCAGCAAACCTGGAATGGATCTGGTCTAGGATTGAAAACATTTGCTAACAAATTGCAAATGACTTTGGGAAACCCATTCCAGTTTTGCAGGATCACCCAGCTTCACCGATGAAAGTGTATCTTCTCCAGCCTTGGAGAGCTTTAATAAATCAGGCCCTTTGTCTCTGTCTCTCTCTTTTTCTTACCTGATTTTTATACTGTTTTGGTTGCCTTAAACCATACCTATACTCAAAATTTTCACTTTACAAAAAAGGGGGTAGAGAACCCTTTTTTTTTTTTTTTTTTTTTTTTTTTTAAGGTGCAACACCCTTTTTTTTAAATAAAAAAGGGTGCAACACCGACCCCCTAATTTTCGGCAGCTTTCCAGGATACCTACTTCACGCATGCGCAGAAGGAGCCTTTTTGCTCAAAGAGAAAAATGTGCCAATCTCACACATGCAGTGAGATCAGCAATTTTTTTTTGTCACCTGATCTCGCGTCTGGGTCGGGTGATGTAGAATGAAGAACCAGGAAAAGAAGATGAAGATGGCGGCACCGGGAGCGCCGTCTCCAGGACAAATGTCGGAATATCCATTATTATGGATTATATATACATTCATTCTGCTAAGTGTTTAGACATGGCATCATGTACGAGAGGTGGACAATGGTTCTCTTGCACAAAGGTCCATATTTCAAGTGGTCTGATGCCTCCTGAACCTTTTGTTCAGTGTTGTTGATTAAAAGAGTTTTTTGAGGGAAGAGGAAATCAGACCACTGGCAATCTAACCTGCTTTGTGTGAGAGAGCCATGGCCTGGCACACCTGTGTGCTGCTAACATATTTGTTTTAAAAAGTAAGCATCCCATGTGCATCATTGTATGGCAGACTGACGGCATAATTATAATAAATGGCAAGTGTTTAATTGGGGTTTAATGTCTTTAGATCATTTTCACTGAATTGAAATGTCTGATGCTTTGGATTTATTGATGCTTGGCGTGTAATGAGAAAGTCAATGCTAGTTTATGACAAATGCATTGATTGCACAGGCTTCAGCTTATATAAGATCAGTGTGTGCCACAAGCTTTTTTTCTGTAAACGTTTCTTATGGTTTTGACAAACTTGACAGTTTTAAAAGCCTTTAAAGGACTTTTCAGTTCCAGCTTAGGAATGGTAAATGCACATTAAACAATCTCTTGCTAAGCAGGCTTTATTGGGCTTCAAGCGGTACTGACGCTTACTAGATAGAAATTTTTGCAGATGTGCGCTGGTCTGATATGTCCTCTCCATGTTGTCACCCCTATCCAAAAGCCCATTGTCGCCCTGGTCTATGCGGTCATCCTAATCCGTATTGTCACCTTTATTCATGGAGCTCATTGTCACCCTGGTCTGTGTTGTCACCCTCATCCTTGAGACCTGTTGTAACCCCAGTCTGTTGTCACCCCTGTTTTCGGAGCCGTTGTCACCATAGTCTGTTGTCACCCCATCCATGGAGTCCGTTGTCACTCCTAATCTCGGAGCCTGTTGTCACCCTAATCCATGTTGTCACCTTCATCCATGGAGTCCGTTGTCCCCCTAGTCTGTGTTGTCACCCCTATTTTCAGAGCCAGTTGTCACCATAGTCTGTGTTGTCACTCCCATCCATGGAGTGCATTTTTACCCTAGTCTGTGTTTTCGCCCCCATTATTGGATCCTGTTGTCACCCTCATCTGTGTTGGTACCCTAATCTGTGTTGCCACCTCTATCCGTTAGCAAGTTAATATTATTAATATTATTAATTAATTCTATAGCGCCAACATATTACACAGCGCTGTACAGCAAAGTTTTGTGCTTTTTTTTTTTTTTTTTCCCTCCCTCTGTGATCAATGTCTTTTTCCCATGAGCCCCTGTAGCCTTCTCTTTATTGCAGAAGCTATGGAGATCTCAGGGGGAGTAGCAAGACCAGTTTGATATATATAGGAGGGAAACAAAATTAAAACCTAGACAGATCAGTATAATCTGGGCTCATAGTATTCATAACCTCAAATTGAAAATGTTAGTTTAGGTAGCTTTAGTGATCCTTATGCCTTTTCCTTACAAAACATAGGTTATTTTTTTTGTAGTATAAACATGTGAACAGTTTACGTTTGTGTTACTCCCATGTTGCTTCCATGTTCACTTCTTAAAATCAAAACTTTATGTTCTGTTCTGTTCTTAGAATGTTCCTTGAGATTGTATGGATCGTCAAAGACCAGATTTGCATTTAAAACCAGCGACATTAATATAGATGTAAGGTATCCTCCAAAGGTATGTATAATGGAAGACAGCGTTCTGATTCCAGTAAGGTCATTTAAAATGTAACAATTCCACACAACAGGGACACAACTGAGAGATCAATATTTATTTTATTTTGTTAGTTTTGGATTAGATAGTAAATGTCTCTGCCAAGTTTTTAGTACTGTGTCCCTATTGGAGGGGTAACAATTTTATTATATGGTTTTATATGTGTTTGTTTTTATGTTTTATATCAATATTTATGCAGATACAAATATAAACACACACACACACATATATACTGTGTATATATATATATATATATATATATATATACATTGTGTAATTTATTTGTAATTGTTTTAGATGAGCCAGCCAGATGTTTTGATCCAGGTTCTGGAGATTCTAAAGAACAGCTGTAAGTCATAATCAATTATATATTATATTATATATTATTTTGTTCTTTGTTTGAATTTTAGCAAATCCTGTTGTCTTGATGTAGCAAGTGAAAGAATTATTTAATAAGAAAGAGCTGTCATTTGCTTTTATGTCTAAAAAGAAAGATAAATTGTAGCATGGAATTATTTTAAAAAAAAAAGCCTGTACAAACAATGCAGTGTATTATTTTACCACCTTGGAATGCTGCAGCAGCAAGATACCTCTTCAGTTTGGGACACATATAATATTTCAGTTCAGTGTTTGCTGCCTTTACTGGCAAGTTGCTTTAGCTGAATGCTATTATGAGAAGACAGTCTTCTTAGCTCCATAAAAGTAGCAACTTCAAAAAGCTGAATATTCTTATGCTTTCTGAAGTAGGGGAGTTCAGTAAAACTAAAGCTGCGTACACACTTCCAATTTTTATCGTTGGAAATGAACGACGAACGATCGATTGGGCAAAAATCGTTTGTAAAAAAAGTAACCAACTATGCCGACGAACGAGGATAGTCGTTGGAAATGAACCACCGGACCGGCGGATCAGATTGGACGACGATTGTTGACCATCTATCGTGTGTACGGTCGTTCATTGATCGTCCATGGTCTGAGCATTATTATTATTATTATTATTATTATTAATAAACAGGATTTATATAGCGCCAACATATTACGCAGCGCTGTACATTAAATAGGGATTGAAAATGACAGACTAATACAGACAGTGATACAGGAGGAGAGGACCCTGCCCTGAAGAGCTTACAATCTAGTAGGTGGGGGAATTTCACACACAATAGGATGGGCGATATGTAGTGGTGGGAAGTAATGAGGGTTTAGCAGACAGAAGAAGATGGGTAGGCAAGTTTGAAAAAATTAGTTTTGAGCGCTCTTTTAAATGAGCAGAAAGTAGGAGCAAGCCGAATAGGGCAAGGAAGACCATTCCAGAGAGTTGGAGCAGCTCTAGAGAAGTCTTGTAACCGTGCGTGTGATGAAGTTATGAGTGAGGAAGTCATTAGTAGATCATTGGAGGAGCGGAGGGAGCGGCAGGGGGAGTATTTTTTAACCAGGTCAGAAATGTAAGTGGGACAATAACTGTGTAGGGATTTGAAGGCAAAGCACAGGAGCTTAAATTTGATTCTAAGGTGAAATGGAAGCCAATGGAGAGAACTACAAAGAGATGCAGCAGAAGAGGAGCGGTGGGAAGGATGGATGAGTCTGGCTGCAGCATTCATGATACATTTGTAGAGGAGAGAGTCGGGTTAGTGGAATACCAGCGAGAAGAATGTTACAGTAAGCATGCGCGGTGAACGAACGTTCGCTCACTTCCTGTGGTGCACGTCACTTCCTGTACCGTTCAAACGATCGCATCTATCGTGTGTACAATATCTGCGAACGATCTGTATCGTTACGTTATCTGTATGTACAGGATCGGTGCTTTACGATCGTTCGCAGATATCGTGCAGGATCGTTCGTCGTTCGTTTACCAACGATAATAATTGGAAGTGTGTACGTAGCTTAAGAGGCAAGTGGAGGTAGCTGCTTTTCAGCTCGTCCCTTACTTTGCCTCATCAGAACAAAACAAATAATTTTACATATCCTTTTTTGATCGCTAATTTCCTTTTCTTTCTTTTTTTCTGTCTCCCAGCTCAATATATTGATGTTGAATCTGATTTCCATGCAAAGGTTCCTGTCATTTTTTGCAAAGATGGTAAAAGGTAGGCTGCTTTCACTAATCGTTTTATAATTACTGAGTATTTGAGTTTAGTTTTAAAATCGCTAAGTAGTTCTAAATTGTTTCTTATCTTTTTTTTTTTTTTTAAGTGGTTTACAATGCAAAGTGAGCGCAGGAAATGAAACAGCGTGCCTTACCTCCGAATTACTGGCAGCTACTGGAAGACTAGAGCCTACACTCATACCCTTAGTCATGGCATTTCGCTACTGGGCCAAGGTAAGTGAATCTTCTGATGCAAAGTTTAGGACATAGCTAGCATTAATATTGGAGAAAAAAAAACATAATTTATTTGCATAAATGGGGATAAGTTTTATTTTTACGCCCAGTAGATATTTCCTGAATCGGCAATGCATACTTAAATATCGATTATATCAATACACGCTTCAAATAATGACTAATTGTGCAATAATTGAAAACAAAAAGAGTTGATCATGAAGTGATCATATTCCTTGTTCTCTCAACTACCTCTATTTTTATAATTATCAAGTATTAAATGCCTTCCCTTTATAATCAACACAGAGTATTGAATGGACTAAAGGCAATCAATAAATGTTATATTTATATTTTCCAGCTGTGTCAGATAGACTGCCAAGAAGAAGGAGGGATCCCTTCTTACGCCTTTGCCTTAATGGTGGTATTTTTCCTCCAAAAAAGACAGCCACCAATCCTTCCAACATATCTGGGTTCTTGGGTAAGCCAATTTCAGAATGGATCTTTCCTTGCTGTTTCTTTTTTTATTTTTAGTAATTTGTACTTGGCTGCATTACATTTTGTTTAGTACATGTGGTGTTACCAAAACTGAAAGTTGCAACCTGGCCCCACGTAAATCTTTGAAAACATTTTGGGTGTTTGTTATTACATCCATCCATTGCAAATGTAAATGTGTAGTGATTCATAATGTGGTTTGAAAGCAGAGAAATTCTAGTTGTATTAGCAAGAAACCTAGTATACCTAATAATGTGTAGTCCAGGGAAGTCTGCTAAGTTTTGTTTACATCTACACTGACACATAACATACAGACAATTCCATTTATGAAACCTTTTATGAAAGCCAATGTTTGTGGGGTCCGAATGTCTTTAAAAGTCCTATATGTGTGAAGGTACAGCTGTGATTCACATTTCAGTCATGACATCAATGGCGGGGTGATAAGTAGAACTACATAGCTTTTAATATTGTCTCAATGTCTGCTTTAAGAGAGCAACAACTTCCAAGTGGCATACAACATGGCAAAACTTGGTATATTTGTAGATGGCTCTGAAAGAAATTAATTTAGTCTATATTCATTGTATTTAATTCTGCACTGTTTAATGTGTCATTTTCCCTAGCAGCTGTATAATTTTTCCCTATTTTATTCAACACCCTCTTGGGCAATAGATTGAAGGTTTTGACCCCAAGAAGACTGATGATTACCATCTAAAGGGCATATCTGAAGAGAAATATGTGGAATGGGAATATAGACCAGCCAACAATGATAACAAAAGCACTTCAGGAATGGATGCGAGAGGGAGAGCCGATCAGAACCACAGGAGAACAGCAACATCAGAAGCAGAGAACAGAAAGAACAAAGATAAGATGGGGAAGGTAAGTCTACTGACTGCAGCAAATACCCTCACTCACCAATTAGTTGTTGGAGGGATGACTAGCAGACCAAAGTTTCCTTCTCTAAACTATGTCACTATAGTGTTTAGGAGCTCTCAGATATGTAAAAGTAAAAATAGGTACCTTTCAGAATCTTGCTTCTTTTATATTTGCTGACAGTATAAAACAGAAACACAGGTTCATTTTCAATACAGTGAATGTAACATGTACATTATAATGCCCTAGTTACCAGCACTTCCATAGACACCGTTCTATGTTCAGGGTTAATTAAAGATCAGATTTGATAGATTAGAGAAATCCTTTAAAACTTTCAGTAAATATTCACTTTAAAGGTTAGGGTTTTAAAGATGCTGCTCATGGTATAGCCTAACCAAAGTTTGGTCTTTTGTTTACAGTGCTGTTTGAAGTTTGAGCAGCCTCCACAGGTACCCATGGGGCAGCTGTGGATGGAATTGCTTAGAATGTACACCCTTGAACTTCAAATGGAAGACTTGGTGATTAGTGTTCGAGTACAAGACCTTGTAAGCAGAGAAGCCAAGAACTGGCCGAAGAGACGAATAGCCATAGAAGGTAAGATATAGTTTATCGCTGCAGTGAACTCATAGCTGGAAATAGGACTGAATTAGTACCTTGATAATTTTGGTAATGTAATTACATTTTTTATTGCAGGTCTGTACAAGCAACAATTCTTGCTAATTGGTAATTAAGGGATAAAATCTGACTATTGGCATGAATCTTATTGTCAAGGGTCTGCATTAATGTTTGTTTGACTGGGCACTCATTAGAAGTGAGATGTTGGCCACTTTATCAGTAGGGGTCCCAGTATTCCCAAAGTTTCATATGTCCCTGTTTACAAGGGAAACCACTGGGTGTTTACAATAAATAGTGGGGGGAAAAAAGGGAGAGTGGCTGGGCCTTACCTACAAGTAGTGTAAAAACTTTTAGGAGTTGTTATAACCATGGTATACAGCCTAGGTATACAGCCTAAGCGCCTCATGAGTACAAAGAGACTTTACATATAGCAGAAAAATAACAGAAACCAATTGTTATCACAGTCAAGCAGTCTCCCTATTTAACTTGAATATCACAATAGATAGACAAACCTTTAATATGTTGTCTTTTTGTTTTATTACCCCAGACCCGTTCTCTTTGAAAAGGAATATTGCAAGAAGTTTGAATAGCCAGTTGGTGTGTGAGTACATTCAAGAAAGATTTAGAGCGGCTTACAGATACTTTGCCTGTCCACAAAACAGGGAGTCAAACAAAATAGAAAAGAATAATGAGGAAATCACCAGCCAGGGGTTTGGAGATAAAGTTACTATTGGCAACTTTCCAGGAGGGAAAATGGACATAAACCAGGATGGAGGGACAACCGAAAACTGCATTTTGGGGCTCAAGACGGAAGGGACGGACAAGGACACTGGGACCGCGCAAAGATTGCATGTGGACAGCGATGAAGCGGTTCATTCTACAGACCAGACATCTGCACTGGGAGTTAAAAGAAGCCAATTCTGTAATGGACAAGGTTCTGCAGTTAAGGATTTACAAGATACTACTGAAGTAAAGTGTGTGTCAGAAGCGGTCTGTCCCCTGAATGAATTCTGCTCTGACAGTTGCACTTCCACTACCTCGCACTGTCAAATGAAGAATAAAGGAAACCTCTGTAAAGATGACCTGTTTTATATCTTTGATGGGTTCATTTTTACTTCTGGGAAGGTAAGTGGACAAGTATGCTACAATTCATAGGCTAAACACTAAATTGTCTGTTTACTCACAGTAGCTGTCAGAATTAAAATACCTTGGTAAACTAAATAAAACTACAGGTATAAATCTTTCCTCAAAACCATGTAATTACAGCCAAATATTAGGCCACATTAACAAGAAAAGCTTTCCCCCCAATTAGCATAGATAATCTATGGAGATGGGACAAGGGGGAAAAGTCTGTGTAGTACCAGGCTGGGTCCCTCAGTAAAATACAGCCATGTGTATGTGTTGTTTTTTGCTGCATTTGGCATTGTGAGAATGTTTGACCCATATTGGCTGCTGTAAACAGTGAAGAGCATATTTTGTTTACAAGCATATTTTGTTCATTGGTGTGCTGTGATTCTAATTATTGTAAATGATACTCCAACATATATCCACAACGCTACTGCTTTTTTGTGCAGTGCAATATGTGGTAACTACTGTGTGCAGCATTGCAGTGTCTCACACTAGCAAAATGCTGAAGATCTAATATTGTGTCCTTAATACAGGGTAAAGTCTCAATCATAGAAGTACTTACTTGGCGTCGCTCTGCAGCAGTCTCAGGGGGTTTGGATGTTTATTCATAGAAGGCTTTTACAGGGAAAAAACACAAGATATGTTTAATGCACCTATCGTCCCATGGGAAGTGTTTTGCTAAAATGATTGGTCTGGTCCTAAAGAGACAGGGTCTCTTTAAGGCAGCCTTACACCTAACATCTGACTGACAGTTAAGTGTAACTGTCCCTATAGCATCAATTAAGTGTGAGAGCACGAAACCGCGGCAGCTATGCAGAAAAAGGGTTTCCAGCGAAAGCCCTGGCAAAGAAAATGGGAATCATGGCGTTATTACAAGGTATATACATGTTCTTCCTTTACCTGTTTAAAATGTACCTAAACTAATTTTCTGAAACCGCTACCTTTTATTCTGTTGCACGTGATTGCATGTAACTTCACCTTTGCTTTGCATGGAGCAAATTTACCTGGCAGTGTGTGCCAAAACGCAGTCTAAGAAAATATTATTATGACATAATATTCAGATCTTTCTGTAATCCCAGATATGTCTGGTTCTTTTTAGAATTTGTGGCAGTAAGGTGAGATTAAATCCAGCTGTGATAAAATAGACCTTTTAAATAATGTTTTCTCATTTTTTTCTCAGCCTCCCACCAAGGTCTGCAGTTTCTGCAAGCGTGATGGACACTCCAGGAATAAATGCCCTGAAGATTTCAAAAGGATTGCTCTGTACCCCCTTCCTCCTATGGATTCGACATTCCGGAGTTTACTGGATGATGTCTGCAAGGGGTGCTATGGTAGGTTTCTAATTGTTGCACTCTTACTGGGCTTGAGCTTCACCATTAATAAGAGTTGACTAAACACTATAGAAAAGTTATTTCAAGAATCCAAGGATTAGGCCGATTATTAGTATATTTTATGTCGAACTCTGCACTTACTTGAACAATAGATTGCATGGTCATAGGAGTCAGTTTTTGTTGTGTATGCCTCACCTATGTATTACTTGCAAAAATAATTGGTAGGTAGCATAATGTGCTGTCACAATTTTGTTAGTTTTCAGTGAACCATTCTATGTGTATGTAACGTGCATTGTAGTAATTTAAAAACCTGTGTACCACTACTAATCCGATCACACCCAGATATCAAGAACTAGCTGCAGAGAAAAGCTGGAGTGCTCATGTTACTGCAGCTTCAGTCAGACTTGGGGTAATTCCAGTGCCAGGCACAGGTATAGGCTTATAAACATGCAAGCATCTTGTGCTGTCTACTCCCAGGTTTAATTTATGTTTAAAATGGAGTTAGGGTTTATTTCAGTTGGAGGGCAGGTAAATGATGCTAAAGTTGCAGTGTTCATGTTTTACTTTTGTGATGTTTCTTTTAGATGAACTTTCTCCAAGTGCTGCTGAACATCACAATCGCGAGCAGATTCTTACTCACCTAGAAAGATTCATCCGCAAAGAATTCATTAGTAAGTATAATTGTGACAACTGCTTTTGAAGATCAATCCAGTTTTGGAACTTGGGCCAAGACTAGAAAAATAAATGGCAAAAAAATAAAATGGTAATTTCATAAAGCTGGAATGTACTTTACATGGTGGGTAAAGGGGAATTATGTTCTTGTCAGAGCTCCAAGCACAACCGAACTGTTCCAATAAAAGTGGGATTAGCCCTGGAAAACAAACTCCTTCTTTGTCTTCAGATCAGATGTCCCATGGATTCTTTTGTACTCTAAACCAAGGTTCTTTACTAAAATTTAGTCATCTTCCTGTCAACTGTCTAACCCTCAATGGGTAATTTAGGATATGCTTAACCTAGAATCCAATTGCATTTATAGGGTGCCAAGCTAAAGTCTAAAAGCTAACAAATGTTTTTTACGGGCACTATGAGTTATCTGCACTTGAGTCCTGCTTTGAGAACAGAACAGAAAGTTAATATTGCACCATTGCATTGGTCTTTCAGGTTTAATGGCAGCAGATCATTTAAATGAAGTAAAGTTTTTAAACGTGAAATATGCTTCATCAGACATGTACTTGGAAGCTGCTACAATAATCAGGATTAAACTGACTTTTGAAATGAATGTTTAACATAGGTAACTCCAGGTTGTGTCTGTTTGGCTCCTCGAAGAATGGATTTGGTTTTCGTGACAGTGATCTTGATATCTGTATGACTCTTGAAGGCCACGAGAATGCGGAAGTAAGAGTTTTACTAATGTGTTCTGCTTACACCTACGCTATATGTCAGCTTTCTTTCCTGCATTTTTAAAAATGTCCTCATGATGTCCCTGCAGCAATCAAGTATATACATTTTTTTTTCCTTTTAGAAACTAAATTGCAAAGAAATAATTGAAGGGTTGGCAAAAGTTCTTAAGAGACACCCAGGTAATGTATGAGAAAAATATTTCTTTTTATCTCTGTTTCTATTTTCTCAAATAAATAATTGCATCTAATTTTCCTTGTTCAGGATTAAAAAACATATTGCCAATAACAACAGCCAAGGTCCCCATAGTGAAATTTGAGCACAGAGACAGCGGAGTAGAGGGAGACATCAGCTTATACAACACGCTGGTAAGTGTCAAAAAAGCTTAAGGTGATTTTTCCAGGATGTTGTGAATAATGTAGCATTCTGGCCATACATGGTGGAATCTATATCCTGGCATGAATCAGTACCCTAAAAAAAATGACCTCGCTTAACTTTTGACCCAAATATAGATTTGCTTTAGATTTTAAAGGTATCTATCAGAATAGAAATGTGACAATTGCCTTTGTTGGCTTGTTTTTGAAGTTGCATGCTGCAGGGGATATTTTTTTATTGATTTCTTCATACTTCATTACTCATTAGCCAAAGCATGCATGGTATAGATTTAGAATGCTGTTTATATTCTAAAACTGAGTGTCTCTTCAGGCCCAACACAACACCAGGATGCTGGCGACATACGCAGCCATTGACCCACGGGTAAAATATCTGGGATATACGGTCAAGTACTTTGCCAAGGTAATTTTAATATTTTATCAATAAACAGGAAATCCAATTTATAAAATTGCTAAATATTTTCTACAAATAACAATTTATTCTGTGTTTTTGTCTAACACATTTTTCACATCATGGCAACCAAAAGTGGTTTTGTATTACATACCAAACTACCATATCTGAAGAGGGAAGAAGAAAACATAGATAACAATGAGAAAAAAATGTATAGGTTGTCTCATAGGCCCCAATGAACCTAGAGTGCTCGAAGAAGGCTTAACATACAAGCTATCCAATCAGTGCTATGATAACATCATTCAGCCTGAAGTCAATTCAACTGCAGATCAATTTTAGGCAACTGATTTTGTTTTTTTGTTTTCTTTAATTGGAAATGTTATTAGATTTTAGATTGTGCCATGTTTTGGGTCTTCTGACCAATGGATTACCATTAGGAAAATTGATTGATCAGGTAGAATCCACTCAAAATTAGAAGCAGATTTGCTTGTGTGCCCAAAGCACCGTACTATCAGCAGGTTAGGTTGTGGAAGAGTTTTTTTGTGCTAGGCTTACCTTGGTTACTTGGTTAACGTTACTGTGACACCACACTCTTTCTTAGCCTAACCTGCATTGATCAGGCACGCCACATACAAAAGGGGGTGGCGAGCATATTTTCCTGCTTTACTAAGAAGAGAGCACTGGATTAAAATTGATATAGACGTTCTTATTAATCTAATCTATGAGTTTTATTTTATCAGCGCTGTGACATTGGTGATGCATCAAGAGGAAGTCTTTCTTCATACGCCTATATCCTGATGGTACTATATTTTTTACAACAAAGAAACCCTCCTGTCATACCTGTGCTACAAGAGGTAAGACAATAAAGATATTCTTGAAACCTAAACTACTGTTTGTAGCAAATAGAATTATTTGTCTTAAGTCTGGTTTGGGAAGTAGATGCAATAATACCGAGCACGCAGTAAATCACATAGTAGGATGGGGCTAGATATGTACATGTTCCCCACATACCAGGAAGTTTGGGTTTTCCGGTGCTTTACTGCATATTAAACTTTTTGATGGCTCTGAAATAACCAGGTGCACAAACTAAGCTAAACAAAGTGGGTCATAAAGTGTTACATGAAAAGGTTCCAAATAGTGCTATAGGTATACAAGTTTAGTTGCCCTAAACAATATCTGCTGGGTCAGTAACCCCCTAATTTGAGGTGTGAGAAGAAATACATCATTGGCTATACCACATGCAATCATCATGTAACTCTTGTCTTTTGTTTTTATAAAATGTAGATTTATGATGGGCATGTTATGCCACGGAAAATGGTGGATGGATGGAACGCTTTCTTTTTTGATAACACAGATGAATTGGTAAGTATTGCTTAAAGATATTGCATGGATTGAATTGAATATTTGGGGTTATTCAAGTTTACTATTACTTTACAGGAGCAATGTTGATGTTCAGATAAATATGTTAAGTGGGAACATCTAGCTAGGCTTTCCAGTATAGGTGCAAATTGTCTTCCAAAGCTGTAAAGCTGGACCCATCTGCTAATGGGTAATATCACCAAAATAGTACTTTTTAATATTTATGGGGTGATTAAATACAGTTATAGGCTAAAGACCCCAAAGGTGTCTCTTTCTTCCAGTTGTTCTACTTCATTGTCTCTGGAAAGATTCCCTTCACTTACAGTTGTTGTAAAATAGCAAGAGGTCAAAGGTAGTCCTTCTAGCCAAGACACAGGCAGAGTGGTCAATGTTTTCATGCTTCTTCATTCTATTTAAAGCCTAAATAGTTACGTCTGGAATTCCCCTTTAATGTTGGAGTGTCTTTGTTCTACAGAGGAAAAGGTTTCCATCATTGGGAAAGAATACTGAAACCGTGGGAGAGCTTTGGCTCGGATTCCTTAGGTTCTACACAGAGGAATTCGATTTTAAAGAGCATGTCATTAGTATCCGACAGAAAAAATTGCTGACTACTTTTGAAAAACAATGGACGTCTAAATGCATCGCTATAGAAGGTGTGTAACTCTGCCTATATTTATTCATAAGTGACAAATATTTACCATTTTATTGAATTCATTATATCGTTCACTTTGAATACCAAAATAACACCTGTGTCTTTCTCTGACTCTTCTAGATCCATTTGACCTCAACCATAATCTTGGAGCTGGAGTCTCTAGAAAAAGTATGTATGCTCTGGCATTCTTGCTCTGAATTTGATTTTTTTATTTGTTATTTGCTACCTTTTAGTCTTACATCTAAGAACAAAGAAAATATTTAACTTTTGAATAATATAACTGCCTACAGGATGAATGAGCATTGTCAAACAAAACACTTGAAACCAGCTTTGATGTTTAACCCCTCTCGTAACCAACATGTGTCAGATATTTGCTACTGTTGTAGAGGGGTTGATGTCCTTTTTCCAGCTTGTAAATGAAGCTTTTCTTTCAGCATGTTTGTCATATGCCATATGGCCCTAGAACAGGCTCCTGGCTTCTCGTTTCATCATTTTTAAGTGGTTTTGTCAGACTATAATTCAAGCTTAAGGTCTGAAAGATAGGGTTACCCCCTTCCTTGCCAAGGCTCAATCCAGCAGAGCTGTGGGTACTTCCTCTGCAATTTGGCATCAGGCCAGATCTAAAGAAACTGCACCTGGTATTTTGTTAGTATGTTTCACCATATTGTACCAAGTGGACATATAGATCCCATCCCTTTTATTGTCATTTTTATTGATACTGCTTTGTTGTGAAACTGAAGCATGTCGTTTATAAGAACTTGTTGTACAGCATATAAATTTACTTTTTATTCTTCTTTTTAGTGACTAATTTCATAATGAAGGCATTTATTAATGGAAGGAAACTTTTTGGATACCCTTACTACCCACCGTTTGGACATGAAGCAGTAAGATTCTTTTTCATTATAATTTTTAAAGGTCTAAAATATTTCAATTCTGCATGACACACAAGTAATTGTTAAAAGGTAGCAGTTGTTTTAAAGCTAATTTTAAGTTAACTATTTAGATTGCCGCAGGTTTTCATGCCAGCCTCTAGTGCTACTGTGTTTCAATATTAGAGACAGGTCATTCTTTTTTGAGGCGACCAGTCTCTCCACTTCTGCCTGTCTAGGTTGGCAGCAGTGATGTCATCACATCAACGCTGGTGGAAATCAGAAGTAGGAACTGGGGAAATAATTCAGTCTCTACAATATCTGCCCCTTTAACCATCCTCCTGACTTCAAATTGAATGATCATTTTAGGCTTATGATAAAAAAGACCATCAACAACACAATTCTGTACAAGTATACTAGAACCGTCATAATTCAGAAAAAACAGCAACTGGTTGTTCTCTACAGCTATAGATCAGCTTTATTGTTTCCTGTTTTGCTAAAAACAAATTTTGGTATCCCCTGACCATCAATGTTGTTATCCACAGGAGTATTTCTTTGATTCTAAAAACCTGACAAATGGGGAGCTGGCTCCTAATGACAGATGCTGTCGTGTTTGTGGGAAGATTGGCCATTACATGAAGGACTGTCCTAAGCGAAGAAGGTGCGATGATTTTTACTCTATAAACTCTACTCTACTTTACATCTCTTACTCTATAAAAAAAAAAAAAAAAAAAAAGATGCAATTTCTGTGTCCTGTAATTTAAGAAGATTTTAGCAACTACCAGAGCAGTGCTCCATGGAACCACAGGGCTCCTCCAGAGGTTGCTAGGGGTTCCTTGGGTAATGAGCAACTTGAGCCTCACAAGTCAGTTACCAGTGACACCATGATCTTTCCGGGTACCCAGGGGTAGGGTAGGGAAGGGTAGCATTCTTCCATCTGGCCAGAAATGTAAAAGACATTAATTTCATTCACCAGCAGGCTAAATTACCGTGAATTGGGCATGTCATAAATTTTGGCAACGGTTCCCTGAGATCTGAAATTTATTTTAATAGTTCCCCTATGTTAAAAGCCTGAGAAAGACTTATCTAGAGTGACACAATATTGATGATGATTTTATGAGCAAGTCTATCTTTATCCCCTTTAATATCTAAACTTGGAGACCACTTAGATTCGACATGATTTCTTTGCTTTAGTTTGGATAAATGGACCACTTTACAAATAGGTAAACCTGTTATATGAGTTTGTATTCTGTTGTAAGTTTTAGTATTCTGTTCTTAGGTTAAAAAAGGATCCAAATGAGAATGATGATGATATGGTCTTTGAGGATGACAGGGAACTGCGAGAGAAGAGGTGTTTTACATGTGGCGATGTGGGACATGTGCGAAGAGATTGTCCTGGACACAACACTGCTAGACATAAAAACGCTTCCAATATTCTAGGTAAGGTATATTTTCCAAAACCTTATTACTTATAAAGTACTGATTTCATCCCCTATACCCTTCTACAAACACTTTTCACATGGAGTTCTAGTTACAAAAAGAAACTGTGTTCAAAATTTAAAAATTTTCAGTTTAAATACAGGAATTGTTTCCAAATGATGCAATAATTACTGCGAAAGTACAGTTTCTTGGGCACATAGATAAAACGGCTCTCAAATATATATTTTATTAATAAACTGCCTGGCATTTTACTTTAGCAACAAAAAAAGTTAATATCTAATATAACTATAAGTCCATTATGAAATATCATATGATATTTGTCGGATGTCACAGCTTTCAGATACAAAAGAGGAAAAGAGTAAAGGAAGAAAAACAGTATCTTCCACAGGAAAGAAACAACAGTTTACATGTCTTTCTTAAAGTATCTGCCCGTAGGGGTTGCACGTAGTTGTTAGTTATGTTGTTGTTATGAACGATTTGTTTTTTATTGGCTATAGCAGTTGGTGGTAAAGGAAAATATTTGTTTTAAATATCTTACTACTGGCATCAACTTGATATGAAAAGCCAGCTTGTGATTCAACTTAAAGATGGTGCCAAAGTTATTGATTAAACAGCTTGTCTTTTTTAGGCTCTCAGATCCTAAACATCCTTGGTTCTCAGCAAGTAATCTCATCTTTACAGCAGCTGGAGCGTCCAACACGCACAAGACAATCTTCAGAACCGGTTAGTGTAAGAGAGCCTGGGTTGGAGAATGGGTTGCACGGTTGTTAGCTAAAAATTTTCTGTTACATAAGTAATGCTTTTCATAAGGACAAAAAAAAAACAAGGAAACATAACTTTGATGCAAGTCAAGCTCTTGTGTGCACATCCTGGGATTACGGGGATTCATTTTAGGATTTACATTATTATTAATTGGACACACAACAAGCTGCAAACACTGGTACTAACCTAAAAGCTTATTTGCTACCTAATTTTAAATCCCATTAATTTATTCCAGTTGAATCAAAAATAAAAGTGTTGAATATCCTAAAATGTGTTATCTTTTTAACAGAAGTCACAATCTGAGTAATAAAGATTGCCCCTTTAGCATAAGCTACAGAGTAGGACCCTTTTTGTAGGAAATTGTTATTAAAATTGCAGGCCTTACACAACAACTATTGAGTTTATATATCAGTTTTCGCAGAGTTGTTACAGTTACACAATGCATAAGGAAAATTAATGCTTTGTCTGAAGATTTTTAATTTCACATAGAACTGGTCTGCTTCTTCTGTCTCCCATAGTAGCTAGGACTTATTTAGATTGTCATACTACAGCCTATAGTGTTAATTTAAGGGATTGTCATGTGGGGTGTACCTTATTTTTTGTGAAAAGTAATTATTATCAGTTACATTTACACATCATTTTACAAGGTCCACTTTAATTGTCTTGTCATTTCTGGGATGAAACTTTAATTTGTAATTGTCCTTTATCTTTCTGTTTGCAGTCGGAATCCCAATATTCATCCTACTCCCCCCAGCCTCAACAGTTTCATCAGAGCTCTCAACCTCAGCAGATAAAACTGCAACAGCAAGCATCCCAAGCACCAAATGCTCACCAGGTTCAGAAGCCAATGTATAAATTTCGACACTCTCCTCCTACACACTTCTGTTCTATAAATGGTGTTGGGCTTCTACCTTTGCCTCAACAGATCCCTATTCACAACAACTCCTGGCCCATACATGGCCAAATCCGCACGTCTGGGAAACCCCCTCACTCTAGTGGTGCCACCTTCACAACACGGTCTGGCAGCAATAACCCCCCAACTACCAATTCGAACTCAATTGTTTTAAATGATCCCAGCATCATATTCGCACAACCTTCTGCCAGACCTTTGAGTGTTCCTACATCTAGTCATGATGGGCAGTGGCGCAATTCCCAAACTGCCACTTCACTGGTGAGCAATGGAAATGTGGGCAGCACAGGTAAATATTCACTATAGAAAAGCTAAGCGTGTATTAAGATTAGAGACAGCAGATAAGAAAATGATTTTATTTACATAATACCAGTACAGAAGTCAAAGAAGATTTAACATCCTCTGTTTTTATAGTCTATCATCCATTCTTCTGATGCATTTGCGTAGTGTATTTAAATTGTGCTTGTTTTGGTCAGGTCAGTGAATACCACTGAATTTAATGGAGCAATACCAGTGGCAGTTGAGACTGCTTTTGACAAGCATTGCTTTATACTGCATACAGAATGTGCAACTGAAGTGCATTTGGGCTGCAGTCAAAGCAGACCAATCTTGGCTTTTTTATGAATATCAAATGCAGCATTTGACAACACAGCAGCAGCAAAACAAAGCCCTGTCTCCACCTTCACTGAGAGACCTAGAATTAGATGTTGTAATTTGGTAAAGGTGATTAGTTGCAGGGAAATCACATGTAATACTAGTCCTTTGCCCTCTGCCTACCTTTTTTGGGCATATCTTCAGAGTATAGTTTCTCTTTAATGTTCAACATGTAATAGCCTTGCATCAAATATTATAATTTCCAATCTTATGTTATTTTTTCTCAGCAGAACAAGGATTTCAAGGTCAATTTGGAAAACATCATCCCTGGGATCATGGCAATCCCTCTCATTATCCTGTGAATTATGGATCATGGCCTTACAACTTACCACAGAACTATTTGCAGCAGGCACCCACTGGCTTTCGTTCCAAGACCTACTATCCTTCAGGTAGTGACAAATTTCAAACCTTCAGCAAATGGGTTTTTATATGGTTTTGGTTGCTTTATTTTTGTATCTTTATGAAAGTGTATGTTTTAGTGTGGAAATGTATTAATGTATAATAAATGTATAAATGTGATTGGAAAGTGGAATTAAACTCATTGGTGGGTGGTGAAGACAGTATACACGCTGACTATGGCTCATACTTACCCTGCGCAATGGTTTTGCAGCGATGACAGGTCTATCTCATTTTTTGATGTCTTCACCCCCGGCTCCATAGCAGACTTCGTGGCAGTGTGAGGATTGGTGGAGGATGCCTGACCCCTATGTCTTATGTAAACTGGCACCAAAAGCCCAGGAGGCCCTTATTGAACTGTGCTCTCTGCACTAACCATTGCCCCCTTCTGATGTCAGTGGGACTATAAGTTAGAGCAAATTTGGAACACATACAGCAAAAAAAAAAGTTCTATCCTTTCCACACCCAACCTAAAAAAAAAGTGCAAGCTTGTTTTAAACAATGTAACACATGTGACTAAGTTCTCCAACCACTAGGGGCAAGTGCAGATAATAAAGGTATTGACCACAAATTTTTGTTTTGTTTTCCAGGTGCTTCATTGATTCAGAATGGACCGCAGTTCCCAGTCTTATCACAGGGACACCCACATCGAAACGCCGGCTACATTAAGCAAAAGAAGTGACACCATGGCATCAATGTTTCCCCGTGATCCAGGATTGTGGATTTCATTTACCTTAGCCTTCCTTTGACTAGAACCAACATTAACACCTGACTCCTGGAGGAGAAAGAACTTTTAATCTGTATTATTTGTAAATACATTGGCTTTACTGAAATCATTCCTTTGAGTGATGCTAATTTCTTTTATTTCATTGCCCCATTTTGAGGGGAGCTTTTATGTTCTATTATGGGAAAATATTAAGAAAGAGAGCTTTTTTATTGAAATTAAGTTCCTTATTTTCTCTGTTTAAAAACTGGCTGCTTTGAGCTCTCTATAAATGTATATATTTTAGTTACCAAAAGAGAATTTAAAGGAATAAAAAAAAAAAAAAAAAAAGAATGTAATTTTTTTACAAGTCTTTTATTATTTGGGTCTGATGCAGGTGCCAAAATCTTTTAAATCTGAAGTGTTGTCTTATTTTTGGTACCAACAAAAAGGCCATTTTATCAAATTCTTTGTCCCATAAAGTGTAAAAGATTTTTTTTTATTATGAAATAAAATCTGAGCTAATAATTTTAATTATTTCATAAATTGGCTTCTTCATTTGTAATATTATCGAGAATACTGATGAATTTGGCAGTGTTTGTCACATTGTCTTGATTAGTTCATATTCATAATTATTTGGGGCCAGTAAACAAACACTGTTTATTGATCAACACAATGTGACAATAAAAAATAAAATAAAAAATGCAATTGTATCACTGCTGTACTTCCTTGTCTGGTACTAATGACTTCTTATCCACCATCTGTATATTACCGTCCCCAAGCAAAACGCCCTGTTGGGGACAACAGTGGACATTAAAGGGACATTGTTACAAAAAATTATTGGAGGCTGCCATTTCTGAACCCTCATGTATAAATGCTAGCTCCCTGGCTTTCATTTTGATGCATTAGGACAAGTAAGGAATTCAGACACAGCCAGGCATCGAGCAAAGTTAGAAGGAATCCTGCAATGACGGCCTCCATTGTTTCCCATAACAGAGTGATTTGAAATGCCATTGCTGGCTCTCACATCACCTATCACTGACAGGTACCCATTGACAATTAAGAAGTTAAAAAGAGTGGTTCCTAATTTTGCTATCAGTAAGTATATCGGCTATAAAAAAAATTAGTCTGCAGATGAAAACTGCCACCTTTGGGGTTGCAATTTTTATCTGCTGTGATATATGTCTAATGCTGTAAATTATTAATCTACACTACAGCGTTAAAAAAAAAAAATAATAAAAAAATGGAACAAAATACATTTTAATGCATATGTCAGCAGTGTTTCTATTAAGCGTGTACCAAATAAAAGCTTTATATGTCTTTACAGCTGAAGTCTAATCTGATATTTTGCCTTGCTTAATTCCTCCTCCCATATTAACATGTTGATTTAAAAAAAATTGTTTTCATAACAATCTTATTTTAGTCCTAGTGATTTCACACTGGTTGTCTGCTGCTTTATGTAATGAAAGCAGCTCATTGGAGAGGATAAAAGGGTGCTATGTGTAGCATTCTGAAGACCGCAACATTCTGCTTCAGTCCTTCACTCAATAGGCCTCATTTCAGCAGTGAGCGGGTTTGTAATAGTTATTCAAATAGAGAAATGTCTTGATACGTGGATGTCAATTTGAAGGAGTTTCCAGGCAGGCTGTACTTGCATGTACACCTTTGGTAACCTTCATCAATGAAAGAAAAGAGGTGGGTCAGGGGCACACTGGGAGAGAGAAAAGGGCTAAATGATGCTGAATGTCCCTCCAGCCAGGAAACAAGGTGAGCTTTGACCTGCTGCAGTTTCTAAAGCAATTTCAGTACAGGAGAGGAACCTGCACAACTGTGTCTGACCTTTAGGTAGTACTATATCCCTCTGGGGCATAACTGTTAGGTTGATGGAGGAAGAGATTGCTGCACGGATGGGCACCTTCATCTTCAAATACTCTAGACCAGGTATCTGTTTCACCACCAGGAGGTGCTTTGAAAAAAACAATGCACCAACCTGTATTTTCTCAGTAATAAATATAAAACATTCCAGAATGGTGTTTGCTTTGGCTTCAGGGGCCCGGTGCTGGTTTGCAGCTCAAGATCAAAGAATTCTGAGACTCTGTTCAGACTGGCAGTGTGGTTGCTGTGTCCTGTGGTGAGACAGTACATGTCATGCCCAGTTGGTGCTATTTGCACTACATGTAAAGTCTCACCCACCACAGATATTCAGTACCATCCACTGGAACCCCCTGTAAATGATTCAAACACTGGTTTGTTTAAGAAACAACACAGTGGTAAGGGCAGCTGGTTGGGGCTAGTAAAGTGTCACATGGTAACTTCTGTTCATGCCATCACTCAGAACTTGGCTTTATTTTTCTTTCTCATCCATTGAAGGACACAGGAAGATGCACCTTTTGGGATATACTTCTGCCTACAGGTTATTGACACATATAAAATGTAGACAGGCCCATGTAAAACTCTAATACCAGCATTTTGTTTTTTTTCCTAGCATCCTTAGATGAACATCTTTTACAGCTTTACTGTGTAAAGATCTATTTGCTAGCCCTCTTTATATTAATTTATCTTGTACAATGGCAGATATTGACTGCGTGTATACATTATGGTAGCCTGAAAGTAACTTTTGGTGCTCTAGGTAAGTGAGGTGTGGAGCACTCTAAATTCAGTGGCTTTGGCATTCCAATTTGGGCAAGCACCAAAAACTCCTAGTTTGTGTGGAAATTTTATATTCCCACGTGAACGGCACAGAAAGAGCCAATAGTGTGACACTGAACATTCACTGGGGGAATGTTTCCTTCCTTCTCTTCTTATATACAGATGTAAGCAGCTTCCAGCTGCTGTTTCCTGCTTGCAGAAAGCCACATAACTTATGTATTCTGCTGCTCACCCCAATCATCTTACTCTTACCTGATACCAGCTGTTTTGGGAGTGCCATTGTTTTGCCCTGTCTGATTTAACAGGCTTGGAGGATCATCTAGCTATAGTGGGTGCCCAAAACTTATTTTCCATGCGATCCCCCACCTCTGTAGACCTGGCAGTATCCTGCCTAACAAGACAACTAAAATTCCAGTATATAAAGTGTTTGTTTTTAAATATCCAACCAGCAAGCAGTTATATTTCTTTAGAACTCACTGGTAAGCTGTACTGTTCTATACATATATGTACTATACATATATGGTTCCAAGTCCACCATGGTCCGATGTCCAAAGCCTTAGACATGATACAACCCGATATTCCAGAATGTAGAGGCATTTATTAACCTCTGCAGACACCTGGACAGCTTGCATTTCAAGGTGTTTGAATAAAGAGGTGATATGACAGGAATACAAGATGGGAATTATTTACGTTCTTTCCCCAGGTTCTTCTGTGGCATTACTAGATCAGCTAATCTCCATCAGGGTTCTTGGGCCTTCTGGACCTGTCCAGAAAACCTTATCCAATCCCTGTGACAAAATGGTTTCAAGGGTTCTGACATGGTGTGGGTCTCCTTCTCTCACCTAACTGTACATACAGAGTCCTT